>NW_016908289.1:1297124-1416154 GCF_001483705.2 Eufriesea mexicana | reverse complement strand
ATATATATATATGTATATATATATATTTTTTTTCCCTTGTCGTAAATCTTCTTCGCTTGTTTCTCGCGTGCTCTTCAACGATAGCCGTTGAGTTACGCTCGTCTCGGTGGCTCTGCGCCCCGCCCTGGCGTACCGCCTGTCGCCCCGTGTGTGTTAGCGACTCGTAAACACTCAAAATGAAATCCTTTAAAGCACGGTATATTCATTTCGCGTCTAGCAATTTGCATACAAATCTGACACGTTCGCGTCCGAGTCGGGCGCCGTTATTGACGTTTCGCGCGCCTCCGTTATCGGTGCCCGCGTCATATGCTAATTGACTCCTCCGCGATTATTCGCTCTTCTGTATTTTGCTTTTCCTATTTTCATTTTTCTTACTTCTTTTGGATGATGCTTGTATACTGTGGGTGACAATGTGGCACGCGATTGTTCGTGGCTGGGTTACGCTTGATTTCATTAGAAGGATTTACGGATGTGCACGAAGGATTGTTGACTACGTTGAGTATAGTATAGTATTGTATAGTTATAAATACTATCAAAATAAAGTTACAATAAATAATTCATACAAGATATTAAACAGATAATAAATTATTAACACGTTGAGTGCTACGTCAGTCCCTAGGGACTGACAGTAGACTTTTCGTTTGGACAGTGTGGATTCTAGGGACTGACAGCGAATTTTTCGTTTGATCATCATCGGTGCGTAAGACTGGCATTGTCAAGGGTTAAATTATCAATGACAATTAATATATTGTTAAAATTTAATTCCCTCTGCTGAAGTAAATCTTTACACTTCCGTGGCCTTTTTCGACTGACCGTTTCTTGGTGATCGCCTTTTTGCCTTTCTGGCATTCCCCACCACATTATCTTCTGTTTATAATTTGTATATTTGCGCATTGGCTGTACCATTCTCATAGTCCAAACGACAAAGTGAAACAAAGTAATCTTCTGCTCATACCCTTCGGTATACTTGAGCACTCGGCATCAAGTGCTAGCTAGCTGCCGCCTGAGCGGAAAGTATAACAAAATCGGCGCCGCGGCGGAGATATCAATACTTTCATAAGTGAAGTATAATAAATTAAGGATATAACTAATTATTCATCATAGTTACATAACTATTTGCTTCATTGCTATTGTACAGCTTCGAGAATTCGAATTGTTTAATAAATGTAACTTATACTCTACACGGGTCATAATTTAGAATATTTTTCGTTCGTGAAATAAGTAAAGAATATTTTTATTTATGATGTAGGACATGTGAGCGTTATGGGAACTTAAGAGCGTTAGATTAGAGGTTTCGGCGC
This sequence comes from Eufriesea mexicana, assembly GCF_001483705.2. Classification (NCBI taxonomy): domain Eukaryota; kingdom Metazoa; phylum Arthropoda; class Insecta; order Hymenoptera; family Apidae; genus Eufriesea; species Eufriesea mexicana. Next base: position 1,414,853 of record NW_016908289.1, on the reverse strand, counting down.
TGGAAATCTAGCATGTGATCAAGTTTCGTTTATAAGTGTATTAACAAGTTTGAAATATGTCGAGTTTCCTTCCGTGAATCGATTAAAAGAGAACGCGGAAAGACGAATATTTCATAAAACTTATGAAATGCGTTATGTCAGCTTAATGTTGGCGGACTACTTTATTGACTCTAATACTTTAATATTCAACAAGAACTGCTGGTACAACGTACATACGACATTTTATTTTAACGCGCTGCTTGAATTTTACGGTAATTGTTATAAATAAAGAGCACTATGGCAGTGAATTCGTAAAATGATATAGTACCGCCATGACCATTATATCGTCATCTTACATAATATCACAAATCAGGTCTATCTAACTTAAATTATTTCTTTAAAAAAATCGCCATAAGCAATATAGTGAAAAATAAAAATAATCAGATATCAAAAATACCGCATTTAATTACACGTGGTCTAGATATAGTAGATTAAGTATCCAATTTTAAATGAATTCAATTCAAATATAGTGACATAAACCAAATTTATCCAACTGAAATCACCTCTTAAGTTAGCTACAAAATATGCGAAAAGCAATATTCGAATAACGAAAAGTTCTCAGATATTATAAAAATTACAGCTAATTGCAGACATACCAGACATGGTAATGTACCACGCATAAATTGCAATGACACGAGTACCAATTTATACGTCAGACCAATTTACCCTTGTCATCCTCTAAAACACTCATAAAGCGATACAAAAAGGAGACAGACATACCCAACCGTCATGATTAGCACGCGAGCCACAGGTTGTCTACTACAGTGACCACCGCCCCGCAATAGCGTTAGGAGTCTTCGTGGTCCGGAACGATCACAGCGCCACAAGTCAACCAAGATCGGCGACTGGTCCCGTAATTTTTCCACGGCGGGAAATGCAAATATTAATTATCTCGGATCGGCCGGGCGCGATCTTGAAAAACGGCCATGTAGCGCAGTCGGTCGTTGCGTCGCGCTCGCATAACTCGCCGCGATAATCAGATCCGCGCGTGCACAAAGGGAAAGAAAGTTACGTTCCACGGACGAAACAGCTTGTACAACGCGGCTCGTGCACGATAGAGCCGGCTCCGGCTCGTATTTGAATATGTTTTACATTCTTGTTTTGTATTATCGGGCCGCGATCTACGGGCGAACGAGGCGAAACGCATCGCGGATCGCCGATGGCGTCTGACTTTTGCGAAACAGGTGGCTCTCGCCATATAGGCTGGTCGAACAGACAATGAGACGTGTCTCCCCGTGGACCATAATCCGTCTTCGAAGCCAATCCAGTTCGCCTTGGCATGGAAAATGCTGTGTCTTCGACGAAACTCTCTATTGTTGTTGGCGGTTGCATGATGTAGAACAACGTACCGACAAGAGTAGGCTGCTCGATCCTGACAGTTGCGTTTCGAATCGATCGATCAATCCGTGGTGCTCCATGGATCGTGGTTTTACTGATTTGCGTTGGATGGTCAAAGGAATATGTGATCGTGAGAAATCTTGGGTCTTAGTCTGTCAGGGTGCCGAAGGTTGAGGGTTTAAGGGTTGTGATATTGGTGTAGTTTTGATAGACAGTTGAGATAATTAAATACGTGACAAGATGTGTTAGGGATTGTAAATAGATGGTAATATGAACTGTAACTCGTTAGTAGGATAGTAAACTATGATTAGAGATCAATGTTCATAGTAGATCTTGGGTCTTGTTAAGTCGGATTTTAGGAGTAAGGGTCTAACGGTTTTGGGGTTGGTATACTTTTGGATGAAAGATTAAGATGATTAGCTACTTGGCAAATTATCGTGGTGTGTTATGGATGATAAATATTTTGATAATGATAATTTGGGCTGTGAGTGGTTAGTAAATTGTTGAACTGTTGGAGAACCTCAGAAGCAAATGGACTAAGCTATTTGACCAGCTTAATTTGTGCTCTTTGGTGGAAATATATAGCGATAAGGCAGTAAATATAATTACAATAATTTTTTTAATTATCTTAAATAGCGTCATTCCTTGTTACTAATGAGATAAATTATTTATCATGAACTATGAGTCCATAATATTTATAACGTTACACAAGCTATTTTGTTATATCGTATAAGATATTTTGTAGGTAAATCAAAGAGTCATTTCTGACAAAATTAATGTTGACGTTGACGTACATATATTTTCCTAATAAGACTTTAATTGTTATACTTAGTAGTATCTTTAGAACATTTATCACATTATATTATTATGTGATTATTTATCAGAATAATTAAACATCCATTGTCAAATTTAAAATACACTAAATAAAATTTCTTTTTCGACCGTCCAATTTTTCTCGGTTCATCACAAGGTACTCAACGGGAAGCGCGACGATTTTTATCCAAGCGAACGCGAGTAGTCGCGTTTATCATTCGCGCCATATGAAACAACACGCGTGTTCCCGGAGTCATCTGACCCGTTCGCCCACTTAAGCTCATCGAATCACGTTTCTACGAAGCAAGTATAAAAGATCAAAGCGTTTTCGGGTTTAATGCTCGCGTTGAGGATCCAGGGACCGTAAAACGGCCAACAACTGAGAAATAAAGTAAGGCAGAGAGGCTCCGGCCCCGGCACCGAAAAAGCGATTTCTTTTTTTATCAATTCCGAAGACAACACGCCCACTAAACTATTTACGAGTAGAAACGGATAGTATCTCGTTGCACGCCAGGGCTGGGATTAAATTAAGCTCCGAATAAATTGTCAGCCGTACGTTTCTTCTCTTAATCGCCTCACTCTGTATCCCCATTCCCTCAGTCCTTCCAGCATCCGCAAAAATGTCGTTAATTGATTCGATCGTAACAGAGAAAGGAATTCGAAACAGCAAAAATCGGGCAACTACGTCGTAATAAGGGGAGGGACCCGTCGTAAGCATAATATCTCCAAATTACACGTCGCTGCATAAGCCAAGTCCAACAGCGGCAACCATGTTGTCAGACATCGGAATTCTTACGAATTTCCATCTAAAAGGGGAGCATATACCTGAGAATCCGAATCAGTTTACCTGCAGCAGCTGCTTCGATGAAGCGGTCGACGACCTGAGACCAAACACTTTCGACCTAACGAGTTAACCCGGTCTATTCCACGTCTAGAAGGTGCCCAAGCCTCTACCAGACCTATCCTGAGCTAAGAACCACGATGGAAATCTCATTCAGTCTCTTCTATCTCGTCCTTCCTACCTACTCGTCACTTCGACATCGATAGAACCTCGAAGATCTCCTACAGGACCACGTCCAAGTTCTTTATCGACAAAGTTTCATGATCATGTTCGGGTGATGGTTTGAGTGGGATCAGGAACAGAGGTGAAAAGAAGCAACAGAGTTCTATCTCGGGTTCCTGTTAAGATTGGTTGGTGGGAGTCCCTGGAAACGAACGTTCCACGGATGCACAAGGCGGAGGACGATCTCTTCAGGAAGAGACGGCGAATTCCTTTGGGTGGGAGGTCGATATCATCGAAGAAAAGGGGGTGACGCGAAGTGGAGGATGGGGAACCAGCGACAACGCGAGAGACTTGTACGGGAAGGGCAGAGGGGGGAGGGCAGGGCGGCGGTGGGCCTAATTAGTCAGGGATATATCTGGAATCTCATGGAGGCTGAGTTTTGTAGGCCTCCTTCAGTTTTATGTACGCAGGCGGATTTCTCCGTTGGATTAGCATACAAATCGATTTAAACTCGAGATAAATAGCCACTCAAAGGCTCCTCACACGGAGCCGACTCCGGGCATTATCTTGTCCACCGGTGAGATTAACGCTTAATGCTTTATACTTTACAGCCAGGCCTGGTCCTCCCCGCGCTGCCTCCCGCGGTCACCGCTACGCGTACGCTTAAGTATACGTACCGGCATTTTGTCGTTGTGTCTCGGCCAAGAGAAAACCTTTTATCCTTCCCCCCGCCAACCGTCTCTTTCTCCCTTTCCCTCATACCACACCATGCCATACCATACCCTGTACCCTCCATTCCACTTTAAGCAACGCGAAGGAACATCCAAGAAAACGTCTCATGGTCGAGACAGGGACCTCACTTCCGATTAATCGAAACGGTTATCGTTCGCGCAATATCGACCCGTCGATGCCCGGATCGTTTACACTTTACACCCCCGATGGATTTCACGGGAGTAGCTCTCTGTCGTGCGCGCGCGCGTACAGTGGCGAAAGGGAGGTGACTGGCCAAGCGGGAACGATAAAATCGCTATCCTTTTCTATCTCTCTCTGCCTCCGTCTCGCGCCTACCTGTGCGACGGAAGCGCCCTCTCCGTCGCGAGGTATGATCCCCGGAGCTTATCTCTGTCCAGGCCGCTCGTGAACGCGTCACAATTAACCGGCGGATCGCCTGCCTCCGGTGCCTCGCCACGTTTCCCCCGCGAGAGGGACGCTTATTAAAAGGGCGAGAGGCTCGACGGAACCAGTCACGCGGACTTTTCTTTAAATACGTTTATTAGGATTTACGTGTGTTCTTCTTTTTGTGGCAGGGGGATGGCTTTTTGTCTCGCGCACGCGGACGCGAGGGACCCTTTTCGCGTTTTGCTCGTTTACGAGCTCCCGCATACCGCTACCCCCTCCCGCAGCTGTCTCTCGTGTTTCAGCGAATTATTATCGCGAATTTTTTCGCGCGTTGACGATCGTTCGCGATGAGTCTGCCATTGCCAGGTGAAGAAACGGGCACTGTAGATTTTTCGCGTCATCCAGCGTCCGGTGAAACTGCAAGCCAGGGTTTGAATATATATATGGATGATATGTACAGGATGGACTATAAAGAGCGGTATTACTGAGTAACACACGATTGTCCGTGAAAAAGTACGGACGAAATTAAGAATAAAATTTTTTTATATGAAGCTCCATTTTGGAGGAAATCGATGTTAAAATTGCGAGAGTGTACTTAACTTTTGGGTAACGAGTCGCTGGCGAATACCTTTCTTCGTATCCATGTTTACCTGTATTAATACTACCGGTTTCTTATCGACATGACATATCCAGTAACTGACAATAATTAATTTAGATTTTTCTAGGTGAAAGTTCAGCGCCTCTTTACATTTTAGTTTCTCAAACTCCATGATGGTCGTCGAGCGCGATGTTTATATCCACTTTTTATATTGCCTCATCTGAAAGCGTCCTCGTCCAGTCTGTTCATGTTCACAGTAGCTGCCCGGGGTATCAATTTTCACACGAAATCCGCGTGTCCCTATCGCGGTATTTATGGAACCGTCGAGAGATTACGAAACTCTTGTCCCTCGATCAGAACGTTCGAACAATTATGACTGGCTGTAAAGCGAAATTTATAGCGCGGCCATTGTGTTCGGTTCTTTGAATCGCCGAATCTACGTCGAAGGTTTACGATTCTCGTCCGAGCCGCTAATTTATTCTTTCTCCTTCGGATCTTACGATCTATTGCCCGGTGAACGGTGTCGCCTACCGAATCGCCTAGAGAAAACAAGTTTCTGACGATGCCTCGTAAATGCATGATTCCTGTCCCCCTTCCTTCGTCCGCCCCCCTCTGCTTTATCGGGACACTTCGATTATTCATGATTGCCCAAGGTCCCGAGGAGAGCTGGACCCGTGGGTCCTCGAGTCATTAAAGCTACGCGTCGAACACGTGGACCTAGGTGGCGTGCGCGAGCCAAGATCGTAGACCCCTATGGGATTCGTCGAATCGCCTACTTGGCGCTCATTAATCCTCCAGTTTTATCCTAATTTAGCCCGTTATCCGCGGCTTGTCGCGTTTAATTAGCTCTCGCCCAAACATGTAAATTAACCGTATTAAACAAGTCCCCTTTTTTATTTCTAATTTCTATGTTACTTTCTTTCTATTATGTCTCCTTACTCTTACTTTTCCCTGATTAGCTTTGATGGGTACTTGTTACATATTGGGTTTTTAGTACGAGACTGGCTATATACTGAAGGTTGTTGAGAGAAAGTTAGTGTTGGTGCCAGAGAAATGACAGTTTGTAAATTAATTAAAGGATACTTTTAATTTCAAAAGAGGATTACGATCCCGGGAATTATCTTCTTCAGACTAGTGAAATGATTGGCAAAATAAAAAAATTATCATAGAAACATTGGTTTCGTATTTCCTAAAGTACGGAACGAATCTTTTTCTGTTTTATAATTTAAAATAAATTCACAAAGTATGAAAATTGTCAAAAGGAAAGTAGATTCAGTAAAATGAGGAAAATAAGAAGTGAGTGCAACAAAATTGCTCACATTTAAGGAGAGCTGTACTCCATTAAGCGTAGAATGTTACAAAGTGGGAAAGATAAATTCATGCACCAGATAATAGCCATAACAGATAATTCGAAAACCTTTCGTCGAAGAAGTAGAATCACGGACACGTATAATCTACACTTAAGTTGCTTATAAGGAAATACACATGGCCACTAAGAAGAATTATCGACATAGATCCGCATGAGAAGAAGTTTGGCTGAAGCACGAAACAGATAGGAATTTAGATTGAAGAACGACCGTGCTGAACTTCGAGCTACGATGTCGTGCAATTTTGCAGAAGTGTTTGCGTTTATTGAAATTTTCTCATAGCTATGGAGTGAAATGACCACTTTCACTAGTAATCCGGGAAAATTTAATAAACCGATTTATTAAAACAACGAACTTATTAAAACGAGCAGGGAATTATCAATGAGTCCAGGGCTATGTGTTCAACACTGCCCGTTATAATTTATGCTGGTGGACATACATCTTGTTCTTGACATATATGGAACTGTTATTTAAAAAAAAAGAATACGTTATCTCATAATTAAGGGAACCAATCTACATGAGAAAAAATTTGTTATCGTTCATTCAAGAGCTATAAATCATTGTGGATAATTTGATATAACTTTTTTTCATTTTCGGCAGCAAAAGTACATGAATATTTCATTTTGAAAATTGAATTTTATTATCGAAGAATGTAATCATTAATGAATTCTTGTATTACATAAAAGTAATCTCGCTTCTTTTCTTCTTTTAAACACAACCTCCCCTGTCGCAAAATTTTCCTTAATACTCCTATTCAGGTGGATTAACTTGATTAACTTATGAAAGGAATAATCATAGATTCTGACATGTCACACCCTTAATACAATTACATTAATAAAGTACATTAAGAAGAATTATAGGAATGTATAACTGAAACACTAAAATATATTAACTATCAAAATACATTATATGAATAAAAGAATTAAATTATTTAAAAAGCAAGATTGCCTAAAACAGAACAAAATTCCAAGAATATATTCACGCATATAACATAACATCCAAGGCACACAGCCTTATGGAGGATTAAAATAAACAGTGGAACCCCACCAACCTGGAACTCTAATTAGCAACCAGACCAGTCAAAGAACTCGCTAACAAAGAATCGTCGGTGCTTCTCGATTGAGCCATCCATCTATAGAAGAACAACCGGAGAAAAAGCAGAAAAGGAAAAAAGAAAAACATAAATAAAAGGGACGATTAAAACGATCGAGTATCTCGGGTTCCCCTATTTATAGGTTTCCAATAAGAAGCGGTAACGCGAACTCCGTATGACGAATCGTTTGCCACGGCATCCCCATCCCGATGATCTATCGCGCGAGATCTGAGGAAACGTTCCAGCATCATAGCGTATAAAGCTATCCGACTCGCGTAAGGAGCCATTGGAACAATTAAACGGGCGCGCCTCGTTAAACGAATAGAAGTATAAAGACACGGCACGGACCATTACCAACAACGGGGTTCATCTAAATAAACGTTAACGATCGACGATTGTGATAGCTGGTCCGATCGATGGTACGTGTAGCCGAACGAAAAAGCTGTTTAAAGCGTTCGACGAACGAGACTCTAAATAATTACTATTACGCGGGCTCCGAGAGAGTCGAAGACGCTCGTTACCTTGATCGTTCTATTAAGCGGTGGATTACGTGTACGTGATAAATCGATAGAAGTCAGGCGATTCGAGCGGAAACATCGAGTCCCGGGGACTGGATGAATGAGGAACGAGAACAGGCACACAGAGGCTGCTCCTTTTCGGTCGTTAAGCCTTGAAAACGCGATAAGTGTACGATTGGACCGCGGTGGGGCGCGAGCGAGACGAGCATATGCGCGGGGAATAACCGGGGCGGCCAGATTCGAACGAGCGCGTTTATTTGATAGTTAGCGTTAAGATTGGCGTCTCGGTTAATGGTAGCCCCGGTAGGGGAAATAAGTACGTTTATACGCGGCGCGGCAATAATTGCGCGTTTGTATAATGCTTCATTTACATTAAGTAAGACATGTATACGATGGAAAAGAGGCGAGGACCGTGGCCCGCTACCGCTCTGTCCATGGCTGTTTTAGCAATTACCATAATTTAGTTAATTAAGATGCATTATCGGAAACTGAAAGCGGCTTAAAGGGTATCCACGGACCGGCGATGCTATCGTATCGCCATGCTTATCCGCCGTAACGATACCATACTCGTTATTAAGCAGTTATCACTCTAATTACGTATATGTTTAGCAAAAGAGAAATTTCATTAGGCGATACCAGTATACGCACGCTACCGCAGCGCCGCCACCGTCGCCGCCGGCGATCATCGTTCATTCATTTTTATCGCCTTTAATGACACACGAAGCACGTCGATCGTTGCCCGGTGAATTTGGCCACGAGAAAAACACCGTGGCTACCTGTACTGTGACATTGTTCTCATTAACAAGTCCCATTAAGAAACCGTGGTCAGTCGCCACCCTTTTTCCTTCCATTTCGCGCCATAACCGTGCAACGACCTGTCGCGTGCATCGCGCATGCGCGGTGCGGATACCATTCCCGTATTTTTATGTTACTCTTGTACACAAGTAATCCTGATTTAGTTAATATCGGTTCACTGATATTGCTGTTTCTCCGAACTGACGATAGTAACTGCTTATTTGCAAATTTAGAAACAATGTAATAAATATGGATTAACCACGTCGCCTTCGATATCGTGCGAGACTCGTGGTAAGGAAATCTGGCCAAATATGAGGGTCACGAGCGAGAACTCTGATTCTTAGGTAGGGGCGAACGTAAATAACACTGATCAGGCTCGTGCTTCGCTTTGGTCAAAACCTTTCAATCTTAGTCACGTGTTATTCTGTTATTCATGTTCGGACAAAGTGGCTCGACATATCTGACGTTGCAGTTACCTATGGCTCGCGACAACAAAATTTAAATGGTAAAGCAAAGGGTTAAATTACGTTGAATTTGTTGTAGTAGTATGTACATCCTTTGCAAACAGATTATCGTGCAGGATACAGAAAAAATAAAAAATATAGCAATACACCAGTTTTTCAGAATACAGAATATAAATGTAGCAAAGAAATTAATATAGAATAAATATAGAATACACCAATATAGCAATCATAATTATAGTAAAGCAGCAATACTCTTTTAGAAATTTAATAATATAATGTTAGTATTATTTATTAACAATGTTATTCCAACTATCCTTCAGCATTCCATTTTCTTCGAACATGTAAACGTATAGTTTAAATTAATTATCTCTCGAATGCATAATGATCTCAGCTAAACTCTAGATAGTCGCGTTTGTCTAAATAAAGTAGATCGTTAAACCAGTGATCAATTGCAAGTGTAGTTATTAACGACACGATCATTTAAATGAAAGGAAAACCGTATAGGTGCACAGCGCCAGCGAAGACGTGAAACCATGAACTTTCATTTACGAATCTAATATACTATCGACTGTATTAATTTTGTATGCAGCATCAAGTTTCACATCGAAGGTAATCAGCACGCACATTCATTTATCAAAACTATAACATTAAACATCACGGTAAAGTCTAGCACACTTGCATAAACGCTGAAATGTAAATCTATAAACTTTCACCTTAGCATCGTTAAAAACTTCTCGATCTTACTCGTCAGTTTTACTATCGTCTCCCTTTCGTACATGTTTCCATCGACTTCGGTTCAGGGCAAGTTCAGTAAATCCAAATTGTTTAAAACGACATTCGAAAGATAGACAAGCAAATATCTACGATAAGCAAATAAAATGGAATTAAGAAATTACAGACACGTGGGAATACAGTTTCCGAGTGAACAGCGTCACAGAGGGATCGACTGTCATAACAAACACGCGAACGCAAGCGCCACACAGCGATGGAAGAATAAAGTGAAGGGTGGGACGACAGAGTCACCGTGAGGCGATGTCTCGAACGTTCGTGACTCGATGAGCTAACCTGACGTAACGATCTGGGCCATTCGTGAGGCGGATGAACAGGTGATCGAGTGTAAATCAAGAAAGGGAACACAGATGGAACGGAGAGAGCGGAAAAATCGTTGGGTCTGCAACGAGGGACGTAGAGAAAAGGGGACAGAGGAGAATTCTCGAACGTTTGGCGAGTGGCTGGTCCAGCTGTTGTCACCCAGCTTCCCGGCACGTCGCCAGATTATCCTCTTCGCGTACCACAGACGCGATGAAAACGGTATTACAGAAATTTCCGAAAATTCGACGAAACTGATTTACGAGAGGATTATTGTTGTCTAACATGGCAACCTGCTGATAAGCCGGTGAATAATTACAGCGTAGAGCCGAGAGAAGCTCAAGTTTGAGAATTATGAGATGTTAGTGTTCCTTTTTGTACTTTCGTCCACATGAAGTTCCTTCAAAAGACTGTCTGATGTGGTTGCAAATTTGTTACTGCAGTCCACATTGCTGTATTGAGTTGCTTTCGAAAGCATGAAAGGATTTGATAATGATGCTCTCTTAACGAAATTATCAAAAAGAGGCTACAGCTATATCTGAACAATTCACTCCCTAGATCATAGCGTATGGAATACCTAGATATAGACAAAACTTTCTATAACTAAACGTTGATCAAATATACGTAGTAGATATTCGTTTTTGAAAACAGTAGTCATATATTTAAAAAATTATATTAAATAATTAATAGGAAATAATTTTCATTATAATGGTGATCCTCGAACACGTTCTGCCACAGATAAGAACCGAAGCAAACTCAAAAATAAGCCACTGCCGAATTAATATTCATCAAACCTGTTCCTCCATTCAACCTACATGTAAACCACAATTCCAAACTTCGGTCGTTCGTTTCTGCAACACCCAGTACACCATTTCCCCGGTTAAAGGGCCCTCGTTCACTTCCCGTTTCTTTTATTCATCACTCCGACCGGTCTTAAAAATCCCTCCAAAACGAAACAAAGATACAGCTCGTTCGACGTTTTCGAGACAAGCGTCGTGAAGGGGACCGAGCCAGGGCCCGATTACGATACACCTGTCGGATAAGTAATTTCGACTGGTTCCGTAGACTGGTTCGTATCGGCGATTTCTGGCGTCGTGGACCTGTTCGATCCGCGGCCGTATCGTCTTACTCGCGTGTCGGCCGCGGAATCGCGTGCACCGACGACTCGAATCGTCCGCAGTGGGCCCCGTTGACCCCGGTCACCAGCGCCCTCTGCGTCAGCTTGGGGGAAGATACGAAGCCAAACCGGCTACTTTCATACGCCATCCCGCGAGCGAGCGTAAAGGGGAATGAATGATCGAGCAGCTCGATGTTAAATCGGTAGAAACCGTCCTGGCTAATAAATCTCAGCGGATACATTCCCGGCTGTAATGCGCTCTCGGACGAGAGTTATGTGCTATTGATAAGGCATCGCGCAAAACTGTAATTTACGGCATCATTTACGCGACCCGTAATTGACTATAAATGAAATCGTTGGAGTGGGGGAATCGTGGTTTCGTGGGGATGTTCGATTCTCGATTTTTGGAAATGAAGAATCTGAGGAAAGATGCACTTCTTATGCACGAGAAACATTGGAATTTCGTATCTGACTGGTGTCAAATGAAAATAAAAACTTCAAGTGATGAAACCAGTATCTTCCAATCTGTGTGTCAGAATAATATCCATGTGTACTCTGAGAATTTTTTATGGTATGCTATACCCAACTATTTAACAGTAGAAGGGGTACAGATGCCAGTTCTCTTCAAATAATATCTGCACGATATGAATCAAAATGGTCTTCTTTGCCGGAATAATAAAGAACACAATATATTTTCTAGTGTGCTGCAAAATTTTAGTAAGTAATTTATATATACTGTTAAATAAAAAAAAATGTATGGTTCACTATTTTTTCCACACCCTATATATTACAGCCACACTGACAAATCAAGAGTGGATCGCCTGCTTATTTTTATTCTTAAATCCAGCAGAGCAATGGCAAATATTTTGAATTTCTGGTTTCTTCGTATAAATCCATTTCATTCAAATAGAGTAACAGAAGATCTGTTTCTCCAATGACTATCTATTAATAGGCCACAAAGCAGAGAACGTGTTAAACTCATCAACATCGTTTGGTCTATTCTTTGGTCCTTGGTACAAAGGATGTGGAGTAAGTAACGGTGTTGGCGATATAAATCATATAGTCCGCAGTTACCTGAAGAACTATCATCTAACAATCTGATCTTCTAGACGCCAAATATCAAATCGATTTAAATAGACCCCTAGTAATGGGACGAGAGAGTTGATTTGCCTAAGTAGATGTAATGAGTTTGGGAGACGAGTGAAATTGATGTTGGATGTAGAGGTTGGATTTAATGGCTGAAGTGTGTAGAGTGTAAGAGGTGGTTTGGTAGTTCTGTTGGAGAAGTAATTGTGTCTTGATGATTGGCTGGCTGAGCCTGTATCTATTTCATTATCAACGTGCGAGAACCTATCAACTGTTAGGATGCACATGATTACTATTGTGTTGAATACAAAAATTCGATCTCATTTCGTTTGAATTAACGCTAAAGATATCTTATCAAAGGTATAACATGTACCTTTATTATTATCAAAATCTTATCTTTCGAAAATTATGATATATCATCTTTGAATTCATCTAAAATCGAATCTCTGTTGCCTAAATTATGTCAAGCATTTTTTAATTAAAAGTATCATTAAATAAAGAACCTAGGAATTTTAACTGAAGGAATTTCAAGCATAATAGGAACAACAATATAGGTAGTATACCTCAACAGAAATATAAAATATGTAATTTAGTCCAATGCAAAGTGTAGTCGTAGTCACCTCGAACCGAGTAAGCGAGAATACATGCGAGAATATCATCCTGTTGCGCACAATGTCTAGACCCGAGAAACTGACGCTAACTGGTGTAACTTAATACCTAATCCAGACACAGTGTAGACTCGACTTGGATTTATGCTAAATGAAGCAGCTGATAACGCACACGCGGGTACCACGATGAAGAATATTTAACTCAAATTCAGTGCGTAATTGAACGTATAATTCACGAGTAATATGGAGTTAGATCAGGCTTGAGTGGAAGCGTTATCTCGTCGTGTGTAAAAATAATGCTGTACTGCACGGACACGAGAAATTGACGCTTAACTTGTGTAATGTAATACTTGATCCGGACATAACTCAAACCGAGCAACTGATAGTGTAAGCACGGGTATCATGTAGTGGCGAAAATCTAACCTAGCTAATTTATCTAATGGGGAACTCGGATTTAATTTAGACAAAAACTCTTGAACTCTAATGTGACATAATATCATTCGAAGTTATTTATAATTCAATGTGACTACATTGGAGCCATATTGACGTTTTAATCCCTACTGATGGTCTCAGTAATTACTCGTCATTTATCACTCGCAATCATTATTATAAGCTCTGAGCAGAGAAATTCGGCAAAAAATTTAGAAATTTACAGCTCAACTTATTTTTACTACCAAAGCATTTTTTTGAATTAACACGCTCATATATATGTATATATTTCATAGTAGATAACACATCATAGACAATATTTTTATGAAGATTGATCTCTCGAGGATATTAGTTAAATTATGAAATTGCCCTTATTATTAATTAGTTAAAATATATTTCATTATTAGTATTGTTTAAAAATATAAAATAATAATATTGAATTTGATTTAAACAATATTTCATTTGTGTAACTGGAAGCAGTTCCTTGATGAACTTATCTCTGTATTATCAGGTTATCGTGGATTCAAAACACTGTGGCAGGAATTTCTTGCACAGAAGGACATCTCAGTTTCTAGCCATCTTACTCTTCAACTTCAGCACCACTGGAGTATTTTATTTTTTCTAAAACTCCAACGAAAATAGGTCAACATATTATGTAAGGTATACAACATCACACTGACCCCTCTGTACAGATATTCAGAAATTTTGCATCTACACTACTCGTTGTATCGCTTCCGAACCTAATTCCAACCTATCTTCATTTGAAACTCCTTTCTTCCTTAAAAAAACTACAAAAAAATTGAAAAAAGGAAGCAATCGCAACAACCAGAGATAAAAGATTAAACTTCCACTAACTACCAAGACAGGCTGGTAAGAAATTTATAAAGGAACATACGTACAAGAAAAATAAATTCGTTTCACTTATGAAAAAGTAAGAATAACGCATGTATCTTGAAGAAACTCGACGGCAAATTGGCGCAGCCTGTAATAACTTTCGAAAAGATCCACCCTCCAAAGTAGGGCCCAAAAGAAACAGTTTGCGAGCGATTTTATATCGAATGGAGGGCCACTCTGTGGACGCATCTTTCGCGTGATGGAACTTAATTTTAGAATGGCCGTGTCCGGTCTGGCCCGCCGCGTATGGGTAATGCGTGACACCGTTGAATCGCCGCTACGCGGCAAGGTGTTGAAGCTAAAGGCTCGTATTTTTGTCGCGGCCAACTCGTCGGCCCCGGCAAAATCCTTTCGGCCTGCCTGGCGATAAATCCGTATCTTTATGAAACGACGTCGAGCTATCCTGCCTATAAGGGCTGGCTCCTTTTGTTCGGCTAAAACGATACACCGGACCGTCTGCGCCCTGTTCCTTCTTCCTCTTGCACACATTGTATTGTCAATGGGATCACTGAGAGAGAACACGAAACGAGGAGTCGAACGTTGCGGGTAATTCGGTGTTATCGAATTACCAAAGTGCTCGTGAAACATTGTTGTGAATTTTCTCTGAGTGGATAATTGAATATTAATAGGTGTCGTTAGTTTTAGTTATATAGTAGGTTTCAATATTTTCTTTCGGGTTGTACAGTTTTGTAGCCTTAAATATGTGGAGCTAATTAGTATATTTTACTCCTTCATTCGTATACTTTATCTTTACATTTCATGTTATGGTAAAATGTAGAAAAATATGAAATTACATACCTAATGAAATCAGATAATGAAACAATCATAGGTTAGAAAGCATAGGAAATATCTGTGATCTCATATTCAAAAGTGTCATTACAGTTGCGTAAACAAATTTTAAAAATAATATAATTAATAATCGTTACTAAATATTATAAAAGAACATTAAAAATTTTCTATGAACGAAACTTTAATGAATTAGGATTTTATATCCAAAAGTCCCATTTTGGAACACTTACAATTCCATCATTAAAATAAATAAAAATTTCTTTGAACTGTTATAAACGTAATTAAAATTTTACTGTTCCCGATCATTTTATCAGATCTTCCTTATGAAAAAAATTCGTTGATTCCCTTATAATACAACTACAATAAGAACTCCTATACCGCAACCGGTCTGAAGCTCACAAAAGGCGAATCGAGCCCGGAGGACCGTCCAACACCGAGAAATCTTCTACGTAACGATATCGAGTTAGAAATTGGAACGGGGTCCCATTAGCGCCAACTTTGGGAACCACTGATACGGAGCGTTCCTCGATGTACAGTTTCTTCGACCGTTCTTAAAACTATCCACACGCAGGCACACGTATACACATATCATCGGTATCATTTGTGGATTTGCTTTAATAGATAGGGGTCGATCGTAAATCGAATTTTGAGATACAAGGAAACGTCGATCCTATCCGCTGTATAAATACCACTATTCCTTTGTGAGGCCCTGTTATCCGGTACTTAGGTATCCAGTGTATCCATGTAAAGGCCCCTGACGATCCAATCTTATCGTGACGAAGGGCCTCGGGGACTGCTGCGCGTCCTGACCCCCCTCTCCACGGTATAAATTATCGCCACGAATTTCCAAATGCTCCTCCCTCTCTGCCTCCTATTTCTTCTCCTCGTTTTGCGGCTCATTCCCTACGCATCCCCTTAAAAGTGCCACGGAATCCAACGCATTGTGCCTATGCCGTGAACCGTAAGAGTGGGACTGACCGCGGATGGCGCCGATGGTGGGGAGGAGATTGAAAAGGGCTCCTAATCAAAGAATGACGGTAATCACCGAAAGTAATGACCAGACGTTTCATAGGCCTCTAAAGCCTACGTACGCATCGTCTTGTGCAACTACAACGGCCGAAGGGCAATAAATTGTTGGCTCCTACGCGCGAAACTCGGTCTCTGTCCTCGTCCGGCGCATGCGCGCCAACGGGACGCGCCTGCATCCCGCGGACCACGTCTCGTTCCGCTCGTTCCCTTCCGACCGATCACGTTCGAGACACCTTAAGACAATAATAAGGGGGATAGCTTCGTTGTTAATGCGTTTCCTTTCTGTGCGAGACGTTCTGGACCGTGACCAATGAGAATAAATTTATGGTGGTCGGCTAGCGCGCCGACTCGTTCGCGCCAACTGATTACAGTAATATTTTGTTTATAAACGCACGCCGACCACGTGAACATCCATTGTTTTCCGTCTATTTGTTTCTCTGCTCCCCTGGGCCTGGTTCTTCCTTCTTTTGCCGGATCGTTGTTCGATCGTTTCGCAACGTAACGACTCGATGTTAAACTCGGGGGTCGTTCATCTATGACGTTATATACCTCATTTGATGGATTGACAGAATAAGTCAATTATTCCGATATTTTTATATTCCAAAAGAAATATATTTCTATGACTGATTCGATGTGATAACGTGTCTAAAATAATATAATCATTCGTATATATTAATGTACGTGGATAACCTGCTAAGGAAAGCAGCGTTGAAGCCAAGACGTACTTGTCCGAGGCTTTTTTTTAATATGTCAAGCAACAAATCGCGCGTGCATTTATTCGTATAAACCCTAACTAATGCCTGCATGCGATATTCGTAATGGCGCCGCTGAAAGATCGAGGATTAATCTGTTTCCTTTCGTTCAGGTGGAAAAACTAGCCCCGATTAAATGAAGCGTTCCACATTTGCGGCAAGAAAATTGAATGATTTCAACTGTGAAGTATATGTATCTGGTTTGGTGTGTTGCAAACGTTTATCCATCGATATTTCAACGATTTTTAATGAGGAACCTCTTTTCACGTCCATTAGCGAACAGGTATCAGGAAATCCAATATGTCTTATGAAATGGAAAATTAAAAGTTCAACGAATATAGAGTTCACGTTTTTTAACGAGTTACCTCTTTCCACGTTCATTAAGGAACGGATATCGTAAAATTCAACGCGAGTCCTGAAATGAGAAATTAGTGGATTCATAACGATAAGAATAATCAAAACTTTCAAATGCAATTTATGCAATTACTCACAAGTGGACTCTATCATTAAAGCATGTGAAATGTCACAATTAGTAAACAACTGGAAAGCAATTTTTGACTAATTATTCTTTTTCACATCGACTAAGTAATGCAAATAAAATATTGGAATTTCCTGATAGAATTTTTATGATAACCGAGAGTTGATCTCTTTCCCAAATTCGAGAATTCGAATATTTATATGAGTCAGTGAAATTAGGGAAAGCTTTTGAATCGAACAAACGCAATTCATTTTCATGTTTCCACGTTAATATGACACATAACATATATCTCGGTAAAACACGTTTGTCTCATAGACGTTTAGTGCACCGATAAATTCGAACGAGCGTAACCTCGTTGCGCCGAACGCGTGAGTTATTGTCCGCGGCGAACCGACATAGACAATACGGCTAAAACAGAGTGTAAGGCTAGAATTTGAATTTCAATCGGTACGTCCATGTAAAAGTTATTTGTAACTGTCACGACGTTGTTTTCAAGCCGCTCGTTTACCCCGCGGATGGAATTGAGAGCTTTTGCAAATGCCAGCGATTATTCTCGCCTGGGTTTCCGTATTTTCTAGCCGCGGCTCATTGCCCAATCGACCTGGGACAAAAGGATCAAAGGAGATGCTTATTGAAGTAGAGCTGCCTCCTGACGTATTGCCACAGAATGAAAAGGAAACTTCTTTTCAAACGGGAATGACGTTCGTGCAATAGAACGTGCGTGTAAAAAGGAACGATGAGAATGAAAATGCCCCATTGTACGATATTTGGAATGACCCGCGCGAAAAGGAATTGACTCGTGTGGCTTTTCAACGCGTTTTGTTTGTTTGAGCATCAAGAAAATTGATTATTCGAGTTATTGTTCGAATGGCGAATACGGGATCACCGGTTGGAAGTAAGAGATAAAGAGAGCTTTTGTTGGTTTTGTTATTCGTTTCTCGGGTATACCTGTGGTATCATACTTGAGATGATGAATCCTGTGTCTCTGGTCTTATTCATTCATTTCTGTTCGAGTCCTTTTTAAGACTTTCTCTGGGTCTTTATGGAAATCGAAGAACTAACAGATTTGTTGATGTTGGTATTGTTTCTCCGATAGTGAAGTACCTATGGTTGCATGATTCACAAATATTTGGACCAACAGAACCAAATCTGAACTACAAGTTAGGAGCAATTCACGTAATTTTAATTTAAAAACTAACGAATATGCACTTGATCTTATATTGCAAGACTGGACATACTTGGAAATATTATTGAAGTTTAATTAACTTTTCTTTAAAAAAATTTACAACATGCGGAAATGTATTACATCGATCCAATCAATATGCAAATTGGCAGTTGGTTAATTTAGTTTAGTTATTAATTCCCATCAATCACCTAAACGAAGGAACATCGGTCGCATGATGATACCCTCTAATATCACTATACCTAAACAAGCTTTTCATATAAATGCTATTCCAATTAATCACCCTTAAAAAATTAGAAACAAGAAAATGATGGGCAAAATGTCAGAAAATGATCGAAATTACGACCCTCCGTGGTCAGACAGTCCTTTTGATACAGCGCGGGGCGCAGCGGTCGAGCATCACCCCCCACTCCGCTCGTCCCGTTTGCTCGTAACCGCGTTTCTTTTACGCAGTAATTTCGCGGTAATTAAATATACTTTACATCGGCCAGCAACGTACCTTCTTGTTACGGTTCCGTGTATATTAATATTCATCTAATACGATCGACCATCGACGAGCACCAGAAACTCACTCGCTCCCTCTATCTCTCTCGCGCATGCGCTCTTTCTTTCACATCTTTCTTCGACCATTTTGCATCGCGACCACTTAAGACGCGCAATTATCGAACTCGTTCCCAGCCGCGGTGGAATCGATAGAAGAATTTGCAAAAGGAACACGAGAAGCACAAGAGGAAGGAGAAAGAGAGAGAGAGAGAGAGAGAGTGAGAGAGAGAGAAAGAGAGAGATAGAGAAGGAGAGAGAGAGAAGAGGGGCAACGCAGATGCGACCGATACCGTTAGCGGAGCCTGTAATAAAGTAAATAAAGAGCCCGTTCGACAAGTTGACTCGCCCCGTTCGGTCCAGCCGCACTTTTATTTCCTTCCGCCAGAGAGCCTCGTGGCGGCGCGCCGGTGGAAAAAAAAGTGGGGAAGAGGGCACCAGAGGACCAGTTTCGTCGACGCAACGTTGGCCACGACGCGCTCGTTATGCACTATCATCCTCGATATCGTTCGTTGATTATGTAATTGACGTGCGCCAAGGACCTTGATCTATACTAATTCAACGACACCTGCTGATTCCTTGGCGAGGCTCGACTGGATTTCTCCTGTCTCTTATCTCGTCCACTTTATTTCTTCCTTTCGTTTACATTTCCTTCGATTTTTTCCTTTCTCCTTTTTCTGAATTCATTTCTTTTTTCTTTATCTTCTTAATGCCTCGCTCGTTGCTCTCGACGGACGATGTACACGTAATAAAAGCGATCGCGTATTTTATAGATAGGTACAGACGATACGTGGCCTGGCTCGGACAAGACGATCCAACCGGTCCGATAATGGTAAGACACGTCTGTCCAAAGGTTGACGTTGCTCGAAATTAAGATCGACCCGTGAACGAGCTGGACGTCTTCTTCGAGCGACCATTCGCACGCAATTAAGAAAACATCGAGGTAATGTGGTGTTCTCTTTTCTCTTTCTCCTCAAGTTTCGCTCGATGGGCGGGTAAAAAAGGTCCCCATTCTAGCCGATGGTAACAACGTGATCGCTGTTCTTTTTCCTGACGCGGTTAATTACAAAGGTATATACGATTCCACAGCAGATAAGGGTAATGTCCCTGTACTGTTTCGAATGGAGTTGACCAGCCTGCAATTTATTAATTGGAAAGTCCTGTGGTGGTACGTCACGGATTGCATTCGTTTTCCATCGAATCGATTATTTTATAAAAATAATTATTCTGTTAATAAATGTCCGATAAGTTTAGTAAGAAAAGTTTCTACATAAGGACAAAGAAATCATGTTAGCGTATATTTAGAAATATTTTTATTTCCCTAATTTCTAATGAATTTTAAGAAATCCCAAATTTGGGCAGAAATGCATAAACATTAGGAACGCTGAAAGCTTTTAATTTCTACAACATCCCTATATCATCCTCATTACATAATTAGTCCATACACGTATACACCATCTGTAATTTACAGAACCTCGATCACTCTTTTCTATCCAAACTGTACGTACCTATACTAACTCCATTATTCAAACGCCACGTATGTTAAACCAGCACTTCGTAGTTCTTATAAAGTCCCTAAATTATTATCATTACAAATCTAGTCCACATACATAATCACCAAGCACAATTTATAGTATCTCGGCCATTCTTTTCTATCCACCCTGTATAAACCCATATTATCTCGATTATTCGAATATCACTGAATGATATGCTGAAGTTGACCATCGTTCGTTAAAGTTCCTATACCCCTACCACTGCGGGACCAGGCCCACAACGAGTCATCCCCACTACGTGCCCACTGCTCACGATTTACAACCACGCAGCAAATAGTCGCGACGGTTTCCGGGTGAATAAGTCACTCGGATAAACGTCGTTGCTCGAAATTACAGTTCTAGCTACCACCTTTATTCAGTCGCGCAATTCTGCTCGTTAATGGGGAATCGGCTCTCCATCCTCGAGTATATTTTATCCTCGGTCTAGAACTCGGTTGCGCTCGATTTTCCAGCGTTGATTAGGCCCGTTTCTTCGACCTATCCTTTTATTCCTCTTTTGCTTCTTTCTCTTCATTTTTTCCCTCCCTTTTTTCCTTTTCCCATTCAAGACTGGAATCTGTAATTGGTCGACCGCGTTCAGGAAACGCACTCTACGCGCGGAAAACGTGGCATGGACGTCGATTGTCCCGTAAACGCTGAAATACCAAGATACCGAGCAGATACCGAACTGATATACCAATCTCGTCGGACAGTTAGAACATTTCAGACGGTCGATTCGAGAATATCTCCGCTGGCCTGATATCCATCGGACACGGCGAGCTTTTTCATTACAAGCATCGTCAGCGTTCGATGTTTCCGGTGAAAATGGCACCGACGATGGGGAAACGACCGACACGTTTTATTACCCTTCCTTCTTCTGGACTGACAACTTTTCACTCGATTAGCGACGGTTTATGTATGTTTAATCCTGTGCGTTCCACGCGTGGATCGAGTACAATCTCTGGATACGACGTTGGTGCTCGTAACGGATTAAAGATCTGATCGCGTTGCTTTATGAACGCAGAAATGACTAGGAATACTGGTTCCGTGCGTAATACCGTGGAAATGGTTAATTATCCGGATCAAGGTTTCCGATAAGCCGCATTTATTTCAGAAAAGTCGTGGTTGTTTTGCTGTTATTGTTAGGCTGCTTGCTGAGGCTTACTCGTCAATGTCCTTAGATGTTCCAGCAAAAGAGTATAGCTGTTCGACAGCTTGTGAGTAAATCCAAGCTTTGGAGGAAGTCACGAGAATTTCATTGCAAAACTTGAATTAGCATACTGCTTTCTCTGGTATGAATGACTATGCACCTTCGATTTATCTTACACCCACAATACCGCTTCTGTGTTCCGTGCTGATAGACAACGCTAAGAAATTACGAAGTGTCGTTTTCATTTCAGTAAAAGGATTGTGCTTCTCATTTATCCTAAGTGAAGAAAAGTTTCGTTATGCGCTCTAGGAAAATTAACAAATTTCAGTCAAGCGAGCTGCAAGTTTCAAGCGTGGGTCTGTATTTGATAATTGTTTAGAAAGCGTTTTTAATTTCGATAATTTATAAGTATGTTATAGAAATTACTATTACGAACAAAATTGCATTGTACATATAATCATCAGATTCTTTTAATATCTTAGACATTGGCAAGGAACTATCGTTACTGATAACCTTACATTCTGCCCACATTCTTGTGTAACACGTTCAGAAACACAATTAATACATTCTTAACTTCATCATAAACAAAATATTAGACTAAAATTAAGGTGAACTACTTTATGTGCCTACCAAAAAGCAACTGTTAAATTCATACAAAGACACGTGTATAGATAGAATTCAAATCGATATTACTCACAATAATGAAGAGAGTCCAACGATTAGATGTACCAGAGAAAGTTGTACAAAATATAAATTTTCCTAACACACTGAAAACTCATAAAAGTCAAAAACAATTTCTAAACACTCTCTGAAAAAATAAACGAAAATTCACAAACTCGATAAAAGCTTCCAGCAAGCGAGCCTACTAAACCAAGAAACATAACAGTCTGAAATCCAGAAACAGATCTGCTTGAAACCCAACAGCCCGTTTTTCAGCGACGAAATAGTAGCATCGCGAAGAATGTCAGGCGATACGAATCTGCCATTGGCCAGCTGCGCGGCAGCTGTCAGCGCGCAATCAGTGCAGCGCATCCCGATTATACCCGACCCCGCTGCGCCACCTGTAGGCCACGCGACACAAGGAACGCGTTCCCGAAGCTTGCTCATTGTTCCGTCTCGAAAATAGGGCACACAGCAAGTGCACAGTGGCGGCGTCGGCGGCGGCCGCGATAATCAGCGGCCGAGGCCTGGCCGGGGCCGCATCTGCATACAAGCAGAGGCAGCGGCCGTTCAGCCAGTGACAACGGGTAAGGGAATCAGTCCGTAAATGTAAAGTTGAACGAGCGGGGCAAAAACCGCGAGACTCGTGCATCGGGCAAGGGGGCCGTTTGTTTGGCTAGAGGCCGGAACGAGCCGAGCCTTCTCTCCTCTTCGACCGTGTATATACCCCTGCGTGTTCTTCTGTTCCCCGGTGTGCTTTCCGCCGGTTGTGTAGTGTCTCCTCCTCCTCCTCCAGCAACAGCCGCCTCCTCGTCCTCCTCCGCCTCCTTTGGCATCTCCTGCTCATCCTCCCCGTCCCCGGCCGAGCTGTTCTTGCGCGTATACTCTCATCTCCATTCCGTCCACGCTCCCTCTTCTCTTTTTCCTTTGGCCGCGTCCACGATCCCGGAAAACACGCTCGGCTCGGGATCGGCTCGCTTGCTCGTCCGCTCATCCACGCCGCATTATCCTCTCTCGCGTCTGGCGAGACTTTCCCCCGCAGCAGGTTTTTATGCTCGTCTTCTTTTTTTTCGCTTTTTCCTTCCCTCGTTTTCTCTCATCGTTCTAGTCCTCTTTCTTTCTCATTCTTTTCACGAAGAAAATAGTGGCGCAGGAAAAATGAGGAGCGAACGAACAGTATAAAGACAGAGACCGCGGGCAAGATGCTTCATAGACAGGTTTCACAGTCGAGGCTTCAACGCTGCGTCGTGTTTAGGCTTTCGCATTGTGATGCTGACTCGAGTGTTGATGCTGACTCGTGGTTGAGATTGCAGTTTGAGTTTAGTTATAAGGGAGTCATTTGTTATTTGTGGTTTTTATGTGGAGTGGATGAAGATGTTTAGTTGGATGATTGGTGCGGCAATGAAGGATGCTTGGTTGAGTGTTAGTGGTGCGGTGGAAGAGTGGTTGGATAGAGTGTTTGAGACTGTCACCTGAACGAACGGGACAAACCTACCCAAGATTTTTGAAGATTCGTATCTTCAAAGACACATATGACACTAATTCTTTACACGTATCCTACAATACTTAGAACGAAATCGAAATTGAACACCAATCACGTTCAATTCTACACACTGATTACTATGATACCAAAATTATGTATGATATTTTAGAAATCGTGTGCATTGTCATCTCGCACTTTGTCACAGCAGCGAGCAGTTAAGACTCTCGTCTGAGAGTATGTAGTTACTAAGCGAACCACCGAGAGATAAGACTGGAAGTCAATAACGACTCTCTTTCTACTTTTCTCTAAAAATGATCAGAGGTTTGCGGAAAGGTCAATAGTGTTTCACGAGTGTTAAAAGACGAATCGAACGTTTCGACGTGCTACCTTAACCACGCGTGAATAATTACTCCGGATAAGGAGCGGCACTGTTGCCAGCATTTTCTCTTTACACACTTTATTAACTCTGTAGCCTGGACGCGCGAAAGATCCAAACAGAAGAACGATTGTACGCTGTGACGTTGCTCGCCTCGCGTCCCTTTTTTCCGTGTTTGCTAACTTCCGGTTGCTGGACTCCGCAGCGGAACTACGATCAATCTGTTTAGCGCATTCTACAAACTTCATACGAATTTAATTGCATGTGGTTGTTCTGTATTATAAGAGTTACAAATTATTTGTTGAAGTACTAATATTTTTTAATTCCCATTTTTTTTGTTCAGTAGGATACTATTATATTAATATAGTATTGCTATATTATTGTAATAATGTCGAACATCATGTCAAATAGACTGGTAATTAACAAAAATCTTTCACAAGAAATTAAACTCTAGTCCATAGGAGATTAATATAACAATAATAATATAGTTCAAAATATACAACATTTTGGAAATATAGAAATGAATGTTTTAAAAGGAAAAATATTTTACAACCAAATATAGTAATAAGGTGCAGGATAACATATATTTTGTTATTAGGTGTCACAACATTTTCCTACAGATCTATAGTCACATAGATTTCTCGATTTTAATTTCTGCACTTTTTAGATAGTTTTGTAATTTCAGGCAAGTTACAAAGTATTTAAATTCGATATTTGACAATCAATACCATATTAACATAATGATCTTTCTATTTTACTCTTCGGTTTAAATATCTATTTTTGATTCAGGTAAAAATATTTTTTCTTATTCTCCGTTATATAAAGAATAAATTACTTTTGTCTAATTACTGAGAATGAGTGAAAGAAAATCAAATTAAATATATTTATCATAATTCTAATAAAAATCTTCCACTCTTCAAATTAAAACTTTATTGCAAAATACGAGTATTACCAACCCAATTACAATTCTTTTAAATTATATAAGAGATTATATTAAATGTAAGCACTATAAACCTGAACCCCTAATAAATTAAAGAAAAAATGTTAGAGTATAAGTAAATAAAATATCTTTAAATGCACTGTTACAATCAAAGGCAACAATGGTATTAAAATTGTAGATTCCTAAATGTAAATCAAACTAAGTAATTTCGGAGCAGCAAATTTCCACGAGAATCCAATTCATTCCTTTAAAACTTCTTACCAGCGATACGGCTTTAATTTTTGCGAACGTGCATCAAGATCGTGGATTTTCAATGGAACCATCCTCGCTAAATCCATTCACGATCTAACGCACCCTAAGACTGAGTGCACCTCGTTCACGATACTTTACAATTCACTCTACTTGTTCCTCGTACCTGCTGAATTTTAAACGAATTCAAATGAATTCCGTTATACGATATTATTTCAAATTACCTTTGTTCCCTCTGCTTGTTAATAAGAAACTGATACAAGATACCATACTTATACGCGACTCGATTCATATGTTTCCTCTCGTTTCTTCCTTTTTCCCTCTTTTTTTCTATAATTGCTTGCATCAAATTCGCATTTCGCTCGTAGATTCGAGACTGCGATTCTGTCCAATTTATACCACACGCACAGACGTGCAAACTAGTCGAGATATTCTCGCCAACTTATGTACAATTTATCGACGAACACAGCTAATTAATAATAACGCGCAAACATTTCGATATCTGTTGCGTTTCTTGATTTACGCGATATCAACACTCTGCTAACGAGGTATATGAAGATTCGTTTTTTCCCCTCGTAGAAAACTTATTGGCTTAAAAAAGAATGTGTTCGTAAGTAGATCGATATCACGGAAACAAATTCTTGTAGACAAACTCTTGCGGATTTGTTTAATAGGTAATAAAAGGCAACCTTGGTCATGTAAAATGAAGATATCTTTCGAACTAATAGTTCTTTCATTTGGAAAGGTTAATACCTTCTTATGAGAAGTTATGAGCTAAATTTATTAACCCTTTGCATTACAGGAAACATTCGACTTTGATACGAAACGTTTTCATATAGCTCCGAATTAAATCTTAAATTAATAACTGTTTGATGTCATTAATTTAACATTAATTTAACATTAGTTAACCCTATAATTCGACATATTTAAATTATTATAAAATATACAGTACAATACAAATTTATACTCAAGTGCAAAATTATATTCATTCATAGCAAGTGACAAATTAAATCGTGTACCTGATGGATGATATAAAGGTGTTTCAAAAAAAGGATTTAATATCTCATAAAAGATATCTAATTAATAGACATTTTAAAATCAATCCAGCTGTAACTACATGAATATTTATTCAATACGAATACCATGTTATTTCAGATTATTCCAGAATTCTTTCCAAAAATTATTTCCTTCCGACATAAGTACTACAGAAAGTACATATTTGGTGAAATTCTTCTCACGAAACAATATTCACACTATACCTTAATTCATTAATAAAATCTGTCACCAAAGGATACCACAATAAATCCAATAAAACAGAAACTCGTTTGACCAACCAGTCGCGATGAAATCTCACAAAAGGAGGAACCCGGAAGTGTGTTCCAAACTCCACACTAACCCGTCTAGAATAATTTCGCAATTACCATAAACCATACTAGTTTTAACACATCCCCTAAGACTCCCCGATATCAATCGCAATCTGGTCGAAACACGAAGGAGATCAGAGAGTAAAGGTCTAATCACCATAAATTAAATCTTCCGAAGTTTCGTCGTAGCGGGTATCATCGAAGATAAATCGTCGGATCTGTAATCGATCTGGCATAAAATTCCATATTAACGAATCCATTGAACGAGAACAACCGAGCATACGTGCCAAAGGACAGCAACAGAAACATAAGACAGAAGCGTGAAGAGAAACGGTGGAACAGAAAGAGAAGCGGAGAAAGAGAAAGGGAGAGGGAGGGGAGAAAGAAAGAAAGAGGGAGAACACGTCCGCCGCGCGAATTCTTTCGCTTTATCGTCCGTTGATCCTCCAGCGGCGGATCTTCTTCCGTCGAGGAGGCAGCAAAAGGCGATGCGCGATGGTCGGAGAAGGAAGCATTCGGTGAATTGAATTATTTAAAGGCCGCGCAAGAACAGGCGCCTTTTATGAGTGTCCCGCACAATGGCGGGCTTTGTGGGCCGCGCGTTGCGTACACGTGTTGCGTGCACGCGCTCGCGTACTTCACATCGCGGGCTGCGGTGTGCCGACGCCACGTGAATGTGCTAATAATGAAGGTAAATTTGTTCCGAGGAGTCATTAATTAAAGTATTTTGTAACAAGGCGCGGGGTAGGACGACACACGACGTCCGTCGCCGCGACGCGCATCCTCCCTGTCTGCGAGAATTTTCCGCATCCGGCGGCGTGGCGTGTCGCGCCGCGTAATAAACACCGCTCGACCCCGCTCTTCTTCTACGGGGTGTCTCGCGTAACGAGATAAACCCGACCAGGGTACGATTCCACGGTCAAAATAAGTCGAAAATGTACAATCACATCTTTTCCACAGGCTATGGTTTTGGAGAAAATCAGTCTCGAATATTCGTGGGGTGCGCGTGAGCTTGACGACTGGCTGCACTGTACCGTATCTTTAAATGTCCACATCTCGAGTTCCGCGGCTGCCATATACACGGAACTGTGCTTCTGTACGAATTAAACCGTATTAGTCAACTATGGCTACTTTTGCAATAAATACGTCAAAGGTGGAACTCTAGTAACCAGGAATCTGTCTTATAGAATTCAAGATTCTGTTTCACATTATTTTGTAAGGATTTCAATAATCCGATTAAATTAATCCGTATAGATAATGTGGAAATATGAAATACTTTAGTATACTTGTAGATTGATTTAGATTAAAGTACTTAAAACATCAGTGAGGTGATAAGAACTGATAGGAGCAGCTCTTATGGCCAATTAAGTTGACTATCCTGGAAACCTATACGTTCGTGTTCATACTCCATGGGGAATATGGCCAAGTATAATACGTTAATCGTATATAGATAGGCGTAACTCATACATTTCAGCTGTTAAAAAGAATAATTTCTTTTTGCATTAGAGACCTCGAAAACTCAGTCTATTTTGAGTAGACTTCGAAATAATTTTGTATGAAGAACATAAAAATATAAAGAATACTGCACACCCTCTTACCTCGTATCTAACAAAAGGATATGCTCTATCACAATCGATCCTACAAACACAAATGCTGAGAGTATATATCAAGCTACGCATTGTCACCGCGCGTTCGAATGTCCGCGCGCCACGTAAATTTTCGAAACCGATTCCCTCGGCAACCGAGTCCCGGCATAAAAATTTGATTCCACATTTTCGACTCCTTTTTGCACGTAGAATCACCCCCTATCCAGCGGTACCACTTTACACAAGACACCCTGTACGTAACGATCTCGTGAACACGCGTATACATACCTGTGTGCATGTATACGGAAGACGGGCGAATAGAGGAAGACCTGGGAGGCAGCGAGGAGGCAACGAGCCACGCTACCGCCATGCCACGGCAGCCCGTATAAATAAAGGTGGCGATCATAGAATTGCTAATGTTTCAAAGAGAGATATTATTCTTTTCAGAAGATGACAGGGCATGCGACTCTCGGCAAGAGACCTTTCAGAGGGTCGAACAGACGGTGGAGGGGAGGGGGTGATGCGCGAGAAGAAGAGCGGCTGGAAAGGAGGACAGAGAGATTGCTCGGGGACAGAAGTCGCGCTGGTAGTCGCAGGCGGATGATGGTTGTGTCGGGCTTGACGGTGGTGGCCGGATAACTCCGGCGCCTTTTCCCTTTTTCTCTCTCTCTCTCTCTCTCTCTCTCTCTCCCTCCCTTTTTCTCCTTTCTTTCTCTGTCCCTCTTCTTTCTCTTCCGCGTGCATGTACCGCGACTTTGCCGGATTCGCGCGTGTATAAGTCCATACAGGCGGACCCGGGCACTCGCCATACTTATATATTACTCGCTGAGACGCGACTCTCTCGTCCACCCTCCCGCCCTCCCTCTCCTATACGAACGTCCTACACGCGTCCGTACACGGACAGCAGTGTCCAGGTCTGCGTGAATACGTATACATTATGCGTCTATACAAAACAAGCAGCCAGCAGTAATTCAAAGGCCTCCATTCAAGGCTCCGGGTCTCTATTCTTGCTCTCTCTCCTACGGGTTTGTAAACCGTTTCGTTCGCCACTGCCCCCACCCCAACCCCTTCACCCACGAAGTCCGCTACCCCCCTCCCCCCTTGGTTGTGTTCTTCCATCCTGACAGCGATGCTCCTCCTCGCCCGAGCGAGTACACTAATAACTAATAAGGAACTGTAGGCTCGGACCTCTGGAACCGTTTTACGTACTCCTGGCCCGCGGTCTGCAGAGAGAGAGACTGGCCTCATTACGGGCCACGCCATCAGGGGGAGAGAACGCGAATGCGGAAAATAACGGCTTTGATATTGTCTCTCCGACTCGGTGGCGGAGTAATGGACAATGAAGATCGCATCAGGCAATTCAAAGAACGATCCGCGGGGCCGTGGCGGGAGATAGACGCGCGCGCCACCGACGGTCGGACAATGAGGTAGGAATGAAAGCGGAATAATCCGCGCGCCGGCTGAATTAATCTTCATTCCGAGCCGCGCGACCGTGTAGCGCTGCTGAAATATTGGTCACGACGGTTTCACAATTGCCGTTTCCGTCGTTCCCCGCTCGCTCTCGGCGTTTGATTGTTTCTTTAACCGTTTTATGCCGTGTTTTCGCCGGGGAAGTGAAAGATGATGAAGGGTGGCCGATGCAAAGGGATCGTAATTCGCTCGATTTTCCTCGAGAAGCGTCAACGTACGGAGGGAGGAAAGTGGCACTCTCGTGTTGTGGAATAAATGGTTTGATTCTTTTCCCGTTTTTTGGACGATATTCGCGAATCGAAACCCTTCTGTTTTTGGATAATAGTAATATTCGCGATTCGGATCAAGGGATGATTTTGAGAGTTGGATGTTTTGGACATATTGTTTCATAATTGATTCACTGAATTGAGTTTTGAAAAGTGAGGACTGTTGAATGGATATAAATATAGAATGATTTTGTTAATAGACATCTGTGATAATCCTGTATAATATGACTTAGAAGTTTCGAACTTTATTTTACTTGCCAATTATTAAATAAAAATTAAATACTCAAATCATGATTTATAACTTTAGTTCTACAGGTAGACAAATAAAATTGCAATTATAGTAGGTAAATTATTGATTACTGTCACGTGATTTACTAGAATTTGGGGACAATCAATGAACAGTGCTCTGCTTTCAATGACTGTAAGTCTGATAAGGTGCTCTGTTGCCCCAGTATGCAATAAATAAAGACACGACTAAAAACCAAGGGACAGAATAATTTTGCAACTATAGTTAGTCAATTGTTTGACTATTATAATTATAAATTAAAAGATTGACACACAATGAAATAAAGTCTCCACACTTCTACAAGGAGGAAGATAGAAAACAATTATAAAAATTCCATAATTCACCGATCCTCCAAAAAGAAAAAGTCCGAATGAAAAATAATTTTTTCATCCACCCCACAACGATCCGCTTAAACGCCACTTTCATTCGCTTTCAACGACGTTCTACGGCAGACTCAGCGCGATAGTACAGTTATCTATTAAAAGTCATCGAAGCCTTGGAAAGCTATAATCAAGCGGCGATAATCATCAACTAATGAATCCATTAGCAGATAGCAACGCCGTGAAAGGTCTTTTTTAATACTCCCAGTAATTTGTCTCGGAATAAATCTGAGCGTGGCAAGACTAGGAATACTTAATGAGACGTGGTCACGAGATTACAGTTTATATCATTTTTAATACCTTCTTCTTATATAGTTTACGATCGAAAGATAGCTAAACGGTTCGTACGCTACAATTCCATTCGCGGCCCTTAGTAATTAGGGCTTTCGATGACAAAACGATAAAACATCTGGCAAAATTTGCTGCAGCTGGTTCTTGCGCGTGTTCGAAGACCTTAAGGGAAAAACATGACAAGTCCAATTTTTTATTCCTTACTGGGGAAGAGTTTTAAGGTTGGACGTGTCAGTCAATCTCATATTAGTAAAACCGTGTTTCATTTGATCTCAGATTAGATCGAGATCATATACGAATTTTTCGAGATGAAACACGTGTTCCTATCACCTTATTAGATGTTCCAAAAAGCAGTCCAATTTGAATATTAACATGAAACTATTTTACAGTTTAAAATTATAAT
The DNA here is from genome assembly GCF_001483705.2 of Eufriesea mexicana. NCBI lineage: Eukaryota > Metazoa > Arthropoda > Insecta > Hymenoptera > Apidae > Eufriesea > Eufriesea mexicana. Next base: position 1,383,276 of record NW_016908289.1, on the reverse strand, counting down.
GCAAACATAATAAGATATTAAAATATTGTAAAAAATATATAGTACTAAATATAACGTTATTTTTCTTTAATAAAAGACCATCTTCGTTTAGAATACGCTTCTTACATTTAAAATAAAATTTTTATGGATTCGATTTCACATAAAATTTATTTCCATTTTTTTCTAAAATCAGAATTATTTGATTAATTTAAAAAAATCGATTTACCAAGTAGAAATTATTTTATATTGCCTAACTCTAAAACACGGTAATCAAGTTTATGTCGGACACATACATATATTAATAAATTGTACACTGAGAGACTTCCTTCACAAGAGCCTTTGTAATTCTATTTTAACTCAGGTTTAGACATAGCAAGTGGTACCTAAAAAATTTGGTATGCTTCTATAGCTATAAGACGAACTACACATTTCAATCTACACGATATGCCCCAATGCGCAAGTCTCGGCCACGCTTTACTACGAAATTATATATTACAACAACGATTACCTTAATTGCCAGCTCAATCGAACATCATCGGCAAATCGCAATCACTTAAATTTCCCAACTCCCTAAGAATCCACAATTTTCTCCAAAGCGAGAAGAGACTAATCACAATCTCATTCATCTAACCTAACCCGACTGCTTGCCTCGCGATTACGCGTGAGAAGGGAACCACTTTGAAGCCAGTACCAATTTTCCCGTCCGTTAGACGAGGTTAAATATTCTCACAATTATCAAGATCGAGGATTCCGAATGTGAGATGTGTCTTTTTAGAAAGGACGTTTCCTGAGCATTGTAGTTAGGTTCACTGGGAGTCAAATGACATAATCGTACTGTACCAATGATCATCAATTTGATATCTCTTTCGAAAGAGCATTGGTTCATCTCAGTACACCATATTCCATCACAAGAACGAGACATTCCAATCGCCAGTATTTAACTAACGGTTCACCTACCTTCATCACTATTGGAAGTTTCACCGATCAAGTCCGCTTCTAATATCACTATATATTTATCACTATCTAGGTAGACTAAGAAAAGAATTACGGACCCCTAATATCCTAATGTCTAGGACCCAAATACCTAACAACATATAGATACTAGGTGGCTAACCAAACCAATGTTTAGTTCTTTCTATAGAGAATAACAAAATCACAGACGTCATTTATACAGCACACAATATCCTACTTATATGCAAAAGTAATCAATCGTCGTCACCATACTTTGCCTACGAGTGTCTCAAATCTCTGACAGATATTTCCCTCTTCTCACGTGCAAGACCAAGTGAAACCCATCGACAGCCGTCATCTCTTCGGTAGTGCATGAAACGAACGCGAAGCAAACAAAAACCTGAGGCGCGAGCGCAATCCCCGCGGCGGAGCAACCCTCATCAACTTTTACGAGCCGGCGGTTCCACGCGCGGACGCGAGCAACGCTATGGAATAAATTTCTTTATTACTTTGTATCTGAGACCCTAATGAAATACTTAATAACAATATTAAACTGCATCGTTAAGGCGAATGGAAAACGTCTCGGTCTCGGGTCAAAGAAAGTCCTACAATCTCAAATACGCGACCTGGTTTCGTTAAAGGGAGGTCAAAATCCCACTAGAGGGGGTTGAAAACGCTCTACGCGGAAACAAGTTAAACGATCAACCAGAGAGAAGCTATCTGCTCCGTCGATAAAACAGGCAGCACATAATCACCCCCTGAATAACACCTAGTTCAAGATTAACCACAATCAGTGCTACAATATTTGACCCGCGACACACAGGGTCCCAGTCATTTCTACACCTAGGCTCTCCAGTAGGATTATCCTAGGAAGAAGGAAAAGAAGAGGAAGATAGAAAAAGTACCGAATCATCCCGATAGTATAGGTTACGTCAGCCCTATCGAGAAGATCGTCAGTCGAAGATCTAGGCTAAACGAGGTGTCCTCAGCGGACACCTGTCAACAAGCCAAGTCGGCAGAACGATTAAGGAGTGACGAACGAGCCGAAGTAGGGGTTTAGGCTAACATGCAAGGAGGGGAAGCTAACCACCCTCGACTTACACGCTCGAAGCTCGATGGAATTTCAGAGTGTCGAGAGAAGATCGAATACTAAATTGGTGAAGGGCGGCGCGTCGGAGGCTTCCACCCCTTAACGCGCCACCATCCCACGCTGATCCTGTTCACCCTGGCACAGAGAACTGCAACGAACTCGACGATCGGGTCTGACGTCAGACAGAGGAAACGGCTCCGCGCGCTATAGTGATTGTCATTTTCCGGCCTGCATCCGGACCGTGTTGCTTTTTCTCCGCCTGCCTCTTCGTCCGCGCGTCTACTTTCAATTATTTTTTACGATCAAGTATCCTATCCCCGGCGTCTGTTCGGCCGCCTGTTTTTGCTCTGACTGTGATTGCACGCTCCACACCTCGCACCATCCTTCCATCCATGGACAAACGCTCGCCAAAGGGGACTTAATCGACCTCTAGCATTGAGTTCAGTTTGTTCCTCTACCTCGATGATAGGCGACAAGCGTGATTACGAGCTTCTTATCGAGGCTTTCGAAATTATTGTCGACAAGTGTTGAATCCTTTGGTAGGATCGAGATCTTTAACTGTGGAGCTTATTAGGGGAGAAGTTTGGCGATCTTGTAAAGTGAACTCGTTGAGAAATGTAAATTTCCTTTGCGATACCAAAGTTTAATCCAACTATTATTCTAAAAGAATTAAAATGAACGGTAATAGATATTTTTATGAAAATTAATATCTATACCTGCTTATGATCAAGTTCCCACTAATAATCTACAGTCTTGAATCTTAAACAAAATTCATCGTGACTCTCTACGAAATCATACATAAAGTATTTTCTAAACATAACAATCTTCAATATAAAACACGAAGATTATCCTCACACATGCAGCCTCAAAGATCTCACATATTCCCCAGTCATCAAAATTTTCACAATCTACCAATCTACCCAATTCCAAATAAGTCCACTTCTTACAATAGACGTGACTTTCATCGAGCAGCCGCTCTCCATCCAACCGGTCAATTCGTTCTTCCTCTGATTACGTGCATGATTCGAGTATTTTCAGCTTCGTCATCTCTCATGCCCCTTTGCGTAACAGCACCAGTAGTCAAGGAAAGTTGGTCGATCACGGGCATAAATTTCAGACAGGCTCAACTCAGGCGAGTTACGTGTGACGCACGTCTTTCTAAATCCCGTGTTCCACGTCACAATGGTCATCTAACGGTTCAAATGCCGGATAGAACAAACTTTGAGTGCCTTGGAACGCCATAATGGCGCGGAACTCTTCTGACGATCGGGGGTAGAATATCGAAAAGCACTTGGCTGCGTTATCAACGAGAAGTTAATTATAATCGTGGACCGGTTAGTTTGTTTGGTTTCGTTGAAAGCAACCGACGGCAACAAGGAACCCTCCGAACAAGAGCCTAGAGGCTCCCCCTTCGTCCGGTTCATTGTAAATTAATTACCTGGAAATGAGAAATCTCCGGTATACGTTCGCTTCCGCGACCGAACGAGCTCAATGGGAGGTAAAAAAGTGTTCTTTAAGCTGCTCTCCGATGCGACTGATTGTCTTCATCGCCCTGTTCGAGCCCTTTCATCGGTATCCCGGCTGATGTATTTACGCGGTGCGGATGGGGTCGAAGACCTACTGGGGTAATAGTATGCCAGTGATGAAAGTGAGGTCGCTGGTGATTTAAGGGGGCAATCATCGATCTGCAAGGATGTTCAAGCATTTTGACATTTTTGCCAGGATAATTGCTTGCCATCGAAGAATTAATGATAACCTAACAATAAACTAACCCATAGTATTTACGAAAAGAAAAATATCAGTACGATTACTAATATCCTATTTCTTTAATTTCAAAAGAAAAGTACAACTTACTCACGAACATGAATTAGCCTGTAACCATAACCATGACTAACAACTAATTTCAACAAATTCCTTTCTCGTTCTCTTCGAGTAACCAATCCACAAGGTCCCTATTCGAAAACCTGACTAACCAAACCATGAATACACAGCGTAACAGCAAAGGGGTTAAAGACACAAGCGATTACGCAAACAGCGAGAATCAACTCCGTTCTCTTCGCCTCCTACGTGAAAAGAAGTCACGCAGAGGTTCAGGCAAACTCGAAGTCTTTCCTCTAAGACATAAAAATAACAGTCGCGAAGTGCGCAGAAAGGAGCAAGGGGAGGGGGGCGCAAGGTGGCCACGTCGACCGAACCTAAAAGGCACCGAATATTCGCGAATCCCTTCTAATTGAATTAGAAAACAATTGTCACGCGTTCCCGCGATGTAACGCCGCAACCCGTATTGCCCGCTCGCGTCGGCACCTACGCAACCCGTCTCAACCGAGCCTCAGCTCTGGGGAATCTTCACCTGCTCAAATAGAGCCCGGCCTCGTCGGGCTGGCCGTCGTCATTGTGTTTGCATTATTATGTTAATCACGACGAAGGCGGTAACAATGCGTCAACCTCGATTTAGGAAGTGACTCGAAAAGGAACATATAGCTGAGCAAATATTAGCTAAGCAAATCATTAGTTTGCTCATCCATGGATGGCTATCCTCTGTTCTACTCGCGAGAAGAGGGACAGAATAGAAGAGAGGCCCCTATACTAAGGCCGATTTCTTCTCGCGGTTTCGTCGAGACACAGAGCCGCAACTTGCAAATTGAGCATACCTATTTGCGGCATCACAAGCGTTCTAGCAAACGACCTCGTGATAGCTAATTCGCGGGGAACGTCACGAGACTTTCGACCCTGCGCGACGTGCGAATGCTTCTAGACAAGAGGCTTTGCTGATTGGCCGATGAGTATTTCAGGTACAAGCGTGAATGATCTTGGATTGTCGAGTTAATTATACGTTGGGTGGCAGTAGGTTTGTTTCTTCAACAAGTGGAAGTTCGAGCGGCCTGAGTTGATATATGTTCAGAATGAGAGGAGAAATCGTGTGTTTTAATTAATTGGTCATTGTGATTCATTGTAAGAGAGATTGGACAAAAGATGGCTTTGTTGAATTTTGAATTACTCTCATTTATACACCAGCAGAGGGTTAACCTGAATTTTAGAAAACTCTCGAATATCCTGAGAGTCTGTGAAATAAAGGGAATGATAAAAGAGGCTGAAAAAATAAAAAAATTTTTAAAAGAGAATTAGCAAATTGTTCGATATTTCAATGACGAGTTTAACTGTACATAAACATCCTCTTTTGAAAATCCTTGACAGACCTATTGACTATTTAATTTCAGGAAACCTGTTTATCCCTGAAAAAAACTTAAAAACTGGATTATTTTTGTTAGATTAATTTATATCCTGATCAGATAAATAATCATTAATTTCCACGATGTCATACTCTATTGAAAACAACAACAAAAATTAAAATAAAAGATTCATTGAACCTACTACTTAAATCTCAAAAAGAAAAAGAATTTTCGTTGAAAAAAAAGCTCAAAGCAAGCAACGAAGAGCCCACCTCTCAGCCATGAAAAAACAACAGACTCTCGACCAACAATCAACGAACCATAGTCGTGCTGTGAGAAAGCAATCGACTTCATTGGAACCAAGCTTCGAATCGCGAACAAAGCTTGGAATCGAACATATTCGGCGGGAAGTAGCGGCACGCGATAAGCACGGCTCGCTCGAGAGGCGAGAGCATGCTCGATCGAGGGCGCTCGTGGCACTAACAACGTTAGCGCAGCGCCGCCACTCGAGTGGTGGCATCGAGGAGCAGGCGAGTAGTGCTCCGCGAAGGCCACTCGTCCGAGCTACCCCGAACGCGTCGTCACGGCACGGCGAAGGCCCAGTCGGTTCCCATCGGCCACCTCGTTCCCCTCCTAAACTCTTCCACTCGCTCGGCCGTCTTACCCCACCCATGGCGACCTGTAACGCAATTACGATTGTTGTTTGAATGAACAATCAAGCGCCCTCGAGGCGCGCGTTCCCAATCATTCACTTTCTGTTCAATCGACTTGGAGCGTCGCCTGGGCCACCCCTTTGCGCCACGACGTCTCCCTCTTTCCGTCGAACCGTGAGCCTCGAGTAGATCAGCGCGAGAGAGGGACAAGGACAGATTATCGGGAAAGTTCGACTTGGCTATTAAGGGAGAATGGAAAAGAAACGAAGGACAGAGGGAGAGAAAAGTCGACGCGGTTATTGTTGCCAGCTGACAAAGAGGCGCGACGTCGAACTGCTCCTCATGCCCTGCCACTGACAGGGCACACATTACCAGAGAAAGGAAGCTAATAACAGCCGGTTGGAACCGTCTGTTTATCGGCTACCTGCCCTGACGTGCGCCCCGCGGAAGCTTAACTCGGTGGACACAGCGTCGTTTCAGGCTTGTGGAGAATTTGGACCCCGCGCGCTTTCTTCGCGCGTGCACCCGGACACGCCTCGTGAGACCCGGTTATTAGTTCCCCGCGGGAGGGCTGCCGTGAGCTCCCCCCTTCTACGATTCCGTCCTGCCTCTCGTGGAACGGGTGCCGCCGCGTGGACCGAGGGGTCGTTGCAGTTAACACGACGCCTCCTGCTACTTCACCAGTCACGTCATCGGACGACGATGAATTTCACTGTGCCGTGGAATTTTATTGGTATCCGGATTGGGTTGGGGATCGCGCGTATGAAACACCACGAAAAACGCTTTCTAATTGGAAAGCTGGATGCCGTGACACCGAACGATCGGATCGAGTGATAGCGACATGGCGTTTGGGCACTTGACGTTTGTGAAGGGGGAGCTACATTGTTCTGATGTTTAAGCGAGGGGAATGAGTTTGGTTCTCATAATGAATTTATCTTTTAAGTCAGAGTTTGAATATTTTATTGATACTCCGTATTTGACAAAGTATGGCAAACAAATTGCTGGAGCATATGCTTACTTCGGTAGGAAACTTATACTCTGGACATGTTGAAATGTGCAAGATAATCGTTTAGGACATTAAAGCTGCAATCGAAGACTGAAATTAGTAATTCGTTGGATGACAGTAGGTCTATTAATGCTAAAATTTAAATTTGTCACTTATGTCTTCGTATGATAATGTTATCGTATTCTTTAGTAAAATAGCAATTGAATCATCAGAAGATTTACACGAACTGTATTATTATGCAAATGAGGATATTCGATAGCAAAAGAAGAATACGAGATACAAGAGATGTACCTTCTAGCATAGTCATAAGAAATAAATGAAGATCATCCTCTTCTTGGTGGTGAACATGAATCTTACACAGTTTCTCCAAGTATTATATTACGGTGTCGAAATCTCTGTATGATTCTATCGTTGACTGGAAATTCTTTCTGTTTTCTGTTACGCAGGCTCTTTCATAACCCACGAAGAAAAACTTTCCTGGCCATTCAGTAAATAATGCTGAATACAAAGTATCATATGAACATACTCTCAACAGCTGGAATCGTATTGTCAACAGAAATTCATCTACCTCTGATAATTCCCCCATTCAAGAAATTTTAATGTTTCTTTCTTTCTATTTCTAAATTGAAAATTGTAGTTTAGTATACTGGATAAAATAAAATTTTCTTACAATACCCATTTCGGTGCCTAACGAATATTATATCTTCTCTTTCTCATCACGGAACATCTTCCCGTATAATACACCAAAAACAACGATTTTTGTCAAACGAACCTACTCGTAAGGTCTTCGAAGCAACACTCGATACCTAACGGTACATCCGATAATAACCCCGTCGCTAATAATACTGATCAAACGTTCGATAGCTCCAACGTACGCAATCACCGACAATAAACTAATCCCCCCGAAAAATCCTCAAGACTAATCTCCACCGTGGCAACAGTTAATTGAGCGGATACCATGGCTCCGACAATATTCATCAGGCACGAATAACGTGGACGCCGAAGAAAAAGGCATCGTGGCAGCCTCTCTAACTTGCCTGAAATATGAACCGCGGCGAGGATTGCCTGCGAATTACGGTGATCGCCCAGTCGCGATATATCTGCTGGGAGGTCAGCGAGAAGGCAAGGAAGCGCTAACGCAAACGAATCGCCGGTGGATCGTGTGACCAGCTATCCCACGGATCGTTATCGTTCATCTATTCCAAAGATAGACGAGGGTGTCGGTCAGTGACACCTAGACGTTCACGAACAGAATGGACTTGGCGAGATCAGTTTTGATCGAAAAGGTTAGAACCTGTCAGGGGACACTCCATTGACGGGTACTTATTAGCGACACGTAAAGCACTCGCTGTAGAACGGAAGTGTTTCATCAGGACAGAGGATTTTTGCCCTCCTACCATGTCGATCTACATTTGTGGAATGTTGAAGCATCGTTCGGATAGCTTTACTCGTCGTTCATAACCCTATTGTCTTGAGATTTCAACAACTTTCACCGGTATTACTAACCGACTGTGTAACGATTGGGCTGTGTGATCCGTAAAATTATTAATTCTACATTACCTACGAAACGTTACACCTCAGAAAACTATCACTGAATTTTGTAATAGATAGATCATCTAAAATAATTAATCAACTACACTTTACATTACCCACAACACTTCGACTAGCTATCATCCTAGAAAGCAGTAAATCAAATTGCCAATGAGATAGAGATCCGATCGAAATCAGAGACACTCCGCAGTCCATCTCTGCTCCACCTCCAACCTGACTTCCTTCGTTCACCATGATGGCACCCGCACACCTGCGGATCGCGAGCACCGCTATCAGTCCAAGAAGACGTTAGCCAGACTCTATGGACTCTCGATCGGGACAGTGGCGTTATCGGTGAAAAAATGCGGCCGCGCTTTTTCCGCACGGCGTAACAGGCCAATTATCGTGTTTACACGAACACGAGCTCAGAGGCCGGCGATCCGAGGCGAAGTAAGTAGGAATACCGGTGTAACTTAGTTAGGCTGGTGCCGCGCGGCTCGCTCCGATCTAGAAGACAGGGAGACAGCCGCCCAATGAACCGAGCTGGACGGGAACAAGGAAAGAGAGAAAGAGGCATCGAGGAACGACCAGAGAAGAGAGAAGGCAACGAAGGAACAGGTGAAGGAGAGGGGAGGGGTAGCTGTGTAGAGGAGAGCCAGGGAAGAGAGCACGCAGGAGGACCGAGACCAGGTTGGCCTGGAAGAGGAGAGAGGGCCTAGCGATTCGGCCGCGAGTAAGAGAGATCCGAGAAAAGGAGAGGCCAGGATGGCGGCAAGTTCGGCGGGCAGGCGGGCAGGGAGGGGACGGGTGAACGGGTGAACGGCCTGCCGCGTCCTTGCGAACCACCTGACCACACCGGCCGTGCCGCCACCACTCGGCCTATCCAGCATCCTTCCAGCGGCTCGCGGACTCGCCTTCCAACCGGCAAACAGCTCGCCTACCGGACTCCTACCTGACCGATCGCCTGCCTCGCTCCGGGCCGATTCGCTTCCTCTCAGACGATTGTTCCTGAATCTTCGGACCGCTACCCCTTTTTCTGGGCCTGAGCGTGTACGCTCTTTAATCAGCTGTTCATCTGCTGCTGCCGCCGCCGCCTCTGCGTGAGCTGCTTCTTCGGGTCTTCATTGAACGAACGACCCAACAGGATACTGCTCATGCTCGACACGTCAGGATGATGTCTTCGAGTATGAGAGATTCGATGGAGTTTATGACGAGCTTTTTTGGAGTTAGGTTACTTGGGGGTATGGGGTTCGAGGAGTGCGTATAGTAGCTTGTTTTACGACATGGAGGATTCGTTTCTGTTTGGAGGACGTTGGATACTTGGTAGGTTTATGGTCCGAATAGATTTATGGGTAGACTCTTGCATAGTTATTGCACTGGCTGCCTCGCCCCTTGGTTCACCTGTATATGCCGCTTCTGAATGTGTATATGCTCATGTGTGTTTTCTGACGCGGGTAACGAGGACGATTAATGATAGTAATCTTTTATGGGTTAATGACAATAATAATGTTGTATAATCGTTGGAATAATGCGGAGGATTAATGACAGTAATAATAATTTATGGGTAACGTTTGATAAAGAGGATTGATAATAATAATAAGTTATGATGTATCTCGAGAACGAAACTATCACTTGTTGTAGTATTATACCATGAAGGAACTTAAATTGTACTCTATCTGCATGATTTTATTAGAAGTATACCTAATGAAGGACTTTCTCATTGGGACCATCAAATGGCTTCTTTGAGAGTAGCAAGTGGTCTAGTACACGGATTACAAAGGTCAAAATGCAATTACGCTTAATCAATATTAACGAAAGCTGGTGCTAAAATGAGAATCCGCACTTTAAAAGGTATCTCTTACTCTAGATCGAGCTTGATGAACCAACAAGTTCTGTTGCTCTGAAACAATATCTCCAATCGTATACGACTTGTTCCGTGTCTATTTTATCTAACGATCTTCATTTATCCAAAGAAATCGATCGCAATACAGACAATCCACAAGAGTGGACCAAGTGAAGGAGCTTTGTTACAAGACCCCAGCCTGTGTTTGGGTATAGAAACGAGTCTGTTTGTACGGTATTAACCTGTGACGCATGAGCCTCGACCAGAGGTTCCGTTCGCAGGAACAGCGAGTTTTCGCGAAGCATAATGTCACCGCCACGTTTCGCCCACGCTCTGGGGACTACAATAGGAGTAACAATGATGCTATAAATTGCCGCGTGTGTTCTTCGCGCGGATCTAGAAATCGGAGCACACCTAAATTCCTTGGCCCCACGAGCACCAATCCGTTTGCTAGTAAATAATGGCTCTTTGTCTAACCGTTATCCAGGCCATCTGGACACCGGTAACGACCGTTTCGACTGATAACGTTTGTTCTTGACGAAAAACAAGAAGCATACGAAGAACGAAAAATCCTCTGGAGACAGGGGGCTAGAGTTTCCACCGGCCTCCTCTATTACGAAGGAACGAGAAAAGGAAAAAAAGGGAGGCAGTGAGAGGAGAGCGACTGGTCTGTTACGTTTGACCAGGTCCAAAAATGGCTGGCTAGATTGTCGGTCCGCACGCTTCCTTATTTCTTAAGAACGCCCACGCGTTATTAGCATATTAATGCAACAGCGGAAACTCAAGGCGACCCTAGCTCTCTAGAAGACCCAAGCGTCGTGAACGTTCTTTCGCGTTATAACCAAACAGGAAGGCAAAAAGAAGGTGGTAGCTGTCCGATTTTGATGTGCCATTACGTTAGAAGTTATCCGGGAATTACAACTTCCTTCTTGTTGCGCCTTGCCGGCCAATAAACGCACGATTGCAGCGCCACCAGAAAAACCAGCGGCCTCCGTGAAATATGGTCAGAAAATATGATTCTTCCTGCTGGTAATGGCGCGAACGTTACATTTATCAGGAAATAAGATTCGCTCGCGTTACACTGGGGTGGGAAGAAGAAACGCGAAGGCGGTGCATTATCGTCGGCGCATTCGCAGTCATGCCTCGGACTCCCATTACCAGCGGCCTCTGTCGGCGACCCTCTATCGGGGACTCCCCTGTAACGACGATTCGCGCGTAATACAAGCCAAGTTTTATGCATTTTTATCCTTCTGGCCACGGTATGCGAGCCTTATCCACCTTTCTCTGTTACCTCGACGTGGCTAATGTTCCAACATCACTTTCTTCGCTGCTCGAAAGTGGCCATTTAGCGCCTTTATGGCAGCCCCGCTACCGGGAAAGCTTCGCCGCCAGGCGTTGCGCTTCCATGATCACGAATTTATCGGCTGCTCTATTAACGTAGCTGCAACTAGCTGCATTCCTACGATGTAACGAGAATTGTCTGCGGTCCAATGTTGTGTTTCTGTTATTGGCTATGTAAAACACCTGCATTTTGATTGACCGTCTTAATCGTGAGTTCCGATATTGCTAGAGTATTTCTAGGGAAAATAAACTTCAATGGGGAATTTCGACTTCTGTTTTGATTTGGACCAAACAGAAAGTGCGGCTGTTTAAGTGCAAGGGAACACGTGACTTTGCAGTTACAATGATCAACATTATCTACAATTAAAAATTAGGAGCTTGTGAGCAGAATAAATTGCATTGTCGAACATTAATCATTTAGCTGTAGTTATGGAGATACGGTGTTGAATTTTCTTGTTGAAAGTGGATCCACATCTCTCACAAGTTGACATTTTTCTACGCTGTTATTAATTGCCCTTTCCAGCAAAATAGTCTGAAGAGATTCAGTACACAGTGGCATGTCGGAGCTGAAGCCGTCACAAACACCATAATTTTCAGGTTTACACTGAATAGTCACAGCTCCACCCCTAACTCAGAATTATGGGGTGGTGGTGACACAGAACAAATTCTACCATCCTCTATTAATCAACCAAGTCAGTACAATCTCGACTCTATCACAACTCTTCCGCTACTTTGCAAGAAGAGTTAAAATGAGAATATAATAAGAAACGGACACTGTCTTTACTCACAGGCTTTCTTGTGCTATCACGAACGACGTCATCCATTTTGCAAGATAGGCTCGAACTTAATATACAATTATTGTTTGTATACTACCTAGTATTCCATCAACTATGTATAAGCATTTCCCATCCCAGTAGAGGTTTTTTTAACGTGAGACCAATGCTCTGAGGCTCGAGCTGTTTGTTTTTCTACAAATCGCAGGTATGCTTACTGACTAGGCAGAAGTTACGCGAAGATCCCCAAGGCTAATGATCCATCATCTCCTTATTCCGAAGTCCGAAGTGGCTACTTAACGACTTTACGGCTCCCTGCTTAGTCAGGAACGCCCACGTGCCACAGGTACCCCGGTTGCCTCGACTGCGAATTGATCGGCTGCTCTTTTAATAGAGCGAACTACCATCCCCAGAGTCGTCATAGCAGGCGCATGAAAAGATGGGAACGATCAGCTAGGAATGTCGTCGTTGGGACGCTGCTAATGCAGCTCGTATTTCATAGTTAAGTTCGCGTGAAATTCGGCGTTAGAGAATGAATCGTGAAAGGTATGAAACAGTTGGTTTTAGTTCAAAGCGGGTGATAAACGAATTAGGTAGCTGGTGGTAGAGTAAATTCTTGATCTGTGTAATATTTTTTATTTTTCTTTTTTTTGCAGAAATCTCAGGTGGAAAGATCGTTGACACTCGACGAGTTGCATTCTTATTGTGTCATTCGACCTGCCATCAAATAGGTGGATTTAATTAACTGCTTGAACGATTGTTGATATAGACGAAAGTAAAAATGTTTGCTATTGTAAAAAATTACATAGATGCAATTTCGAAAATGATTAAAAAGCCCAATCATAAATGTTTATATCAAAAATGTTATAAATTTTGCAATTACGCATATTTCACCACATTTTGATCAGAAATTTGTCAGAACCATTTACACACATCGAAACGTGGCCTGTGTTAAACATCAAGGGCATTACCAATCAACCAGCAGTGTTTAATATTCAGTACTAAATGTTCGAATTACTTCTTGTACCCTCCACGTAAAGTTAGCAAAAACCATATTTACCTATATCCATACCTTTGAACCAAACATTCTCTTAGTCAATTTCTGCATCTCATCACCTGCACCACATCAGCCCTGTGCAATCAAACCGAAGTACCCATCCACCGTATAAAATGTAACATTCTCCTGCTCACCTACCCACCACATCTAAAAACAACACGAAAAAAGACCCATAGGGAAAAAACGAACACTGTGCAAATACCTTCTGTACCTTTCATACCTGAACCCCAAAAAAAGACCCCACCCCAAAAAGCAACTTCCACCACGTCCCCTCTACAAAGAACCACCTACCACCCATTACCATCAGTTTCAACCCGCCTAGTTCGTTTCTCGACAAAAGAAGGAACGTAAAGGCGCCCCACACCCCCTCTCAGACAATGTCACAAGAGTTAGAAGCACCTGCTCGAGCTCCACCAGCCATCGAGATCCCATTCTCGTCAGCGGCTACCTCGCCAGGGCGATCAGTCTCGTCGGGCGATTCGGGAGATTTCGGTCGGCAGTAAATTACTGAAACGGGGAAGAATGTTTAGCAGACATTATATTTTCTCGGGACGGTTCATTAACCGCCTCGCGGCGGCCGATAGCTCGCGCGCTCACCAGAGGCCGCGGAGAGAAGAAAAAGACAGTGACGTAGTGCCCACCTTCGGTGGAATCTCGTGTCATCTACCAGGTACTTCTCTCCTACTACCTCTGAATCATCGTCCTTTGTCTTCGCACAGGATCCTTCGTATCTGTCGGTCGCGACCGCGGGCCACGAATCCCTCGACCTCCATGCAAATCCCCCGAGTCCGTGGCTGTGTCGCTGCGTTATCAATTATCGGGAGGTTGGATAATGGAGCCCTACAGGGACACGTTGCTAACGGGTTTTGTTACTGGAGACGAAGGTTTGGGGACCTTTAATTTGTGAAACGCTTGTCTCTTTGACTCTTCGCGAAGTCATTTAGAGGGACTAAGTTCTTGCTCGAGGTTTGTTGGTTTTGCGAATCCTTGCTGGAAGATTTTGTTGCATTATAGGATGGTGGAAAAGATGGTAGTTTGGTTTTAGATAATTGCGATTGCAATTGAAATTTTTCTTTCGCAATATGGCACCCAACTGTCATATTAGGAAATTATTTGGCATTTTAAGGGAGAGTTATCCGTTATTCATTACATATTATTCGTGTATAATAAAAACAGTAAACGAATAATTAGTTTGATACTAAAGAAATTAAGGTGCTCTGTTGATTTCTGTGTTAATAAAATTTTTACTTGATAAGAAATAATTGTAAAATAACAAATTCTAAAATAAACAAATGCACAGTTTAAATAATATATTTCGACATTACATTTAAAAATACTGCGAGTTAATATAATACACCTACCTCTGAATACTATCATTAACGCATTAAATAATATCGTAAGGAGCCCATAATATCGACTCCAAAAATAAGCAACGAAGAAACTAACAGAATTTCTAACTTCGTAAAATATTTTATGTACATTTCTTCTAACTCTTTCAATATTTATTCGCAAAAGTGAAAATAATGTTTATATTTATACTACCCAACTGCCAATCTTATGATCTTAATCTCGAGAACTATGCATACTAATATGGCGCTAGTAATTCTTTACGTAAGGACACTCGATTAAAAAATCATGAATGAGCGTACTACGATCTACGCCAACCAAATCCCGTTACTATACAAACATGCTTCATGTACAACGAGATATACCCGCCAGGATATCGTTTATCAGCACTTGAGATATAAACTACTCCAGAAAAATATATAGTATACATAAAACACCTTAACTTAAGCAACAATTACAAAGACTCTTTCAATTGACTTACTTTCCCACCCAATGGAATTAGAAATCAATTTTTAAACTAATGCTAGTCAATAATATAAAAAGAAGATATTTAATTTTATTACATACGAGATTATGATTAAAATATTAAATATTTTAGACCTTTAAATCTAGCGATACAAAATAATAATTTCTATATTTCAATAGCCTTCGAGTTTCCCTATAACTCACGCACTGAAATGTACATTCCGATTCCAGGAATCATGCCTTGCACCCATAACTTTAAATCCTCTATCACGATTTAGCTACTAATAAAACGATTTTCTTGTGCCCGCAGAACGGTGTGCTTCCTGATGTTCGGCGTAATTGTTCGACGGTGGATGGGGTCGTCACGGCCATAAAGCCGATCAGCTGGAAGGAGATTCGAAGCCGGTGAGTCGAGCACCAGCACCTGCTTATTGCGCTTGTCCATTCAGGATGGGTCTGCGTTGGAGCGCGACCGCCCTATTCACCTCGAAAAGGCGCGGAACACGTCCCTCGACCTCCGCAAACGCCTTCATATCGCGATAAAATCGAACGAATCACGATTCTTTGAAATTCGGAATGGAAAAGTTTCCTTCGATCGCGACTGTTCACGAAAGAGCCCTTTGTGTTCCCATGGTCACTTGCATTCGACGAAGTTTAAATAACATTAGCAATTGGGAATAATATTTTTAGGATAAAATGGTCCCAGAAAGGAACTACTTGCATAATAAGAGCAACGATATAAACGTCTTTATAAATTTTCTTTTAAGAAAAAATAATAGAATATTGCTACAGTATGATGAAATATCAATTTCTCTTTTCTCCATTTTAGAAAAAATCAATAATATGGCGTTGAAAAGTAAGAAACAAAGATGATAATCACATGGATGACTCTGTCTTTGGTCATTGCTTCATGCTCGTGTCTCCACTTCTCATTTATGTTCTAACTTTATCTAATTCTCCATCCACACTGGTGTTTCCAAACAGTTTGTAAACCATGTTCGCTACCAGTGTGGAGACTTCATCTTTAATATAGAATAAGACTGCAGTAAAATATGCAGTGTCAATTTCACAAAGAAAGGGCCATGAAGGTTTTAGACATCTGCGGATAATAAACAAAAATTGTCACTAAAAATAGGGGATCAGTTACTCGTGCCCTATTCGCGAGTTTCATCATACACAAACTACTTTCATTCACGATGGATTCAGGCCGGTATAAACGCGGCAATACCTTCATCTGGCGTCACAGGACGAAGTCTCCTTTACCACGAACACGCGTTCGTTTCCTATTTCCACCTTGCGTATACCTGTGGTCCGAACTGTTCCGCGAATCGGGGTTGCATTTCCGTGACAACTCGAAACGGCACCGATCGTTTGAACTAGCCTCCTCCTATAATCCACAAACAATCCACATTCGACGAATCCGTTACGTAAGCACGACGAGGTACCACGGAGAGTCGCGTGGCGAACGCGTCGAGACCATACCGCGATGGAGTCTGTGTGCGCGCGCAGCAGAGCTATGCAGCGACGGCTAAAAATCCACTAGGGGTCGCGCGGCCGCGAACGAGCTGCGCGGGGCACGCGCGGGCAATTACAGCCGGCCGGACACGATTTTACAATAACTCAATTCATTTCCGAGCGTACGTAAGAACCGGGCTGACAAAAAAGAGCGGCTGGATATAGTTATTGCGGCTGTGGTGCGCACGTGAACAGGTCAGTCCGGTCGAGCGGCGGAACGACGCCTGGTAAGAGGAGGGGGGAGGGGGGCAGGGATCGAGACAAGGGGGCAGAAGGAAAGGTAAAAACGCGGGACGGAGCGCGAATCAGGTGGGAATGAAAGGGAGAGAGACGGGTGTAGAAAGAATGCGCTCGCGAGTACCTACGTCGAGCGACCCGAGCGACAGAGATAGCCAGTAAAGTCGGTTAAAACGAGATAATACGTCGAGACGAAGGGAGACGACCGTAGATGGGGCAAGGAGGAGCGAAGGAGAGCGTCAGTCGGAATAATCGAACTGTCCCGCGGTGCAACGCTGTGTTTGCAAAAGAGTCGGTATCTAATCGGCGAAATGCTCGTCGAAAAGTAAACCCGACAAACAGGGTGGAGCACCGGTCAGGCATGCAGCGTCTCGTTTCGTCTTCCCCAGCGTCTTTTCGTTGGCACGCTCACCGAGGCTCCCAAGCGTATATGGGAGCGGATACGCACGGCTTCCACGCACGGGGCAGATCCACGCCGCGGGTATAACCTGACTGTGCTTCGCTCCTCTCGTTCGTTACCAACGTGGTCTGGGTTCGGTATCGGTTCAGTTCGGATCGGTTCGTTTGGTTCTTCGTACGGTGGACCCGGTTCCTTCGTCCACGGTTTACATACTCGCGCGCCGCGTACACGGGCAGCGTACCGCGCTCACGCACGCGCACGCACACCGAGCTGCCCTGTACACCGGCTCACCGGTATTGTATAATGCAGCCATTGATAGCCGTCCTCTCTTTCACGCACGCGATCTGTTGCAGTCGCTGCAACCCGTGTCCGGTGACAGCGTCCAGTGTCCAGTCTCCCTCCCGGTGAGTGTCCACAAGATTTATTTTCCCATGCGGTATACGGGGTGGCGCCGCGAAAACTGGACTCGGTTCACCGATCCCGCGGAAAATTGTGTCTCTTACGAGTCAATATGCACGGTTTTGTTACTCCCAGCTACTAGACTACTCTAACCAACGTGTGACGATCCGCGTGCTGCTAAAGGAATTATCAATTGATATCATCGGATTTTTGTGTTCGCCGTGTTATTCTATAAATAAAGTTAGACACGACTGAGTTTCGTCGCGTGTGTATGTGCATCCGTGTCAGTGTGCCTGTGCGTGCATCGCGGGACATAGCACAGAAGTCGCTCGAGCTGCGCACCTTTCGCCGATCGGCGAACGCATCGTCCTCATGGATCTCATCGGGTACGTAGACCTAGGTCGTTCGTTGTCTGAGCGCCGTGTCGCAAAGCGTTCGCTTGAAACGTCGGTCGCTACGTAGGGGGCGCTGCATCGCTGCTTACAGCTGGAGTACCATCCTCCGCCATTAATTGCTACCGCATCACGTTTTATCGTTATTTTCTCGATCTCGATCGCGACCACGAGACCTCGTCTTTCACGGAGGCTGCCGCGGTACTTAACGAACAGATCGCTTTCAGCCGGGCCGCGATCGATTTATAAGTACCCGAGATCGTTCGACGATCGCGATATCTCCGATTCGAGCGGGACTTCGAGACTCTGGCTATCGCTGGACGAATTTCGATAGGAATTTAGATCGATCTCGGTTGATGGATCGATGGTCCTCTCGCGCGGAACACCCGTTGCGTCGCGCGTTTCGCGAATGGGAAACCGCGATTCGACGAAATTGCGTAAAGGGAATCGAATTACGCCCGTTCGCGAAGCCCGCAAGATTCGACGGTTAGGGGAGAATTATCTCAGCTACGACCACGATTTACGCGTTCTCCGAACCAGTGACTCGTGTCTGTCTGCACCGTGGCTGGGAATAATGTGATTTTGTTCCCTCCGTGAGCGTCCAACCGCTGCTTGTCTGTCCTGGCGGGAATTCTAGACGCGTTGTTTCTTTGTCTATTTCTTAGATTTTTGAGACTTGATTACCCTTTTCTTTTATTTGCTTCCACGTATAAAAGTTACGGTGACATTTTCTGGTATGCTTAATTACGTTTCGTGGTGTTTGTTTATTGTTCGTAACACTGTTCTTCTTTTATCCGACGTTTTGTGCTTCCTGTGGCATTTTATATAACTGTTGATATTTTGCGTTGTAGCAGTATATTGTAATCTACAATTACAATGTAATTTGAAAAATTATCTCGTTATCGGAAAGTAAATAAGTTAGATCACTCTAAATAAACGAATCAATTGTCAGAAGGTTAACCAATAGATAGTAACCATTAGTATTATAAAATAATTTAAAGTAGAATTAGGAAAGAGAAACTTTATATTACTGAAAAATTTGGATAATTTGGACAAATTTTAATTATTACATGATATGTAATTGAAAAAGGAATGGGCCTCAAATATTTTATATATCAATTTCTTTACAAAACACGTGTACAGTCTTTATCATAAATCATATAGATATCTAACAGATGTAGAATAAAGACAAACCTATGCTATAAAATGGGACAAACCATTTGTCAATTGTTCATATAATGGAGTAAATGTAAATAATATTGTCTCTCTCAGATCTTATCGAAAACCTACTGCAATAGACATTTTTTTCGAAGATAGCGAACATGTACTTCCATCCATAATTATCGTGACATTTAATTGTTTCTGAGATAGATATGAATAGAATATATCATTACACATAGTAGTACAAATGTAATTTACTTTTTATGCTATTCATCCATGGCAATTTAGTATTTAACAAAATATCAAAATTAATACCAATGCCATTTAGTACATATATTTGCACAACAGTTCGAATAAAACGAAAACGAATACCTTTAGGCAATTGCAAAAGAAGAATTTCGGCACAACTTGACTGACCATCCTTCGATCGTTCGATTCCGAGACAAGACCCCAATATTTACCCGCGCGCTTAATCTTCGCGAACTTTCCGGAGGATTATGTGTCCGCGAAGCGAAAGCAAACATCGTGCAGATAATTGCACAAGAACCATCGAATTCCAATATCTCAGAAATCGCACGACCCGTCGCACCTCCGTACCCTCCGCTATCGATCGAATCCGAAAAAAGGGACGAATCTAAACATTACATCACTGCATCCAAAGAGCAGTCCCATTGAAACCGCCGAACGCCCCTTTCAACGATTCCAAGCGGCCAGAACTGGTACTATCTCGTGCACAGATAACGCGGCCATGACGAAATCCGCGAGTACATCGTGGCAGGCACACGTAATCGACTGATTCCCGAATACCGGCGAACCATCTTCAGACTTGTGACTCTATTTAGCATCTCCTATTTACCGCGAACGAATATTCCACGTGTTTTCGATCGGGAAGACAAGGAACGTTAGCCTTTGTTTATCCTTTCAATTCGAGCGCTCGCTGCCCCACCTACCGGAAGTGGCGCGAACGATGACGCAATGCGAAGGAACGGTTTGCACGAGTCTATCGCCTCAAATACCCGCGTTGTTGTATTCGTAAAGATATTGACATGCTACGCTACCAGCGGGACATCGCGAGCAAATAACGGACGCGGATAGGCAACGATCCTCGACTTCGCGATCGCTTGTCAATAAACCGCGTATCATAGGCCGATAAAGCGCCCTCCCAGCGAGAAGATCGTCGAGTGCTTCAACAATTTTCGACGGTGGGAAAGAGGTTGTGTCCTTAATCTTATCTTTTGCGCAAACAATCGAACGATGTTTTTCCGCGATCAGTTACCGGTTCCATAGGTGCCTCTTTTTCGATGGAATCACGAGTGACGGGGGTGGGGACAGATTGGGGGGAGTTAAATTGGGAGCAAGACGATGGCGGCGCGACAAAAATCATGACAAAGGGATTATGGTTATTTTTTACCGCGTCCCGACGCTCATAACTTTTTCGTTTTTGGAATTCGCGCTGAGTATCGAGGGGGATAAGCGTTGAAGATGGGGAACAGGTGCTTGATCACGCGTCAGGGGCGCTTTGTGCCTTGGCTTAAAGCTTTTAGAGGATGCAGCGGGTGATTTGAAAATTATGGACGCCTTTGTAACAACTTTCGACGTTAATGTACACATATGTGCCGAGATAAAATAAGTGGAATAAACGTGACACTTAGCTTTATTTCAAGGTCACATTGTTGCGTTTCTGAATACATTTTTGTGTGAGTTACAATGTGCGAGAAAAAATCTTTTGGAAACTTCAAAGGAAAATATTCTTCGCGGTGTATTATACCGTTCAATATATACGGTTCAATATACCGTTTGTGAAATATCTTCTATACTACCATGACTGAAAGAAATATTTAGGGGACTCGTGTTGAATACAATATTTTTATATTTCTTAAATTCAAGTCCTAAAAATTACAACATTGTATTAGACTTTATTGTATGTACAAGTATAACCTGTAATCTTATTTGAAATAGCATATTTATAATTTTTGAAATTAGAAAAAGTAAAACACTTATCGAAAAGTGTCGTAATTACTGGAATTAAAAAGAAAAGAAAAAATGTGACATCTCAAGGAGCAATTAACTCTATAAGGAAACATTGTAAGTAATGTACAAACACAACGCAGTGAGACTTTCACTTCGAGAATTTATCGAACTGATTCCACATAACTGAACAAAAATTAATCCGAACGTTTCCTTCCTAATCCTAACTTCTGGTTTCGCCTAAATTCTCACTGCATTTCGACCACTGCAAATTTAATCCCTCCGCCTCAAAAAGTAAGCAACTCTCTCTACCTCCAGCCAACTAAGCCCGAGTCATTTCACGGAGCACCGAAAAGAATTGATATCAAAACACGAACGCTCCAAACATAACCACACTCGTGTCGAAGGAGCATAAACTTTGCGATCAGGGAAAACGTTACGATAAAACCAAGATGGATGACGAACTGGTTCCATTGGTGGAGTTATTGTCGCGACGCGGAGGGAGTGCATTTTAACCGAGGTCCATGGATAAACCGAGATCCATAAATCGCTGGTACATCGTCGAAGAGCCACACGCTCGTCTATCCCTGGACCGGCGACAGCCAGATTTCCGTTCGAGAAAGCGTATCAGGGGACCCCCATAACGGAATACGCGTATGGAATGCAGTCGTAAATAAAGTGCGAGCGACGAACTCTCGATGCGCGGTCGCATCGAGAAAATCGAGGATCGAGAAAGAAACGTTGGTCGAGGAAGAAAGGAACGGAGGGAGAGAAAGGGAGCGCGCTTTTGTCGGTACGTCATTACGACATCCGGTCTCAGTACGATAGTCGCGAACGGTATTTCAAAAATATCAGATAAAATACGAGGATAGAGGGAGAAGGAGAGGGGGAAGAGGACTTGGTTCGTGCTATTATTCCTGGTCGATGTAGCGGCGTATTTCATCTTTCGGTTCGAAATATCGTTTCGAAAGGTTATTTTTGGATGGTTCTATTTTTCTTAACACTTTTGACGCAGGGGGAGCCGCCGTTGCTGGTGAGCTTGTGTTTCGCGACGGAATTCCTCCGACGTCCATTGTGCTCAAATATCTTATCGGGAATTGATCCTTCTGTGTGCGTGTGTGATTCCTGGACACTCTTGCACGATCGAAATATTATCGGTGAAATTTTGCGAGTCACGAATGACGAGTTACCAGTACTAATAAATTTCCTTCTATAACGGTAACAAGTTTGCTATTTTATTATCGAGGAGTGAATAAACTTCAGCAAGGAAATTTCAGATATTACACGTCAGCTGATTCAACATAAAACTGTACAATCGTGAAGTGGGAAAAATTGCCATTTGTAGCGTGGGAATCTTTACAGAGGGACCACAATTTGTAACATATTTCACATATGTATTAATAATATATTCAATATTCAAAGCAACTTTACAATTTTACCTCAAAATCGATAATCCATAAAAGCTGATTTGTAATTCGTAACATTTCCTATCAATGCTAGTTGACAATGACAATTTTTGTAATTTGTATATCATAGTGTGATGTGTACTATGAGTATTATTTTATGTAATCAAATATCTTATTCATTACTGATTCATATCCATATAATGTTTTGAAGTTACAGTATATGTTCCTTTGTTAAAATTTTCTTGTGAGTGGTATATTGTGAAACATGGGTATAATCCGAAATGTGATGGTTTGTGATTTCGTTAATCTTTCATTATCTGATGCACAAGTGAGGTGGCACATTCTGACTATTTCTCTCAATGGGATTATGAATTCGTAAGTGTAAAAGGATCATTTAAAATTATCTTCAGATGTAGAATCAATTATACGTCTGAAAAATATGCAAATATTAATATAAATATTTGTTTCCTCGTTTACGGTAAATTCTCTTGCGATAATACGTGTACACTTTGGAGCACATTCTACACCATGTTATATTTCAAGCAAATTGCGTAAGAAGAGTTGTAATAAAATGGCAGATGCGAGGAAGTTATTGCAACTTATGAATATTTAACATTTTATCGTGTTTCCTTTAAAAATCAGCAGATGCTTATGGCCACTGTGCAAAGGCTGATTCCACTGTTAATTGACTTTTCCCAACGAATTCCGAAAACGTTTCTTTATGTTACAAGCATTATCCTTACGTAATATCTCGTACACAAAGAAAAAGAAAGAATATTCACGGGAAACGTAATGCATAGAATAATCGCAAAGTAAGAAAATCGAATGTTAGTTGCCTAGAATGACATTTAAAATGGCGTTGCAAACCATTTGCTTCGGGATAAAAATTTCAGGTTACAAGCTGTTTGATCAAGTCATTACAAGCATCTTCACAAATAGGATTAATTCAATGGCACGGAAATTTACACAATGTTCATAATTAATTGTTGGTTTAGTGATGATTTATCGTACAGGTTTGAGTAAGACCAATTAGAGGATGCATTATATGACGATCCAAGCACATTTCCTTTCAAAGAAAAATCAAAACACCTGGTTTACAAATTAATTTAGTTTAATTTAATGTGCAGCTCTTCATCCAAAATGTGTGTACCACCAATAAAAAAATTTATATTAAGCACTTTAAGAGTCTCTATTTCTTTTCTAATTGGAAATCTTGTTAATGTAGGTGGCAACAAAGAATGGGAGACCTCGCTTCCATTATTATGTAACAGATTATTTATTGAGTGATAATATTATTTATTAGAATTTCAAGTCCATATCACTTATCTTTTATGATTTTATTATCACAGCAACTACAAAATGGTAAAATTAAGCTCAGTCTATCGAACTACATTACTGTGATTGCACGTGCAAAACAAATTACAAATTACCGTTCGCCATCGACACCAAGAATACTTTATTTTTCATTTCACAGCCTATACTTTAACCCATTAGCTACCACTATCGTCCCCATTCGGGAATCATAAAATGAAATTTGTATAAATTTTATATTACATATCGTAATCTCCAAATGAGAATTTTTATTATATCAGACACATACAAAGATATATTTTAAATGGACATTTTGATTCTCAATTTATTGGAGAATAAAATTTTAGGAAATCATATAAAAATTACGAAAAAGAGGTTAACAGTTAATATCTTTGATGCCAGAAGAAAGTAATATACAATTCAAAAAGAAAGTTGGAAACTTAAAAACATTTTTTGTAACATTTTTAGTATAGATTTAGTGTATTTAAATAGAACGAGAATATATTTCTTAATTCCTTACTTTCACATCTTCTTTACTGAAAAAATAAATCAAAAAATATATTCACTAAAATTCCAATGATAATTTCACCTGTAGATTCCTATAATAGGCTTCCAATACTCCACACAGTACGACACAGATTATCATAATATTCACATTTCGATCCCCACCACATTCATCCTACAATAATTCTTTTTTTCTTCCCATAAATCTCGATCAAATTTCACGTTTTGTTCAAGAAGGACATTCCATAAACGTATAATAACTAAGTCGACTGAATTTTCCTCATTAAAAACAATAACCTCGGTCACATATGTATCACGTTTGTGACATAAAAGATTCTTCGAATGTCTTCTGGACACTGTTCCATAGTTCAGAAACAGATCAGTTAATCACAATATCCGATCGAAACACGCTACACGATCGCGCACACTGCGTACATCGGGAAGCGCAATAACCTCTAATTTATTATGCCGAATGCGCATGCCTGTCATCTGACCGTGATAATCAGCCAATGGCCGCTGCCGTTCGTCGAATAGCCGCGGATTACATAGAGGAGGCTCGGTTTCGAGGATTAAAAAGTACGGGATTCTACGGATGCTAAAAGCTTGCCTATTTAATTCAAGGATCTCGATTTATGTGGAACTCGCCGGTCGTTGAATGCTGCTCCCCGGTAGGCTCGCGGCTGTGTGCGAGTCCAGAGCCGATCGTGAATCTGTCGTTGACACCGAGCAGCCAGGCTGCTTGACAAAAAAAGTAGGCAGGCATAATCGTAAAGTGCGAATGTTATTCTCTGGACGATGAGCGAACCCAGGGAGAGAAAGAACGAGGGGACACTATAGACGCGGGCACACACGCGCGCGTATAGGCATGCACACACGCGCATACAGACACTTGACACCGGTATTATAAGCGTTTCTTTTACTCCTCTTTTATTTCGTCGGTTTTTGCTCGAAGCGTATAATGGGACAACGTAAAATAAGAATTCGTAGCGGAGACAAAATTCTTTAACGGTTCCGCGAGCGGCGAATTAGGACGGTTCAATGTTCCCGCGAAAGCGATATAATTGCGTCATTAGCGAATTTCGCCGGATATCAAAAACCGGTCCTCGCGCGTATCCCGATGGGAAGAACGAGAAAGGAACAGAGAAAAGTGGATCCTCTTAAAGATCGCGAAACGAAATCGTTTTGGCTCGGTGTCCGCCTCAGGATCGTTCCTACCTGAGAGCTTTTCATCGAACTGCGAAACACGGCCCCGCAGTTCTTTTGTTTCGCGGATATTGCTCGAAGGAATTCGTGACGCGAGGGAGTGGGGAGTGGAGATATCGCCACCCTTCGATTTCCATTGAGACGCGACGGGTAGGAGAGCAGGGCAATCGCGAGCGCGACCAATTCCATTGGAGCGTAGCGGGAAACACGGACAGAGGAGACAGACAGGCAAATTCGGTGGCTCGAAATTGTACAAGCGGATTATACGTTTTCCTTCGGTATTAAAATACGTCGGGTCTCAAAGGGAAAATAATGTCTCCCTGATTACTCGCTTCGATTCAACTCCAGCCACCCCTCTGTCGATCTTCGTTGCCCTGTCCCGTCCTCGCCGCCCTTTCTCTGCTCCGAGCTACCTATGTAGCGTAACTCTCGGTCCTCGTCTGACTCAAGCGCGTCGCGACGCCCTTGTTCACGACCTCTCTCCGTCTACCGCCTACCCACGGTTCCTCCACCGAAACGGGGATTAAAATGATGTTTGCGTGAAAGCCAAAAGCATTACCGACTTTATCTTCTGAAGTGCGTCGTATTACTCTCCCTTTTATCCGTCCTCGCTTCCACAATATTTATTTTCTTAATTTCTAAGAACGCCGACTCGAAGATTTCTTTTTCCCACTTCTTCGTCTCTTCATTTTTACTTTTCTCTTCTTCTGTTTCTGATTATCACGTTCTTTTTATTTTTTGTTAAAAAATTTTAGATTCCAACGAGAGGATTTTTAAAGGTTCCTGCTGTCGTTGCTTTTTTTTCTTCAGTGTTCGTTAGCGTGACAGAATGGTCGTTGATCGTTAGATAATTTGTTCCCTCGATCGTGGCTACTGTTCGATGTAGTGTTAAACGAGTTGCAGCAACGTTGCAAAAATGTCCGGCATAATGACTCGGGCGTATCGGTCCGCCAGGCCAATTATGATAAACCGGTTCATCGGTGAATGCGAAATGCCACTTTCTAAAGTCGTTGCTCCGCTGAAAGGAAGAAACTCTTGTTCCCTCTGGCTTTTTTGTTGCAACAATCTCGACCAGCTCGCTCGGTTACGTCGGTTTCGACTCCTTACGACTTCATTATTCGCGACGGGGAAAAATCGACGCCAGGATACGATTCTTGAAATCATCGCATATTTATGTCCGATAACGATGTGTACGCATTACAAATTTAAAGAGATGATTGCAAAAAATTTTGAGACTTTTTTGAGACACAGGTGAAAATATTCCTTTTGGATAAAAATATGTTATTACTGAAGCGTACGTTTTGTTGCATATACTGCTGAATAAAAAGAAGCTACATTAGATATTTTGTGTTACGTATCTCTGCAACTTGAACAGCAATTTACTATAACCGGTAGAGGAATTGTTTTGTGCTTTTTAAGTTTTATTTTTCAACGAGATAATAACTCCATGCATACTTCAAAAGTTGCATCCGCTCTTTTTGCTGCAATGAAGATTGAAAAGATTGGTTAGCCTCTGCAATCACCAGATCTCTTTGGTACATTTCAAATGAGGGTGCCTTTTTAAGTGCTTGGGTCGACAAAGGAACATTTTAGGAAACTGCATAATTTCTCAATAAACAGAAAAAATTTTGCACCAGTTTATGTGAACAATATATAAAATCATATGAAATGATATATGAAAAGAAAACGTAGAAATATAATTAAATAGATCACTTTTACAATTTTCTCCCTTTACAACTACATACTTTCCTTCAGTACCTACATATTTTTAAAAATATTACTCTTTAACGCGTTAATTATAATTCGAATATTAAAGCTAGCCATTTAACACGAAATAAGAACAGTTACCTTCTATGCACCTCATAAAAGCAAACTAAAAATTAAAATTGTAAACATAAAAGATAACGCAAAAGAAGAAGCGAAGAAAATATTCATCTTAAAACCCACCGTAATCATGCGAACGTAAACCACAAAACCACTTCTCGCTTTTTTCCATCAATCTTATCCCCGGAATCCACAAATCCAAATCACCAAACTCACACAAACTTACCAATTACCAACCAGCTCGAACGCGTTCATAAACGCTTAAGCTTAACAACCCCTGTAATCACCTATTAACTCGAGATAAAATTACAGCCCGTTAATCTCACCGTGACTACACATTAAACCTTCCAAGCTAACCCACAACAACCGCGGAACGCTTGCACACACGCTCACACGCCACTCTAAAACAAACGGAATAAAATTGGATTAGCAAAATCAGTGATCGAAAGGGCAGTGGCACAGCGCCACCGCGTGGGCGGCTGATCGAAGCTGTATACGCCGCGCGAAGACCGGTGGCGCTCGTCCATAATATATGGTGGCCGCGCGAACATAAAATTCTCCAATTGCAAAATTGATGCGGCTTATGTTACTTCCTCTTCCTTTATCCCCCCTATGACCGCGTCTCTGTCCTCCCATCGACGCCTTTCTCTCTCCGTCTCCCTCTCTCACGAGCGCCATCTCGCTTAGTGTTCACCGGATAACGTCGTGAGCCACGGGTCTCGCGGGTCCCCTGCTCGTTTTACTGTAAAGCAACTCCTCATATTGTATAGGGACGCGTAATTCATTTTTTACCGGACTCGGCTCAATTATTTATAAATTGCTGCTCCCTCGGGTAAGACACAGGCAACCTGTCATCCTCTCTCCTTCTCCGCACCGTCGGCCTCCACCTCCCGATAGTGCTCTCGCAGTTCTCTCTGATGGCACTGCTTCTCCGGTGCTGAATAAAAAGGAGGGAACAGCGAAAGGGAGAGAAAAAAGGAAGACTGGGGAAAGGGAACGGGAGAAAGAGCGAGAGTGGGGGTTGTGGACCGAGTAGTGGGGGAAAAGCAGCGAGCACTTGACGAGAGCGAAACGCAGCGCGCTCCCGAGTACGAAGCACTTTGGACGATCGAAGCAGAGGTACAATTTACCGGTTTGCCTCGCTCTGTTTATTTTGTTAGCGTGCTAATGGAATGGTTACGATTCCGAACGGGGCAGCGCTCCCTTTTCCCGCCGATAAGGCGAATTATAAAGATTGTCCTGGAATAAAGTTTGACAGCCACTAATGGTGATTCCACCGAAACACGCGGGTCAATTAGGCGGCGCTGAGGAGGGAGGTCGCGATGGTGGGGGACACTAACGTTGGCAACGTTCGAGCCGCTAATAGCACGACGTTGCACGCGTTTTTTTGTTTATCCTTACGTCGATACGCATCGCGAAGTCGAGACGTGACGGCGGAGTTCGTGGCCGAGGACGATGATCGTTATTGCGCCGTGATGATTTGTAACGAATGCGAGGCGTTTCGAGAATGCGGCGAAGAAGGTTATGTATGGTGCTTTTTATTGGCCGGGTTATGGCCGCCGTGTAGGTGATAATGAAGATGGACGTCTTAGGTGCAGGGCGCTGGTAGCCACCTTGGATAAGGTGATTGTTTCGTAATTTGGGAACGATTGTGAGGGAACACGAAGGTTATGACCCCAAATAAGGGTTGCATCATAAACTTTTTACCAAAAGACAGGAGTTGCAGTTGTTAAATCTCTGTTCATGTTACATATGATTTAAGTCAGTTGATCGTGAGATGGGTAGTGTATTTATGAAGACTTTCAAACTTCCTGCACGAAATCTAACCTCAAATTATAATTACACTGCATTGGGTTAGTGCGTGCACGTTCAAACAAAGTTATCAAAATATCTAGTGCATAATCTGGGAAACAAAACCCCTACTTTCTTTTCAAATTAAATGCTCTCTATATACAAGGTGGTAAAAAATAACATATCAAATGTAAAAATTTATCTTCCACAATTTTCACTATCGTTCGTTCCTATTACACTTCTGCCCATACTAATTTAATCCCCCAGTGTTACAGCCACAACGATTCAATTAAACAAGTTCGGTCATCGATACATTCGGATAATTAAGAGAAATGTACGTACACCTTTATTACACATCATCTTCCACATTAATTACACACATCCAATTAAGCTCATCGCTCAGACGAACCGCAAAGATCCCCGCGGTTCGTCGCGAAGGCGATGAGCTCAGCCTGACGGAAAAATCTCGCTGGTAGAGCGCGCGGCGAACGCTCCGCGCGTAATCCAGCGACGCTGGAGGAGAGGTGGGGGGAGAGGCGCGCGCAAGGATCGCGCGTAATTCGCGATCTTAATGACGCGGCCGGTCTACATAAATTCGCGTGTAATTGGAGGCTTCTTCGCGGCGGCGTGTAAATTTAAGGCCGGCGCGGATGCGCGCAGACACGCGCGGCCGACTCGTTTCGCTCGCGTCCCGCGCGTCTTTGAGGAATTAAAAATCTCAAAATATCGCGCGCGACGCCTCGTTGCAACGATAACCGGCCATCCGGACGCGTGTTTTACCTGACGCCTCGACGCTTCGCCACCGCTTTTGTGCGAGCGCGTTACAGACGATTCCGCTTCGCCACTACAAATGTGGTTTAATAAGGGTATGGAAAGGGGAAGATAAGCCTTCTTTTGTATCTGTTGTATCTTTCGACCAGAACGTTTTTTTGGCGTTTTTTTAGTTTAGGGTAGATAAGAATATTATACGTTTGCATTTATATTTATTCTCGAACGAGATAAAGGTAAATAAATGTATAAATGTATAAATGAATTGGGGTAACAGTTGGCTGAAAACACACAGTGGTTTTATGTCTATAATTACGATTCGGTCTCCGTTTAAGTGGTTACGGAGTATACAGTACCTTTCATAAGTCACTCCACGATGGATAATTTTGTACATAATTACATAAAATTAATATGATAATTCATATTTAGTTTCTCCTTGATATTTTGAATATCCTTTAAGATATTTATTAAATATCGCGCAATATTTTTAACGTGGCTTAAATATAATGTAAAACATTATATAATTTATTTCCTCTTCCATTGTAAACATTTACTCGTGATCCCAGAAGGTTATGAAAAGTCAATCAGGTCTATCATATGCGGTAATCGTACTAGTTAATTGAACTATTTTAACTAAATTAACTGAACAGGTTGTGTCACGAAAGTATTAACATCTAAAAGACCCACATATAAAAGCTGACGTCGCATTTAAGAATTTTGAAAATCCGATAAAAGTATGCTATAATTATCCTCTCTGAATCACATTATGCAATGAAAAAAAAATTTTAATCGGTTCACTAATAACACAATAACTTAAAGTAATCACGATAATGGTGATTTTAAAGCTAACGGGACCTCAACTTATAAGACTTAAGAAGAGAACTATTATACTATATTAGTAAACATAAAAAATATTCCACAGAGTAATAGCGTACCAATAATGGCACATGATGCAACACATTCTGTTTGCATACCCTTTCTCTATAAAACTTCTTACACGTGCATCAAACGAAAAATTCCGAGTTGAATTTATTTTTGTATCACCCTGTAGCCTCCGTGATTATGCCTTTGGCGTATATGGTTAACTAACTGAGCGGTTAAAATTGCGGAACGAGATAATCTGGCTGGCTATCGTGTCTTAATTAGACGTATAATGCATCCTCGATTTATGTAAGTTTTTTCATTTTGGTTTCGGTTAAATCGTGATTAGATTTCTCTACTAGTCCGTGTAGCCTGTGTGTGCATGCAAAGCCTTGATAAAGCTTTGATAATTAAGCTATGGGATTTTATGGTTCCACGGCAGGAAAGTGTGTAAAGCGGGTTTACCACGTTAATTTTAATGAGAATTTGTTGGCAGGTCGAGAATCGGTAAGCGTTTAATCAAAGTTAATCGTGACGCATGGACATTTGGCGGCATACGAATCGTTTGAGAGTGTGGATTATGTTTTATGAACTAACTGTGAAACTTTTCCAAAGTGACTAGTGTAGTGAAAACGAACCCATTTCTAGTCTTTCATAAAAATGCTCCCTTTATTCAAACATATCTAATTATATTCTTCCATTCGGATTTATTAACGATTTTTAACAAGCATTTTCTTTTCAAACATCAAAAGCAAATTAAATTTATTACTAAAATAGAAGATTGAATATGTGGTAAGAAAAAATATGACTGGTTCTTTTTACGGATATTTTATCCAGTCCGTTACAATGCTTGATTCTTTATAATATCTATTGCCGTATAAAATATCTAAATTTTTAAAATTTTGTACTATGTAAAATAAGTGAAAAATTACAGAATCATCTTATTAACAAGTAATGAACAGAATCACAAACAAGTTGGTAGTTTAAAAAATTAAAATATACACGGTTTTGCATAAACTCAGTAAGAAAGGTGGAACTAGAAATATATTATTAATATAATATTATATTGTTATTACTACTAATATAATAAAAAATATTAATTTAATTAATTAATTTAATGAATTAAATAATAAATATTACTTTAATTAGTTCATTGATTTATTAATAATTCAGTAAATAAATTATTGTCTCATAAAGTCAACTTCTACGTGAAAAACTAATGATTACATATACATATGTAACCTGATCATTAAAATCATTTCTGTAATGTATTACTGCCACTGCATATTACTGTGTTATACTGTTTACTCGTAACTATACTACTGGATATACCTAGAAAATCACAAATAAGACGAGGCACGTTATAGACTCGTGTTCAATTACGATTACGATCGGAACTAATCCGATGACAACGATAGTCTCGCCTTTGCTAGCTCACTTACAATAGCGCAACCTTCAACAAGTTAACACTTCATTATTGTACGTGCTATGTGTGCCATCACTAAAAGCGATAAATAATCATAGGTTACACGCGTGAAAACTTTACTGACTTTTGTGTATTCTGTATTGAGTAGTATCAGTGAAACAACCAGCGTAAAGAAAGCTGCATTCGATTCACAAGCAGTTACTGCGTTTTGAAATATGGAAAATTCTTTAACTTATTAGCATTCAAGTGTTGTCTTGCATGTATATACCTTTGCTCACGAGTATGACAACTTTGTCGATATGCAGTAACCGTGATGGCAAATCAATTATGCGATACAATATTTGTTGCCTCGTGATTATAAATTTAATTATTTACAAAGAAACATTCCCACAGTGGATGAAAAGTAAATGGATCTGTGACCCATTACTAACTAAAATTTAAACACCACTGCTTGGATTATTTAATCATACTAGTTTGTAATTTCGTAATAATAATAATCTGAAGATAAGAAACTTATCAAACAACACAGTGATAACTGTTTAAAGCAAAAAAAAGTCATCATTTTTTTAAATTTATTTTTTAAAAGAGAAAAATTAGAGAAAAGTTATCGATTATTCGAAAGCATGAAATTGGAACGTTTCCTTAAGTAAAGATATGCAAAAGAGTATCCAGGTAACCAATTATTGACGTTCAGATTAAGATTTATCAAAACCATTACATAACTCAACACAACGTCACTTATTTTAATCCCAAGACCACCCAATTTCGGAGTTGCAGCAAAAATGGAAACACTAGATATTAATAGCCACAGTCTTCATCCTAGACGGTATCCAAGATCAATCGAACGTCTACTCTTTGTTTTCCCCTATCTCAGATCGTAATCGACGATGTTCGTCTACTATAATACGAGGCAGGCCACGTCGGAGAGCATCAGTTTGTTTGATGCCAGCAGATCGTCGTGACAAGGGCAACGTTACTTTGACTACTCCCCTGAGAACAAAATCTCCCTTTCCGCTTGCGTGACTGTCCTATCCTTCCTTCGCTTTCTCTCTTCTTCAACGTCCACCACCCTCCCCTCTGCGCCCTTTGAGTTATTCCACTCGATACGCGACCAACTCACTTGTTTGCAAATCGCGTAGACCGTCTTAGTTCCTCCAGAGACTGTGTGATTCTTGGACCTTCTTCATATTTTGTCTCTTACTTATATTTGTATTTCTCGTTTATTTATGCGAAAGTATTTCTATCAAATTAAAGGACTATATTCCAAGTATCCAATCTCCCACCCAACTTCAGATAGTAAAGATAAATAATCAAATAAATTTATTTCTGCCAATTATAATATTCGGTCATGTAAACTAGATTGCAGCGAAGGACCATGTCAAATGCAACCTTTTCAATTAATTCCGAAGCAACCATAAATTATTCCAACCCTTCACTTCTTTCTTAAATTATACTCAAAAGTCTATCAATTTATAAATTGCAAAAAGGGCACGACTGAGTGTCAATCCTCAATATTGCCTGTTTGATCTCTTCTAAACCTACCCTTCTATATCACAGACTCAAAGAGCTTTCTCACTCGCCAACTGGAAATATTATCTTTGTTTATTAAAGGTGTCAATTAATTTTCTCTCTCTAGGCCTCTTTCTCATTTCTCTGTATCGAATAGATCGCTAAATAAGTCTTAAGCAAAAACTACAAGTAATCGATGTCGCTTGAGTTTACGCATGATTACGTTTCTCAACGTCGATATGAGACGTTGAGTGTAAATTCTTGCCTCGAATTGCCTGCAATTTATTCGATAAGATATCGGTCTAAGTGGCTTGTACGTCGTTTACAAGTTGCTCAAAGATCTATGGGAGACGTCGATCGCTGAATTAGAATCATGGAGTGTGCCTGTGAAAAAGGATACTTGGGCTCGAATCGAAACGCTAATTTATCGAAAAAAAAATTCGAAAAACGTCTTCGTCTTTTTCCCCCTGAACGTTATCAACGGGGAGGTTCGAATGTCGTAATTTGTTGAACGTCGTGTGATTTTCTTACACGTACCGATGGAGTTCGTTATCTTAAGTGCAGCGTTGATATATGAGCATACTTAAGTTTCTCAGGTGCAATAAGGAAAATCGGGGTATACATTTCCATTCATTAATTTACCCATTCGATGGGGGAACGGATACTGAAAGGCTATTGGGTACGAAATTTCTTAATACCCGTTTGAAATATTATCGTACACGTGTTTTGATGTGCTTGGAATTCCCTGCAAAGACTTTTCGAAATACGTTTCTTAATAGACTGCCTTAGGCCCGCTTGCCTGCTAGGTCTTTGCGTAGTTAAATTATCTTTTTCGTCTGATACTATATTAACTCGAATATGATGTAACTCTATAATCGATACGCCTATTTGCAAATACTATTCTTCGTTACGCTATCACAGTAAACAGGTAGTTGGGATATCTTGATTATATTAACGTAACCTCTGAAATAATTAGACTTCCACTTGGTACCGATCCATTGAGGACGATATTCCATATAGTATCGCGTAATTATAGAATTTATAGAGGTACGCTGTCTTATATGGTCTATCTATTCCTGAAAATATATATATCCGAGCTGCGAGCAGCACAGACTAAATTTGATGCGAATAATTCATCAGGAGGTAATAAGCGCAGCTGCGGATAAGTCAGAAATAAATTGAACACTTGACGTAACAATAATATAGCCTAAGACTAAGCCAATCGATCCTAGACCATCATTATCGAGTTACATCCAATACGCTGCTTAAAATAATTCAGCTAAGGAAATCGATATCCCGAGGTAAAGATCACATGACACAAGGTGGTACAACGTCTTTCGTTGGTTCTTGCTACATTGCCTGGCTCACCCTCGTGATTTTCCAGGTACACGATTAATCACAGAATTTCAATCAGGATCTTTAGATCGAAGGCAATCTGTTTAGGATCTCGCTCAGTTCACGAGCTTGATTATATAACGAATAATCGCTGTTCAATTATTTGCCAATAGAGATTCATTGAGATAAATTATGAGCTGGCTTAAACGCATAAGTTTCAAGTTTGGAGAGTCTTGTGTAGTTATTCAAATATTTAACTAGGAAGAGGAGCAAGGAGAAAAAATTGATTGTTTCCGCCCGTTATCTCATTAACCAATCATCTGACTAGTCATGGTAGGTTCAGAGTTAATAATTCAGAAATTATACACAGAGTAGCCTAGAATGGTACCTAGAAAAGTTTGCCAACTAATCTGGAAGGAGTTGATAGTGAGAAATAAAATTGAAAGTCGATCATCGAGAAAGTCGAAGAAAATCCAAGCCACCACCAACAGAAGCTCGCTTCACCGAGTCACCTAAAGGGACCAAACAACCCATATCGAAGGCACAGTCCTTCAGTCGCGGATTCCGCCACTGGAGCACAATCCGACCGGCTACCCTTCAAAGAACCTTGATATTAACCAGTCGCGGAGAGGCCATTGTCGAGTGCCGGGACTATGGACATTGTGCTCTTTGAGCGTGCCACAAAGAGGCGCAACTCGCACGCTCGGTGTGCGTGCGGCATTCAGCGGGAACGGGCTATCCGTGGCCAGGCCCGTAGTTAAATCGCCGCCTAAGAGCCTCGCGCTACCATTGTGCTCCTTGGCCACCTCCATTTCTCTTTCTCTTTCTTTCTTTCTCAAGAAAAAGAGACACGTAGCCGACTAGAAATCGCTCTACATGCACACATGCGTATATACGTAAGTATACTTCTAGCTAAAAGAGACAACGAGGCGAAAAGGAAGGTCTCCTAACAAAATGGAAATCGTGGCTAGAAACCATGGGACGGCCATTTTTCAAGCGTCGTCTTCCACCCACGCGCGGAAGAGTCGAGAGACGTGACAATGGGCGCGAGGAATTTCCTGCGGCGGAGATTAATTGGTCACGAGGATTTCGAGTCGCTCTGAATTCGAAGTCGTCTCCGGGCAATCGCGTCGCAACCACGTCGCACACGGAACGGTCCGACTTGGTCAAATGAGAGGGTAGGGGAACAGTCGCGAGTGGGGGAAGGCGATCGCGACGTTCGCACGAAGCTCACCCTAATGCCTTAAGCTCCTTGGCCGGCGAACGCGGCCGCGCATGCGTGCGAGAGACTAATGCATCGCCGGTAGCACAATGCCGTCGTCGTGGCTGCGATGAATGTGAGCATTAAATGATTATAGCAAGGGATTTGTACGAACAAATGGATGACAATGGTAGCGCGTCGCTGCACGGCAAGCTCGTTTGCTGACGCCGCGTCGCGACCTTGGCTCCTTCCTCGCCTTTCCGTACGCCTTTTCGCTCGATCACACCGGCCCGTTTAAGGGTTAGAGACGCCTGGGTCTAATGATACTTCGGGACCATGTGTCGTTGCTGGAATGCGGTCAACGGAGAAATTTGAAAACGTATTTTCGCGTATAGCGGGAGTCTGAAGTGAGTATAACTCTTGAATGCTTATTCGAGGGTTTTCAAAAGTTGAATGTCATCGAGCAAGCGGTAGTATACCTTTCCTATCTAGATAGCTATTGTTCTATAATTACTACAGTTGTAGTATAAAATTCTACGAAGAGTATGACCTTTTTCAGTTTATTGACCCACTAATTCATTTAAAATCGTTATACAATAATATATCACAGGAATTATAATTGATTATGTAGTAACAAATAGTGGAGGTAAGATTACTTACTCCCGAAAAATCTCGATTCCCTACTTCAAAGAATTGAGATAAATATATGCTACAACGAAGGATAAAGTTCATGGTTGACGTCCTTTTCTACACGCGTTTCGTGCTTTTGGATT
Source organism: Eufriesea mexicana (assembly GCF_001483705.2). Classification (NCBI taxonomy): domain Eukaryota; kingdom Metazoa; phylum Arthropoda; class Insecta; order Hymenoptera; family Apidae; genus Eufriesea; species Eufriesea mexicana. Next base: position 1,346,087 of record NW_016908289.1, on the reverse strand, counting down.
TATAAACAAACAACCAGACATCATTGCTAGCAATGATCCCCAGGTTAAATTCCATCTCTGGATCGCCTCCATTCCTCGTTGCTTCCGCGAATAAACGCGATGATAACGACCGGTTCGCAGGAGCAAAAGAAGTCGGAGGCTTCGTTCGAAGAAAGAGCGGACGTTGGATGGAATCGGTCGGTCGGGACCATCTATCATGCAGCTGTTGCTTCCATTGTGTTGTTAGTCTTACGTTACGAGACGTAAAGAGAGGAGAAACACGGGCCTAGAGGAACAAGGATGTCGAGCACGGGTGGCGGAGGGGGAGGCGAGGGTTGTAGAACGAAAGAAGCCAGCAGCTTCCCCAACGACGACCGAGTGTGCAACATGTGTTTGTCTCCTACCGATCCATCTCTCCTTTTCCTTCCTGCTAATATCCCTCTTTCTCACTCTCACCCCTGCGCCCGTTATAATGTTATTCCACGGACTAAGCGGCTAAGAATACGCGGCGAAGGACGCGGAGACGCGAGCCGATACAATGGCAACGTCTGCATTTCGACCGGCGCGAAACCTTGATGAAATCGTCCTCTAGACACCTATCCACGCTTCACTCGTTTCACTCTCCAAATTAGTACCCGCTGTTCCTCCTAATCCAGAACGGCACATGTTCTTTGTCGACCTGTCTACGATTCTCTACGAAACAATTCACCGTGCAGACGTCATTCATTTGGACATCAGGTGACTTTGTTCCACAATTTTTCATGCCTTTTCTACGCGCCAGCTCATCTAGTCCGCAATGTCTACCTCTCACCGCCATTATACGAGCAGCATCGTCAAATCCAATAGTGGACACGGAACCACACGGTCCAACGACACGCAACGACACTCAGAACGCGAAGCTTCCGGCGGCGCTAGTGTCGCCTGCGTTCTAGTATCATGGTCAAAGAAAGGCGGCGCGGAGTAATTTACAAATGGTCATTTCTCGGAAGCCCCAAAGCCACGCGCGGAACGGGAGCGTTGGCGAAGGCAGAGGAGCAAGACGGAACGAGCGAGGGAGGAAACGCTGGCAGCCGGAAGGGAGACGACGCGGATAGCTGGTAAAAGACAGGGGGGAGAGAGAGAATGTGTGAGAGTAGGAGAGAGAACGGGATCCGTTAAAGGCCACGGGAAGGGAAGAAGGAGAGAAAGAGAGGCGAACAGGGAGAAAGATAAGTCTTTGATGTCTAGCGGAGATATGATGATAATCACGATGTAGGCTTCCGCTTGCATGGTACAGCGGAATCCGCGCCTCCTGCTACCTCCCTGCCATCGAGCGCGCGCGCACGTGCTTTCATGCCAGGTATCTTGTGTTCTCGCAATCAATATAGCGGATGTACCGAGACGTTGATGTATTCGAGGCTGACTTCGTGTCCAAACACAGCCGCGAGCTGGGACCGATGAGTCAATTCCGAGGAGTCTGGGAAGTCACGTTCGTCTATCGAAACGTTGGTTAGAGAAGTAACCCTAATCGAAAGGGAATAGTGTTTACGAGCCTTCCTGTCAGTGGAGTGAGAAACAACTGTCGTAAATGATATTATTTAGCGTGAATCTTGGGTTCTGAGAAGGTCTAATATTAGGTGCCATAATCGCGGGTCTTTGAAGAAAATTAGCGGCAGATTGAGGTAGAAAATATCTGCTAGCAATGAAATAGTTAACTCTAAAGATACTGGGTATTATAAAATATATATTAGATATACTTTTATGATATTTTATTATTAGAGAACGTTATAAATGATGCTGTTTTGTGCAAGTGGCAGACTTTGAAAAGGTACAATATTAGTTCACCATGATCTTGAGTTTTCTAACGAGGAAAATAATTCTAATAATACTGTGACATACTTCTACGTGAAACATGTGTTATAAAACACAGGTATTAAAGTGAATTTATTCATGGGGCTATTATTTACTACTGAAATAACCTTAAATTTAGAGAAACTTAATGTGACAAAATAAGTATTACTCAAATACAAGTTGTTTAATTATCTCGCCCAACAAGCTAATAAAATTTCATTTATATTTAACTCATCAGACACGGTTAACCAAATACCCATGTCACAATTAAACCTAGAATTATACAATTTAATGCAATCAAAGGACACGAATGCACATAAAACATGCAACACTCTTGATCAAAATACTCGATACACACTTAATTAACAGCACAACAACGAGAGGGATCAGACATTATATTCTTATAGTTTCTGAAAACATAGTCAACAATTGAGATAAATTAGCATAATATTGACACTACTGTTGACTGTAGTATACGCAGTTCTAGTGTTAAAACACACCCTCCTGCTCCAGAAGGTACAATCTATCAAAATCCCGTTCGAAGCACATTATAGGTGTTGATCGAAGCAAAAAGCAAAAGCCCTAGTGACAAGCAACCATCAACAGCCCATCAGACCCGAAAATCCATGTCCCACTACCGCGTTTGTTTCCGGCTGGGCGGCGTGTCGCCTGGAACCGAAGGACTCCGCGACACCGTTCTCGAGGCAGGCGCACGCGAGGCCCCAAAGTGAAAGAAAGAGAGACGCCCGGAGAGCCGACGAGTTGGCAGCATTATACGGAAGGAGATACTACCAGGAGTCCGCTATCGTGAGCAATAAATTGCTCTGTTCTTTTTTCCCATCCCTCAGGCTACTTTTTGCCCCCGTTGTCGTAACGTGGCTGTCGGCGTGCGCGCGGGCAAACTCACGCTCAGCCGTGCACGCACACCCGTGTATCCACGGACGCGCGTCCACGTGTCTCTGCTCCATCGGCCTAAGAAGACACAACGAGAAGCACAATAAACACCGACGACTCGTATCCAATCCCCGTGCGCGTGTGTACGCGCGAGCGTACGCAAGAAGAAGTGCGTCCTGCTTTCACGACAATCCAATGCGGGCACGAGAAAGTAGTCGGTCCATCCGCCTTTATACATACCAATAGAATAGAAAGCCAGATAAGTTTTATAGTCGATCGAAATCGTAAAACGGGCCGGACAACGAGCGGTTTTAACGAGAGGTCCGTCGCGGTGTCGCGCGTGCGCAGATCCCTAGTATACTGGACATCCTCGACCAGGGGCCAACTTAGATCCAGCGGTAGCCGCAGTGAACAACGGGTAAAAAGGCTCTTGGTTACTTGGCGAGCGTTAATTTATGAATTGAAGTTGGAAAAATGTTAAAAAGAAGAGACTACACTTATAGGATCAGGTTGCGTCGAGTTGTAATGGGATGTTAGGTTCGGGGTGCACTTGATGATAGAAGGAGCTTTTGAGGTTACGCTGGAGTTAAGTTTTATATAATCCTCATTGGAAGGATATCCTCCTGGTTTCGAATAATTCTTTTGGATTTATTTATGTTTCTGAAACTCCATTTCGTTCTCCATTATTAATCTCTCGTGGGATTGTCTTCTAAATAATGTAATAACTTTTAATCTAATAGTACGAAAATTATTCTACAGAATTATTATATAAAACTATGTCACAAATTGTTCAGAATTTTATCATTTTTAAAGACAATAAGTTCGTAAAATAATATTAAACTAACCCTTTCCATTAAATTGAAATTTAGCTATATTTTGAATTCTTTTGATAAATTTTTTCTAAATACATTTCAAACTGAAACTAACTTGTTCATTTAATTTATGTACACGTAATCTATAATAAACTTCTACAATACACGGATCCCTCACAACCATAAACTGATTTCAAAACACGCTACAACAAAGTCCTACAAATTTTCACATCTATCCTTTATCTTCACTCTCTAAAAATATAGTCATCGTATTTACGAGACACTATGTTACACCAACGTTGAAATACCACTCTGTTGCATTTTTAGGACTCCTTCGACGACATTTTCTGATAACTTGACCCGAACGATCGGAACGTTTTATTACACACTCTGTTATTTACAACTCGTCAGAACTTCTTATACGAACCACAGTGAGTGAACTCGCGGAAGAGTCGCAATTAATTGGCAATCTTCCTCTTCCCGAACGGGGCCAAGAATTTAGCAAAAATCCATCGTAAAATTATACTGTTCAGTTTGGGAATATAGCGGAGGTCCTCGTATTTTTGAATCGACACCACTTAAGAAATAAATTATACTTATCATGTGATAGCCTTGTTCTATTATGCAAACTTTGCTTCAGAGTGTTTCCAACGTTTTTTTTCTACTAAACCGATATATGTTCAAAAGATAATCATGGATAGTAAAGACTCGATGATTCAGTGTTGGTATATTGCAGTCGACGTTCCCTGGAACCAGCTTGAAGCAGGTGTTCTATGTAGGCAGTTAATAAATTGGAGATCGAGAAATCCAATTTCGTTTGCATAAGTATGCCTTTTTCTTGGCTGATTTTTACTCGCAACATGCATTATTAATGTTATCTCTGTTCCCGTGGAGCGTCGACCTGAAAGTTCATCGACCCAATAGCATTGTCGTTAATGACTACATTTTTCATGACAATTACAAGAAACTTATGTCGGTAGGCAAAAAGCAAGGAAACTAACAACTCACGAAAATGAGACATAAATTCCATTCTTTATCCGTTACTCATCGGATCCAATTATTTTTATTTAGTTTGATTTTATTGGAGTGTGAGAAGATCTAATAATCCGAGCTAAAAAAAACATGCAACTTTTTTATTTCTATTTTCTTAAACATTATTCATTTATATTGGATTGGTCAATAAATAGTGTCAGATTCCTATGGCAGATGGTGTTCATTTGTTTATTAATGTCTATTGAATATAGTTACATGTTAATTAGGATTAAGCAGCAACCATAAAATGGCGGTTCAAAAATATTACTGAGTAAAATGGTAATACAGATAAAATGCTAGGCGTGTACAAATTGTACATAAATTTAGCATCGACAGAACACACTGAATAATAAAATCACTTGTTTCGGAACATCAGAAGACATCTAAAATACCGGAGATCGTCAAAGAATTCTTCACTCGTTTCCATAGATCGGTCATCGAGTCTCACGCTTTCATCGAATCGATGCCATGTACCAGCTCGTTTGCATATCTATAGATAATGCGTGTTTTCATGTAGGAACGTGCCGCGAACGCTTTCGCACGCGGGATTATTGAATCGGTTTCCGGTGATTTCACCAGGCTGCGCGCGCACTTCTAGCCCGTCGACGTCTCAATTTTTACCCGCTGGAACGTCCAGGCTTGTTTTCTCGCGCGCGAGGATCAGCGAACGAATTATAGAAAGCGTACTTTCGAGACAAGCCGCAGGAAAATCACACTCAGTCGATCGTTTTCACGCGGGAAAATCTCTCCATGCAAAGCGTCCATCAGCTTGGACGATGGCCCATCGATGGATTACCATGCGTGATCCACGGAGGAAAGTGTGAACCGTGGAAGATCGAATTGATCGAGGTGATAGTTTAGTTGTTGAATCGTGAGAAGTTGTGTCTTGCTATTGGGATGGTAAAAGATGATAGATTAACGCGTATGAACGTCAATGAATATTCAGTGATCGGTACTCTTTCATTGGGGCTCTTGGTTCTTGGTGGGTCTGAGCGGTATGATGAAGATGATAAGGAACCGGTAGTAAATATTCGTTTTTAGTTGCGTTATAGGTTAAGATATTGCAAGTATGGAACGTGGAATACATGGGTAGATTTAAATAAATTATAGAAAGTTCGCTTTCGAGCGAGATCGCATGAGAAAAATGATGTTGCAGAGGTCTTCGTGCGAGAGAGGTCTATACTCGTATTGGATGGTGTCAATTGTGATTTGCATGAGATTTGAATAGCTAATAGCTTTTGTTTTAAACAGAATATAAGTAAGTTTAATGGAAGTTGCATTAAGTGGAATTTTATTTTGTATTGAAATTTAAAAATTGGGAAATTTAGAAAATACAAAACGAGACTTAGAAACTGAAAATTAAAAATCAGGAGTCAAGGAATTAGAAATTAAAGACGTGGTAAATGAGCAAAAAAAAATAAGGAATTTGCAAGTAAGAAATTAGAAACTTAAGAAATTGGCATAGAAAAAATTAAAAATTAGAAACTTTCCACTGAAAATTTCATAGAAATAACGTTATCAATACTTTGGAAAAATCTCCTACTAAAAACTCACAATATCAATCGCTAAATAATTAAAATTTTTAACAGACTTTCAAACTCTTTCAACATGCCATCAAACTGCACTAACTTGAAAAACCTCGTGTCGAAACCCACATAGTAACAAACTCTTCTGAACAGAAACCACATACATTTCTACTCCAATTCTCAGACAATAAAACATACTTTCAAATTATATTTTATCCCTCTCAAACCCCCTCACGATGTACCAATAAAATCCAATGCATGCAAAAAGAAAAAAGCACCAAGTACACCCACAGCGAACAGAGTTAGCTACACCAAGGGAGAGCACACGTGTGCTGGACGTCGTTATTAAAACATTAGATTACGCGGATATATGGCCGCAATAATCCAACGTCGTTGGCCACAGTTCGATTGTAGAGTAAAAATCGAATGCGTTGCTCTTCCTCCCCCTGCCACTCTCCATAAATGATCGCACTTCTTTCTTGGCTCGCGTTTATACTCCACGGGCCGATAAATACGGGTCCGCCATAGGGCGAAGGCGAGACTCGGCCACGAATTATAGGCGTTTTAAAAATATTGTTCCATCACTTATTCAGCAGCCCCGGCTAAGGTATCGCTTTCCAATAGTATCCTTCGATCACAATTTCCCAGCGTCTGTATTATTGAAGCCTGCCCCCGAAACTCGGATAGGATAGACGTCGGAGGGGGTGGATCGTCTGTTTAGCCTTGGGGTAGTGCTCAACCGGATAAACGGATGAAATATGAGTATTGAGAGGCGAGCAGTCGGTGCCTACCTTCGATTGTGTCTCGTTTTCAAAGTACTTCTGTCGTGGTTTCCTTGAACAGGTCTTCATTGGGTTTCATGGAATTTTGGGCTGACTGTAATATTGATGAAGGAGATCGTTTGGAAGGGAAATTTATGTAATCGGTGGGTGGTGGAATTTATGGCAGCAGATGAGCAGAACTGTGTGCATCAGAAGAATTTTTTGGAGGATTGAATTACTGTAAGAAAATTGCACTATTGGACAAAATATACGTATCACTATTTAACGCATATTGTAAATATCCCTAGTGAAAAATAAAATTTCTCAAAATATTCCATGTTGGATATTAAACATTCTACGAGAAAATTTTCTACAAAATTACAGCACCATATCCTAATAGAAACATTGCTCTAGTTCTCCTCATTTTGCTTGCACATAGCTTTGCATACGCGGAAGAGATACCGAAGATCTGCCTCGAAATACTTGTTTCACCATGTTCGAACATTTACAATCTATTTTTCTCAACAAGTGTATTCTATGTACTATTTGCTTCAACTTTCAACGAGACTAACGCACTGATCGATATGCATTATTCATTAGTCTTTACGCTTCAGAGAACTGGCGCTTCAAAAAGTCACGTTAAAAAACAATGAATCACGTGTCTGCTATTTAAACTGTGCATTGACTTTTCTGTCGTCACTTCTATTTAATTTGTATTTAATAATCCAGAGATATCGGAAATACAGTAAACAGCGAAATGAGAATCAGCTCTGAAACGAACTGCCTGCTGAGTTGGCTCTTTTTGCAGAAGCATCCAGTCCGCTATTACACATCCGTCCGTCGTCTTTCGGATTATCCGTTTCTAATCTACCACCAAAACAGAAGTTTTGATGATTTCGTCCGAAGTTCGTGATAGTCTTTGAAACATTCGCGATCGTTCCAGGAACGTGTGATGTAAATCATCAATGTAGCTACCACAATGGAAAATTATGGACATATATTAAACGTTTTTTGCCGCGATAATGGCAGTCCACATTGACGCGATTCTTGACGTTTATCGTACAAGAAACGTGGGGCAAAAAAGAAGACAATAATATAATCTATCACTCATCGAAGCAATAGACTACAACCTCGATCAGGTGACTTTTCTAATGAAAATAAAAAGACACTCGTTATTAACTTTTTCTTCATTTCTGTATCGTTCAAAACTCTTTGTTAGATAGAATAGAGATGTCGAATGATGGAAAATTATCGAGACGATTGAATTTTATTTTACAGTATATTCACATTGATTACTCCTAAAACGTATCTGTAGTACAGACAGGGTAATTATATCGTAAGGCATCTCTACAGAGTATTTCTAATACCCGGTATTTCTATAAAGTGTCATCACGATAACTTTCCTAACCCAAAACACATTAGAAACAATCTCCCACCGCCATCATCCTCATCAACCATCCACTCAAACCTCAAACTCACTGAACGCAATTCCGCATCTACATCGTCCTAACGAAACGACCTATCGTCCACTATCGGATTATCGGGTATCGTCGTCCAACCCGCAGACTGTTTTATTTGCGTGCTTAAAGAGCGGCGGTACAGGACGAAGGACAAACCATGAGGTCTATATCGTAGTTCCCCCGGTGCGCGACAGGATCAGCGAGGAAGAGAGACCGGTCGTTGGAAGCTCTGGTCTCCTCGACGAACTCACACGAAACGAAGAAGCCCCATCCAAGTCTCTCCCCAACGATCACTCTTCAACTTGCACACACACGCACGCATACCTACACGCAACGGCGTAGCATAGCTACTCTCTCGATCCGGGCGTTAATGAGCAGAGGCGGTCCGCGGCGGCATCGTGCATACATTAGGAGCGCGGCAATCACGGTAGCTCTCTCGATCGCATCGAGCAACGAGACAGAGGAGGCATGGACTAGGGGGAGGTAGATCGGCTTCCGTCCAGCGATCGCAGCGCCGCCACTGTCGTACGCGGTCGGGCCGTCCCGATCGCAGCGACGGGAACAGCCGACGAGAAGGGCCGATGAGCGCGGGCTATATAGAGAAAGAGCGGCCGTAGCCGGATGAGAGTCGGCTACCGGTGGCATCCGTAGCGGTAGAAGCAGCGGGAGCGGCAATAGCGGCGGCACCAGCCGCCGGGAATGGGAATGAGAGAAGCTCAAGCGGCGCTTTCAATTATTCCCTTCGAACAATCCCGCCGCTTGTTTCCTTCGGCGATTACATCTCCGAGTATTTATTCGCTGCCTCCAGTTCCCGGCGTCCCACACCTCTTTTCCTCTCCCATCGTTCCCTCGCTATCTATCCGCTCTCGCTCATCCCCTTTCACCCTCCCTTGCCGCGCAGTGGCTCCGCTCGCTGCCCACCGCCGCCGTTTCTTCTTCTTCTTCGATTGTTGGCTACCGTTCCCCGCTGACGCTGCTTGCCTACTCGTTCAGGAGTCACTGATCCTTCCCGCGCGGTCCACAGGATACCCTCGCGCGCTTACCCATCTATCTAATCGGTCCACTCCACGACTCACTAGGGGAAACACCGGTCTGTCTTGTCGCGAGTCCGCGAAGACCTGTTCGCCGTGCCATGGTGAATCCATTTGGATGGGTAACCACTTATGTATCGATATCTTGCTGATTGTGTACTCTATGATTTTTTGTTGTACTATAGGTATCCAGTACGAAAGTCTTGATTTTTTGCCAATTTTGGTGTACATTTAGTGTTTATTAGTGCTGTTGATATAATTTTCATTCTTCAGTCTCCTATTCAGATAATTGCTTAAATGTGGTTCTAGGGTATGAAGACTAAAGCGGGTATTGGATTTGGTGTTGAGGTGCAATACTTGAGTAGATTCGTGTGGATATATCGGAGAAGGTAGAAATTGCATACGAATTGTTTTTAGAGAAGGAGAAATGATTGATTGCTGGGAGAATGCATGTTCATTGCTAGAGGGCTTCCGCTACTTCTTCTGACACGCCGACTTAACATCGCGCGACTTGTTGGGGTGAATAGCAACCAGCACATCGCATGGAATTATTGGCTGTGCGTAATTTGAAGGTAATCGGGCTTGCGTGAGGAGCTATTTCCGATTCTCGTGAAATTAGTTGGTCATAATAGGATGAAGAAGGGTTGTTCGATCCTGAACACTGATACCTAATTACTTGAATTACAAAGAAACTAATTTAGTAGTGTGTACCGTGCTATTTTTATCTATACGTAAATCACTTGGGAAATATTTTTAATCTGGATAAGATGGCAGTAATGTCTTATTTTGTTGATGAAAATATCGTGTACGGTACGAATGAGGAAATAATTGTTTTCACACGTATCCTGTAAAATTCAGGACTCATTAAGTTAATAATAAAATATTGAATTAATGAATTAGGAGCACATTAAGTGCCGTATCAATCTCATGGTTAAACACGAAACACGTTTAATCCGTTAGCACCAGTTAAGGTACTCTCCGTCAAACCACCCTTACCCAAAGTGGAAAAACAGCCCGATTTGCCAATGAGATTCTCCCTTCCCTCTCCTATGCGCAATATTTTTCGAGGCCATCGCTGTTCCGGCAAGTATATACTCCGAATTTGAACGCGGCCCGATTTATCCCGGGGGTCGATGATTTATTTTTGTTGCCGTTGGACGGGGGCGCAAGCAGTTCGATAGCTCGGTCGCGGCCCGTAATCTCGCTAGCAAATAATCAGTCTTATTTATGTAGTCGGCCTGGCAATTTATGGGGCCGTTACGCGAGATTTACGAGATTCGGTAACAATATGCAGCGAGTATTAATTGCCATGGCTCCGCGGTGGCTAACGCGCCGCAGAAACGACCTAACGAAGTATGCGCGCGCGGTTTGATATCACGCGTGCAACGAATTGATGTTCCATTAAACGGCCGGCAATAAAGCAGCCCGAAAGAAGAATACCCCGCAACCCGTTCACTTTCAATGCAATCGTTATTCTTTACGCGATTCATTAACGAATTACCCCGTGTGTTCTGGCTACTCTCCCTACATCCTGACCCCTCCCCCTGCCCATCCATCCCACAGAGCCACCCTCGTTCCTCGATCGGTCCCCGACGACGCCAACCGGACTCGCGAGATCCGAACGATCGATAAGATCCACGCGAATTATTAAGAGTTAATTGCGGACTTAATTAAGATAGGGGGGTAGTTGACGAATTTCTTAGAACGAGAAGCACTGTTTTTCTAAGAAGTGCATGATAGTCGCAGGCTGAGGCTTTAGTGTCGTGTAATGGGATTGTTGGTTTTTGAAATTAGCTTCTGAAATCCTTTTTTGGTCATCGGTTATCGGACCCCTAAAGATATATTTAAAAATAGCTAAGGAAAATATTCTCAAAATAATTTGATTAATCCACTGTACGTTACTCGAGGCTCCAAGTTTATACTACAGTACAGTCATAATTTTTGCTCAAAGATCATCACAAAAATGATCATGGGATATTAAATTCGTACACCTCATTTACAGTCTCAGTCCCAAAACTGTGTCAATCTTTAACAACTGCAATCCACCTCAGGCCAGGTTATAACTCAAATCCCAAGCTACCCATTAGACACCAATATTCAAGAAATCGTGAACAGAGTAATAATAACCAGAAAAGGGAAGACAGAAAGGAATGGGAAGAATGAAAGGCTTGAAGATGGAGGAATGCAACAGGCGGAAGTGTCGGTACAAGGATGTTCGTTTCGGTGCATGGTCGCGCGCGTTGATCGAAAACTGGCCGTCGCTGCCACGGTGTCCGTAAGTCGAGCATTAATGCTGTAGCATAACCGAACGGTAGCTCCTGAGCTGAATCCCCGCCGCGTCTATCTATCTGACGGCCTGGCCACGTATGGTCCACACGTGTCTAAATTATTATTGTCTGAAATACGCGCGTTGCACATACACCGGTGGGCGTCGCGTGTTGGTGTCGAACGCCGTTTAGAACTGGTTACCTTGCTTCGTGGTAGCCATCCATCTCGAGGTCCTACAACGATGTTCCATTAAATTATGACATCCTCGATTTATATTTCGCGCGAAGAACAGCGGAGCATACGGGAGAGGATGGTAGACGCGCGGCTCAACCGGCTTCGACCCTTAATCATCAACGTCTGATTTTTTTACGGCAACGAAAGACTCGTCGTTGATTGTCAGTCAAGCATGGCTGATCTTGAACACGGTGATCGCGTATCGTGTGCTTTGCAATTATATACTCGAGTGGTTGGTTATTGGGGTGAGAATCGGCTTAGAGAGGTATGGACTGATCAAGACTGATCCTTGATATTTTGGAAATTGTTCCTTGGCTATTAAGTGGTATGAAAATTCTTTTATGATAGGTGTGTATATATTTAATTGTTAATTGATTTTGTTTGGTTGTAGAGGAGTCTGAATTTTGTACTTCAAAATAAGAAGCAAAGTAACCTAACCTAAATTATAATAATCAGTTGTAACTAGTGGATACTACTTTAGAGATTAGCAAGAATTCTATGATTTAAGTTTCGATGATTACATTTTGTAAATGTAAAAAGCTGTCAGATTTAGCTCACAGTCAGGCTTTGCTTAGACTCTAACTTAAAATGTAATACAGAATTTAACTTGTACCCTGGTTTAGAATAAACTTTGTTCCACGGTTTAGACTTTAGCTTGGTCCACAGTTCGAATTTTACGTGCACTGTTTAGACTACAGTTTAGACTCCACGTAGCCTTGTCTTAGACTTCAAGTTCTACTATATTTTGAACATTATCTGAGGCTACAGTTTAAACTCCAATTTACACTACAGCTTGGGCCATAATCTAGAATTTACTTGACCTATAGTTCAAGCTTTATCCTGGCCTATACCGTGTGCCATACCTTAGTCTACACATAAGATTCGATTCAGATTTAATCTTGGAGCAGGGTTTAAACTTTCTCTTTGATCATAGCTTAAACTTTACTTCGGACTATGTCTCAGACCTTGGAAAATAGATGACCCACAGTCGTCTTAGGCGCAACAATGTCTATGGCCATGTGCTCTTTCGTACTTGTAGAAGAGCGTGTCTTTTGGCACGCTATGTCGACGTCGATGCACCGGATGTCGACATTCACACCCGCGTGAAGGGGTTCCTGTCAGTGTATTTATCGTGGTAGCGGCGAGACTAACGCGCGTTTCACGCCGGCAGAGACGCGCGCTCTCGTCGTGCGTCGTGCACGCGCGCCCCGTACATCAAGAACATCGATGCGTCGCATCGTTGCACCTCTAAATTTACGTCGCTACATTGTGTTGTTTCTACGCTTTACGCTGCACCCGCTGCAATTCCGCAGCGTGTATTCGCGATAGCCCCGTCTGAAATAACGCTGCTTTGTGCATATGAAGTTCGTGAAACGTATTGTTCACGGGCTATGTGTCACGGAAGTTCCCTGATTTTGGATCAGCTCGTGTGATGTTGCTAAAAGCAGCAATCCAACTAGTTGAATAGTCTGAAGCGGCGTCTGCCGTGGTACTTTGTTCTCGTCGTTGGTAATGAGATATTTGTACGCGGTAATATGTTATGCTATGGTGAGATAAATTTGGAGAAATCTTCCACATATAAGAGATAAACGTTGAAGACATTTTATTGCATACTGTTGTTCTAGACAGTCAGTCTAATGATATGTGGCTAGACACGTCGTTAATAATTTATAAAATACTTAGTAATTAGACAAGATCACGTTTAATTAGGGATTACTGTTCAGAATATAAGTTTAGACGGACGATGGGGGGAGGGACAGAGTTGGCTCTTACGTTTGGAGATTTCTGAATAATCTAGTTTGAGTAATTTACTATTGTGAAGCAAAGATTGACAAGTATTCATATAATGACATATATTAGGAGTTTTATATTGAGATAGGTACTTATTCTTCATCTATCTGCAGCTGTACTGTAGTCACATTTGGCCTACTGTAATCTTGGCTACCACAGGCAAATTGACACTTTGATCAAGAAACTATAATAGCTTTAATTGAAAATATTCCTGAAACAATACACAACAAATAAAAAGAAAATAATGCCTATAACGTCGTCAGTTTTCTCCACTTCTCAATCCACGGAGATAATCAGCGTAATGGCTGCGCGCTTCATACCTCTAACGTATACCTCAAGAACCCAGTCGTGTCAGCAGCATGACACTAACGAGTCGATCAAAGTGTTAAACTAAACATTAGCCAAGAAAAATATTTAACAAAAACAAATCGATACGTCTCGAGTCCACTTCATTTTGCACGAGGAAACCTAATTCGACGGAACGAATTCCGTTGGCTGATAAATTTTAATTAGCGCAGTCTCGATCGAGAGTTCAAGAGAGGATGAGAGCGCAGCGCGTCGAAGCCGCGATTTGTATCGATGCGCGCGCATTGCCAGTCGTTTTCACGCATCGTGTGCCTCGCGTCTTAAAACACCGCGACCGAAGTCATTAATAACGAAAGCGTATTTGTATACATAGTTAATAACTCAGGCTACGATGGTCATACATCATCCTCGTTGCGTCTCGACTGCTTTATTTGCCCGTGCCTCGATACCACGGTTCGCCTGTACTACCTACACTTCCTTAACCTCTCGAGTACTCTTGGGTCGTGGTAAAGATTTTACGAAGGTTAGTCGAGGAGAACTGCAGATGAGTTAACGGAGTTCTTTTCATTTTTCAACGAGCTTCTGTCAATTTGGCAGACGTGTTACATAGGGTGCACGAAAATTCTACTTTGCGAACGATTAAAGTGGAATCAATTATTTGCGCCCTTAGACATAAACCGCGTGCACGAAATAAGTAGAAACTAAGATTTGCTTTTTACGAAGAACCAAATAGAAATTAAATATTAATTATTTCAAATTATTTCAAGAAGAGCTCGAGTAGCAATCAACACTATGCAATGTCCACTTAAAAATTCCCTTTCGTCTATGTATTGGTATCACTGCTTACGAGAAGCTAAAATTTTTTTAAATGTTTGAAATATTAAATAAAATTCAATGGGAATCACGGCAAAACTAGAAATTAAACAATTTTCTCGTGGATATAAGTTACCTGTAAACAGAAATTGCTGACTACCCTTAATGACAGTGACATCTACAACGTAATTTAGGTACTACTAGAAGCTTTTATTAGAATAATTTACAACCAAGCTATTTCGCCTAAACCAACTATAGACGATCCACTTCACCATTATGCAATCTCACTGCTTCTTCCTTCATTAATTATAAGTTAATTGGTAATAAACGATACTTAATCAAAGTCAAAATTAGAAATCAAGCAATAATCTTTTTCTCAGTATTAAGTTCCTACGACCACAAACTGTAGACTGCCCCCAATGTCAGTGACATCAACAGTGTCATTTAAGTATCAATGGAAGCCGCCATTGGGTGCAATAATTTACAACCTCGCTGTATCGTCCGACCTAACTACAGACGATCCACTTCACCATTATCTGATCCCAGTGTTCCATCCTTCAGAACAGAGCGTAAACACCGTTAAGCGTCTCGATCGCGCGTCTATTTCCCAATTACGCACGCACGCGTTCCGCATGGCGGTTATCGAACAACGGTATACCAGGCAGCAATGAGGAAACGTGTCCGTCTCTCAGCGGCACCGGCTATTACGGCGGCCACGCATCTCCGGCTAATGATTTCCGTCAGCGAAGAAATCCCAGTGGACGATTGGACGAGAGAGACTTAGATCGTGACGGGCGACGTCTGCCGCAGGGAACAAACGTCGGGAGGACGCGATATCGTCGTGTTCGAACAGCGAATGTTGAGGTTAGGGAAGGAAAAGGCCGATTGGCATCGCTCGTCTGATGGGATATTCGATCTTGCTACCTTTCCTCCGCCGGATGATTGCTGTTTAATCAATTAAGCTAGCTACCATGCCGATCGGTACTTTCACTCGAACGCTGGATAGTGGAAGGGGTTATTAGATTTCTGTATGATCGTTTGCGTGAGCGTTGTGTGATTCAGCAGTGTAAGATGTCTTGTGTAGGTAGAGGGATGAAGAGTGCATAGAATAGGTGGATGAGGTGAGCCAAGTGGGCACTTTTTAAACTGACAAGCATGTGTTTGGTGGAAAATGTGATGTTTCTCTGATAAAATACTTTGATTATGATACGTGATATAGAATAAACTAATAGCTCTTGAGTCTTTGAGCCTGGCTAGTTTTGTGACTTTGATTCATCATTATAAGTAAGATTCTTTGCTGGCTGATTTTTCTTTAAATCTCTCAGTCTTTGCTGATTGATTCCTCACGGACTAGTCCTAGATCGATTGAATCCTTATTGTATCTATATTTGTTTAACGGTTAAAACTGCACTGAATAATCCTACATTGACTGATTCTTCTGCTAGATATTCTCTGACTTATATTTCAGTGACCAATCCTTCACTAACTAATGTTTCACTAACTGATTCTTCGCTTGCTAATCTCCAATATTTCAGCGTCTTATACTTCACTGACTAATCCTTCACCAACTAATGTTTCAGTAACTGGTACTTTACTGACCATGGCTTTGCTGACTGATACTTCACTGATTGCTTCTTCGTTGACTTTCACTGGCTGTCTTTTCAGTGTGACTTCACTGACTAAGCATCAAGTATCGACCACAAGCATTTTCCTAACTGTATGCCCTTGTACCGGCTTA
Organism: Eufriesea mexicana; assembly: GCF_001483705.2. NCBI lineage: Eukaryota > Metazoa > Arthropoda > Insecta > Hymenoptera > Apidae > Eufriesea > Eufriesea mexicana. The sequence continues at coordinate 1,329,612 of NW_016908289.1, read as the reverse complement.
TTCTATTTTTCCTTGCTCCTGTATTTATTTTGTCGACAGCCTTACAGTTATTTCAAAAAGATATCAAACATGTGCATTACAAAATCATGGCTGGCCATGCACTCTACTTTCAGAGTACAGTTGAACATCCTACTTTCATACTTCTAATAAAATGAACTAGATACCCATTATTATTCATTTAAACTGATATGTAAAAATCTTAATATCTCGATGCCCAAATGAGACTACATGACTTACAAGCTCCAAACATATATATCTCTATTCTCCAAATTACTTCCCAAATCCTCCTTTTTTCTAGGAACAAAAAGAGTCTGCTTAAATAGAATGAAATAAAAATACCTTATCCGAGTACTCCGATAATAACAAAAAAAGTAACGAAAGCAGGATACCTTTAATCCACGCTTCCTTCGAGCTTCCACTTATATGCGGAAAAGGAGAAGCGCAATGAATCAGAGAAAAGGTGCGAGATTTAGTGGGCATCCCCTGGCGCCTGTCCACTCTAACAAGCGATCGTCGAATCAAGCGAAACGACACGCGAATCGTTAAGCCCACCGCCGGATGCACTCCGTTAACTCGCAAGCCAGCGAGCACAATCGACGTTTTCCGCACTTCTAGCGCCGATCCCGCTGTCGCTCAATTAGTGACGTTCCGCGAGAAACTGGTAACAAATCACGCCAATTCGTTCGACCGTCACGATCCACCGATTCTATTAATTCTATCCCTGTCCCGAGGAAACGTGTAACAGCCTCGACGATATTTATACGCGATAATGTTGGACGTCTGGTAGTTTGTAAACGTCATGGTACACGCGGCGACCGATGTCGAATAATGAAGATCGCGAGTCGGCTAGCTGAATATCGACGATCAGGTGTATAGTCCATACCTGTATGGGAAGTGTGATTAAAAAGATGGAATGTAGGTGAGCGGGTCATGGAAGATTATTTTTATAGGTGTATTTATATTTAGACTATTTTAAATGTTTATGAATGGTATCAGAATGTTTTGGACCACGAATTACCAACTTTATTTGAAGAATTGAGACATAACAAGGCATGTGGCTTCAACGCGAACTTGGAAAGATATTTCTTGGAGTACCTTAAAATAGCGAGTTCTTACAAAAAGCTTTTCAGACAAAAGTAGCTCATTATTTTACATAGAACAAGATACAGATATAAAAAATATAGGTACAAGAGAAAGGAAATTAATCAACCTTGAAATGACCTTAAAAAAAGCGCGCATTTGGAAGTTAATGTTGTCATTTAAATTTTCATTCAAATCACTAAATAGCACGCGTCAGGTTATTTTCCTTCAAGCTGGTATGCATGAGATTTTTCGTAGTGTCATCTTAAATGGGACAAATAAACCTAACTTTAAATTGTAAAATACTAAGTGCATTAAGTAAGATGAATGTGCTATAAGCTTATTCTAATATTTCTATTAAAAAATAGCATCATGTTGTAGAAACGTATAATTAATAACAGTAGAATGGTAATTAAGATGAGGAAAATATTGTTTGCTATACTATCAAGCAGAGATATTAAACAGGAGATCACATGTCAGAAATTCAAGGCTATGTATCGCAATAATATATCGCACGTTGGAATGTAATAAGAATGATAGATTGTTAATTACGTGGATAAAAGTATCATTCGTTATAGCAATAAAGAGGAGCATAATAGGAGATTAAACTATCAGGAATTCAATACTATCCATTACAATCCATAACCCTTTGGAATTCGACGAGAATAATAATTTGTTCGTTAAGTATTAAAAAGTACTATTTGTCGAGCCATTATAAAGAGACATTAAACGAAGATCAAAGTGGCAGAAATTCAATTGTGGTTATTGCAAGGATCCAGCGAGCACCGTGGAATTCAACGAGAATGATGAACGTTCCATTGGTTATAGAAAAATATGCTATCACTAAAATCCACATAGAAAAACGAAATTGTTAAAATTTCCATGTTATATGTTACAGTCCAGATTCCTACGAAATTAAGCAATAACAATAAAATTAAAATACTTTAATGATCACAAAAACTCCAAAAATAGGCAGAAGATACTTTCCCCAAAAATCCCTATCATACCTCGTACATATCCAAACACGCAACGAGTCGGATAGACTCTAACACACCCTCTCCTCCCATGAGGCTTCTTTGTGGCGGCAATTAATAGTAGATTACAGGCTCGTAGGTGGCGCAAGAAGGGCAAACGAGATGCGCCTAGCGAAATCGCGAATATAACCCGAAACGTGAGAGAAGGACATAAAGATAGTCCCGAGTAAGAACGATGAGCGTGACTGAGAGAGTTAGGGAAAGCTCGAGAAGGGGGTTGCAAAAGGAGCATGGGAGCACAGGGGTGGCAACAGAAGGGGGCGAGATTACACACGCCGCCTCGGGGATTACCGCACTCTGATTCTCCGATAAGAATGTCAAAATAAGCTGCCTCTCGCTACGCCACGTGTAATCCCCTCCGTGTTCCTGTTCCGCCACCCACTAGTCTCCACCGCCCTCTAGTCATTCACGAGCCGTGTAATTACATTGTGCGATGATTCCTGCGATCGACCTATCCGTCCAAACGATCATCCTGACGACCCAACGACATTTCTCTCTGACGATCGCGATCACGTTGGCTTCTTTCTTCTGTCGTCGAGGGCGTGCAGCCTGTGCAAGGAAAGGGATTAAAACGGTCGTACCGACGCGTAAATTACGTTTAACGTCGCTTCTATCGTGCAAATAAGTCGGAACTTTGACCTTGCCTGACGCGCGCGGAATTCCAAATTGGCTTCGTGAACGAATTTCGACGTCATGAGGGACAATCGTGAAAGGTGGATGAAAGAGGAGACTCGTGTCCGTGAGACTAAGAGGAAATCATCGATCAGCGAATGGATCTTTTCTCTAGGTGTGCGTGTGTCTTATGGAGGGATGGATCTTGAGGAAGGGGTGGAAATAAAAGGTGGTTAGACAGAATGGCTTTATAGAAGTTAGGTGAAACAGGGAGATTTTTGGGAAACTATTTCCGTCTGATTGTTATAGAATTTTACTTAAAATTGTATTTCTGTTTTGAACATATATGTAAGAGTCTCGTTCAGTGGAATTAATTCACAAGTTTAGGTTACGTTGAAAAATATGTATTCTTCATAATTTGAACATCCAAATATTACAATACTTTCGATGTTATTATATCAGTCTGATAAGCAACTATTTTCGCCCATTTTTGTACCATTTATTGCATTCAATAAGAAACATATGCTCCCAGGTAAAAACACAAAATATGTATGTATATATACATATAGAAGAATATTTTGCTAATTAGAAACCAATATATTTCAACATCTGTCCCAAAATCTTCCTCTTACAATGACGTACCTTCCACGTGACTACTTGTCCAATCATAAAAGAGAGCCTCACTGCCCCACCCTAACGACTCAATCACCATTCCAATTGCAATTCGCGGATCGTCTCATCTCCCGTGACCATCAACCACTAACCCCCATTACGCTCGTTCTTCTCATAGAAACAGTTACAACAGTCGATATCAAAGTCGCGAGCCCGGACCAACCGCAATGAATACTTATAATCAGAGGACATGTGCATATAATACCCCCGACGTGTGTACGCCGATCTTCACCCCAAATCGCTCGAGGGTTTTACGAGGAAACGATACAATGCTTAGAGAATGGCGATTATTCAGCTTGGGGTGGATTATGGAACGCTTATTGAGGCTAGCTGCTATCCCCAGCGGATCCATGCGAGCGCTCGCGCTCACCCAGAGTCGATACACACTGAGACAGCGAGAGGCAGGGCTATGTTGACATTAGCAGATCTGCTCGCGGATTAAAGCTTTGTGCCATACAAAGCGTTGTCACAATGGCCGGCCCGTTGGGCGCGCGACCTTATGTAGCCCCAACACCCCGTCGCCACGTAATAACTCTGTCGATTTCCTATTAAGGATTCAGGCGCACTCCACGACCAGATAGCTATCAATCCCTGTTCCATCAGCCCCGAAACGACTCGCGTTCCTGTCTTGTCCGGTGATCAGAGGGCCCGTCCCATGCAAATCCGACTGGGTGTGGGCGAAATTCTAGTTTACGACGATTTTAGTTAGACCTAAGGTTAGGCTGGGATTAGACTATGATGATTTATTAAAAGCCTTTCGTCAGAAGTATAATATTATATGGTATTTTTTCAAATTGAAGGAATCGAAAGATTTTCACGTGTTCTTTTGTAGTAGAATTACCGACTTGTAACGTATACCCAAATGTACGTACACCTATTCCAACAAATCGTTCTAATTATCATTACCTACATATAGCGTATTTAATTATACATTAGAGTTTAATATTACTAGCGTTCATGATTGATGAGATGTCAGATTTCATACCAGATGTCTTATCCGCTATATATAGCAGTCAGCTGGATTATAACTCTTCTTTACTATGTATCTCAGTCTTCTGATAACCACCATAGCCTAACTTTTACAAACTCCGTCTCAATCATAGTCTAGCCTGTTCTTAAGTACTTCCAATCCCATAAAAGTAATCAAAATTACACCAAATCCCCAAAACTCGTCACATACAAAGATTAAGCAAAATCCAATCCAAACATCAAACTCTCCTGAACCTACATTGTACCTAGAGCCTAAGACAAATTGCCGGAAGATCCAGTATCCCGGCAATCCCCCGAACTAATTGCTTTACTTCCATCAGTCGTCGGCAAGAGCGTCCATCCGGGTCATCGACATTACCCAAAAGTACTCTGCAAGAGGTAATCATAACCTTCCACCTCGGCCATCCTCCACAGTCACGTGTGGTAGGTGCAGCGATCTTTTACAGCAGCCACCAGGACGCTATCACAGTCCTGGTTCCGTCCTCTATACGACCGCCACTAATACTCGTCCACCTATCCACGATGGCCGTTCCCTCTGTATTTTTAGTGTTCTACGAAATGAAGTTGCGAAAAGTGAGGCGGTCTAACGTCAACGATGACGCCCGCCACTGCTAGAGGTCCAAGCTACGTAATATCTCCGTAAGCTCCGTCTTTTATGACAGGACTAGAGCGCCTCTCAAGGATATTGGTAATCTTCGGGCTGGCTGTAATATCGGCGGCGCAGTGATCTCTCGCCCCGGACACCTCCGCATCCCTCCGCAGCCCTCCTCTATCCTCGACATCGTCGTCGTCGTCGTCGTCGTCGTAGCCGTTCCTCCACCACCCCGTCTACTCACGAACCGAAGTCCGTTACCCTCTCTCCCGCCACCACCCAAGAACCACCCTCACCCAGCCGCTCCTACGCTCGCGCCTCTACCACCCTCTCGCATCATTCCCCCTCCCCCGCCCCTGTCCCTGGCACAGGCAAGCGTATTGACGCGGCTTTGCAGCCACATTCCGGGCTAAGGACATGGAACGCGGATGTACGTGGCCCAGCTCGACCCGACTTCCCCCCAGATCTTCGATCTTTTATCACGACACCAAGCTCGGTTCTCAAGGTAACTAATTCTAAACGAATACATGTAGGAAACAGATTCTAAATCCTTTCTGACAGCATACTTTAAATTCTCCTGGCGATTCGATTTAAAATTTGCACAAGATTTTTAAATGGGAACAAAGAAATTATGTTATTTTTACAGTAAGGTCTGACCCACGTGAAAAGTTAAAACAGAAATTGAAAATAGTTTTCGCGAAGAACAATAGCAAACTAAGCATGCATGAGTTCGCAGAAAAGTTAACTGTCACTTTACACGATCACTCCATTCTTTAATCTCTTCCATAAAACATGGAGGCTTGTGAATGTGAAATTTTCCCGCCTGATTTTCCGTCAATTTTTAGCTGACGAATATTACAAGACAGACAAGGTTTACTGCCTCCTCTCGCCCAATTTATTCTCAAGAATTCTCCCCTAGCATCTCGATAATTAAGATTTAAAAGAGAAGAAAGAAAGAAAAATTAAAATCTAGATTTCCCACCCGCAGAATGGTTTTATGATTATAATTATTAAACCAGAATTATTTCGTTTGGTCTCTCATCTTAAGGACCAAGTAATACCTCGTTCACGCCACTCGTCATACGCGAGCGCGCGCGCGGCAATTCATTTCGACGAGCTTATTGTGGGCAAGAATTATGGCCTGGTCGTAACGGGGCGTCTATCGGTTCGTTATACGGCTGGCACGCCGCTGAAGATAATTGGATAGTACTCGCCGAAGTGCTCGACCAACAATGGAACCGGGAACAAGAAGACTTACGCTCCACGTTCTGTTTTTATCATCGTCCCAACCACCCAATCACGACGTGCCTGGCGTCACGAGTATATACGTCTACTCGCATACCTTCTCGTCTGAGGGCCTGAATCTGTCACCTGGATCTCTGAAAAGATCCACGGTGAAACGCATTTCTAGAATTTTATTGACAATACATGTACATGTAGGTATACACACGCAGCCAGTAAAAGATAACGAAACTGAAGGAAAAGCTTAGGGTTGGGAGTGCATAGAAATTTTCCACGCGTGAAAAACCACGCAAGTCAGCATTCAATCCTCGTCCAGCATTCACGTCAGTGGCGGACGCTGGTCGAGAAAAAAATACCCCGACATGCATAAAGACATATATAAAGAAGCTCAACCTCCCCCTTTGGTATGGACAGAAACAAGTTCCCCGACGATAAACGTTTAAGGCGAAACGCGAGGAAGATCTAGTTATTCAAATAGTCTTTCGCCGGAGCATCCGGCATGGACGTTTATTCGCATTAACACGTCCTCACCGCGGTCCCGGACAGGTTATAGCGGAGTTACATTATTTAAGCCGCGATTCACCGAACAAGAGGCCTTTTTTCCTTCGGGTCGTCCGCTTCGAGCAAACGCGCGAACGTTCGCTGCCACAACCCTTATTTAGCGCGAGACAGGGAGCCGGCGGCCGCTTAATTGCAAAAATTAACGCCACAGCCGTGCCCGCGGCCGATTGTTGAAAACTAATTAGGGCCGAGATTTTATTACGCGGGAGCATATAATACGCTTTCCGTTTGATAGCCGCGCTTCATAAAGGTCCAAACCCCGGGAACCGGTGACTTCTCTCGTTCTTTCCTTCCTTCGGCCCTCTCACTCCCTCCGCCCCCCTCTGCCATCGCCCGTCTTCTCTGGACTCGTTCCCGGAACGTTCTCGTTCTCTCGCCTCTTCTATCTCTCCCTCACCTGCCAGCTACTCGCTAGCGCCATCTCTGTCCCTCTATCGTACTCTTTCTCGCGGTCTCTTGTGAACGGGCGACAGTGTGTGAGCCGGTAAGCCGGGGCGTAACGTGCGCGAGATTAACACGAGAGTAAAATAAAGGCTATTGAATCCCCCATGGGTCTCTGAACAAAAATAGCCTCCAATGAGAAAAGGAACCTTACAGTTTCTTTTCAACGCTTTCATAAAAATTTCTGAAAACTAATTTTCCTCTTATACGGACGGCGCACAGCGGGGTGCCCGTGTATATAAGGAAAGGAAGGAACGGCCTTCGCTCGTTCACCCCCCTCACCCACCCCACCCCTCACGGTTTTCCTCCTTCTTCTTCTTCTTCTTCGAACGCTGCCGCCCGAGTACTTCTTCTTCTGCTCCTCTACTCCCACCAAACCGATACCTCTTTGTCGATCGTTCCTTTTCTCCTCTCGCTTCTTCGTTCACCCTTTCTCGCCACCTCGAGGCTCGTCGACTCTACTGCAACCGCGCGCCCCCTACCCCAGACAGCGTCGCCACCTACCTCTGACCCCCACCGTGTCGCCACCTTTCCCTCGAGTTTCATTCCCACTACAGCACTTTTATACGAGGTGCTAATCTTCCAGACAAGCCCCCAGCATCCCCCTACCCCTCCTTTCTCTGTCACCCCTTTTCACCCCGGCCCCATCCCTCGCCCAAGCCATCTCTGTCCCTCGACCGGCTATTGCTCGCTGCCTCACCAGCGACTCCTCCCCACCAACTCCTTTCGCCTCCACTCGCCCGTCCACCCCCTTCTTTCGTAGCCTCTACTAAAGTCACTGTTGGGATTATAATATAATATCGCGCTTACAGGGGTGAGCGCGAGCGCCACGCTGCTCGCGCTTCTACGCGGGACAGGGGCACCGGAGGCAATCTGTCGATCGTATCGGATTTGCTAACGTTTTCTTTTGTGCTTTGTCGCTCTCGTTCAGATGAGGGGCGAGAGAAGAGTTAGGCAGAGCGTGAAGATGATGAAGAAGGACAATGGCACGGGGTGAGAATCGGTGATGACTTGTTGGGTTTGGTTTTGACACGTATGTGGGCGTTTTGTTTTGTGATAGAAATATCAAATTGCTTTGAATGATTGAAATTACGATTTTTTGTTCTTGCTGTTGTTGAAGATATGCGGAATAGGAAGCTCAGAAGATGTCAGTCCGGTGTGAATGATAATCGATCAATAGGCTGCTGGTGTATATTACAATACTGGCCTTTATGATAAATGTAATAGAAAATGATTTACGAAGATCATTGTGGTGTAAAAGTTGACTAATGGTTATAATGTGTTTATTTGAGTTATTCCAGTTTATGAGGATTTTATGTATGCTTTTTGATACTTAGAGTTGGTTTAGTTTGGAGGAAACTGTAAAGTTGTCTTTTATATACTTTTATCTTCATCGTTCATATTAAAATTAGAAATCTGTTTTAATGAAGTAGGCATGTAAATAGAAGTCAGAAAATGGTAAACTATGGAGACGTTTGAAATCATTTTCCGTTAACTATAGTCTTATTTGTATTTTCCCGTGTTTATTTTCTATAAAAGTAGATTGCAATAATGCAGAGTACTAATCTGTCAAAGCTATTCGTGAAAAGTATAATTTTAATTTTAAACCAGACATTTTTATTTCAATAAGGAAATACAGTAGTGTGCTACTTTCTAATTCTGAGTTTTCTAACTTGTGTTACAGTTACATTAAATAAAATAAATTATCCTAAGAGAGTTTCTAAATTGTTATTTTTATAAATCTTTAAACCATACAATAATATTCTTAGACAATAAAATTTACGTTACAATATGATTAACTACAGTCACCACTAATGTATGAATAATAAAGGTCAGAAAATCGTAGGAAACTTATTCTCCACTTCAACTATCACATTTCAAATAAAGCAACCAAGAAACTCTCTTCCAAAGAAAAAAAAAAAAAAGAAAAAAAGAAAGGGGAAGAAAAAGAAAGGAGGAAGACAAATGCAGACAGGAACATCTCGCCCATAGAAACAACGTTTCATCACCCACATTCGAAATTACACGGGAATTCGTCGGTTCGTTCTGGCCCTGGCAGCGTGACGGTGTTTCGCCGTTTATTATCGTGGGTCGGGTCACATAACTCGTCATTGCTCCGGCTGCCGCTGTCCCGCGGGACGCGACCGGATCCGCGCCAGCCACGGGAACAATGTGGACGCCTCCTGAATTATTCCCTTTGATTGCTCGCTTTCGTCTCGGTCCGTTCGACCCAACCGTTTCTCCTTCTTCTCCTCACTCGTATCTCGGTTCGACCCCGCGGTAAAAGAGTTTCGCCGATACCTCCACTCTTTACAGTGTCCCTGTCGACAGAACTGCGCCATGCCGATGGATGATTGTGATACTATCATAGATTCTTTTTTCAATGTGTATAACATTTTCTTTTCGAAAAGAAATTATTTTCCATGAAGTGAGACCAAAAATAGCCATTATGTACCCTCTTCCTATATATCTCTAAATGTTCCAATCCCCGTATGAAGTAAATAGTTATAATCTTTCATCCCAATTAATATGTAATACTAAAAGCGAAAGGAAATTATCAACTAAGGATATATTAATAAATATCCAAAAAAATTACGTGCACGTGATCCAATATATTTATTCGAGAACTTCCAAAAAACGTTCTATTCCAAAAACTTATCTCACAAAGATGACTGTCACACACCTATCACCACCTTACCCCCACAAAGAGAACTGAACTACAGAGGTCGCCGGATGGATGGACGCCGCGATCAAGCGTCCATTAATACGGTTAAGTGGACACGAGCCTCTGTGGCGCGCGATTCGACCTACGTTTCCTCTTTTACCAACGTTTCTCCTTCCCTCTTCGTCTTTTTTTCTTTCCTCCAACCCGACATGGCCAGACGGTTGTTGCCACTTGCTTTTGATACCGCCCCGCGCTTTGATGTCGCGTTGGCGCTGTACAAATTTCCTCCTGACGTTTCCGATCGCGTACCAGCCGATTTTTTTCGAAGCTGGTCAAAAAGCGGAATCTCGTTGATAGACGAGGAGGTCCTCCTAGGAGGGCCATATCCACGTTAACGATTATAACTGTCTCAAAGGCAATGGTACGTTTTGGGCTGCATCCTCGTGATGAATGTACCTTCATTGGGGACATTTCGTTCGACTAGGCACCGAAGTGTATCGATACAAGCGTATCGTTTATTAATACAACGCCCAACGGCAGACGATGGCATCGATTAAACCAGACGCCAAGCCACTTCCGTGACGAATTCGTGCGGAACCACCGAGAAGCGCGGTGCTCTATCATATCCAGGGCACAAAAAGACCTTTATTGCTCGACACTGGGCCCATTATGTTACGCGTACGCATGATCCATCTTAAGGAGACAGCTGGACAATGGCTCGATAACGCTGTGAACGGTTTGATCGTGTGACGTTTTAAGCCTCTGGGATGAAAAGAGAGGAGGGTTGGAGTGGTTAGAGGAAGCCTATCGTGGAATTCGCAAGTGATTTGGGGTGGAGTACGGTTCTGCCTGCATGAACGTAGGGATTCCTGTAGAATTTAGTGTATGTTGAAGTTTCGAAAGATTCTTGGAGCTATTTGTTGTTGAATTTATAATTAGTCTATAATTATTGTCAAGTTTATATGATATATATGTATATCATATATATTAGGTTTTAAATTTACTAGTTTTACCATTATTAAGTTTGTAAAATTCTCATTATACACAAACCATGTTATTTTGTCCGATAAATCTGTTAAATTTGAATTGTGTCTGTTCTGTAAGAATCAAAAGTAATCAATTCTACAATTAGTTTATTTTGCTGAAATAAAAATACGAAACATAATCTCACTCAAGAATTCTCTATGACCTACTACTCATACATCTGATAGAACTTTTCTCGTGACTCCACACACAACTGTTCCCAAATCTGTCTACTCCAATGTCGCTCCCCAATAATTGCCTCTTTGACCTGGACGATCTAGGTTACGAAGATTCTAAAATCTTTGCATGGTTCAAAGGGTCAGCCAAAAGTTGCATAAAAGCTGGTAACCATTGAAAACCCCGTTTCTTGCCAAAAATCCCCTTAGGTCGTTCATTATAGATCTCCCCTTTGAAGCCCGAGACACCTTTCACAATTAACAGGCAGCTCCAGTCCAAGCTGAAAAGCTTTCATCCCGAGACGCGTCTAATTTCGATGTTACGATAGCGATCGTACTGAATTGGTTCGAGAGGGGGCCCCAACTCTGAAAGCATTTACACGATATTTATTGAACGTTGTGTTGCCATAGGCGTCGTGATAGTCCGTGAATGGGAAACGAAGCCAGCGGCGCAGAGGAAGATAAAGGTGGCGAAGAACAAGAGGACCAGAGACACGAGATAGAGGGGTCGTAGCGCGAACGAGGAGAGAAGGAGATACCATGGTACGTCACGGGGGTGGGAGATGAGTGAAAGCACGGCTTTGGCAGAGCACGAATAGGCGAATCAATCATCCTGCGACTCATTAGCCCCGCCGGTGTGCCCTCCTCCTCGCCCTCTTGCTGTGCTCTCTGCTTCCTTCACACTCCCCCTACCTGCTCTACCTTTCTTCTTCGTCCTCCTTTTTTTCCTACCCTGCTCTCTTTTCCTGGATACCTGGCTTCTTCTATCCGCCGCCTTGTTCCTTCATCACGAATCCTCCTTCGTGGCCTTTCACGACGCCCCCTCTTAGAACAGCGTCCGCTCCTCCACCACCTTGTTATACCCCACGTTTCTATAGTTGGCTCACAATGTACAGGATCGCGAAAGGAATTGGACGGAAAGAGACAGGGGATAACACGAACGAGTTGTCCATTGGAGAAAATGGCTAGTACAGCAGAATGGAGGTACTCTAGGCGGATACCGTGTGCCCTTTCCAGGGGCAAAGCCTATTGGCTCATGCATCGCGGACCTCTGGGGGATTATTAAAACGTTAATTAAGGGAAGAGCATCCGGAGAAGGGGCAAGCGACCTTCGGTCATGCAATTAACGCCACGCGTATAGTGGCTGACTCGCCCTGATGGCGACTCGTTCGACAGCGATCCACCTTCAACCGCGATGGAGGAACGAGTCTTCAGGCCAGGTGATTACACCTGCGTTACGTAATGCGTTCGATAGGCACGACCCGTTATTTCCCGGCGATTTGATCGAGCTAACCGTTTATCGCGAAACCGGTAATCTCGCCGGACTTCTTCCTTTTTTCGCAGCGCCCCCTATGCAGCCCCTCGCTGGCCTGCGCCTCTTTTTTCCGGCTTCCCGGTTTCATCGTCGATGCGTTCGGCCTGTGAACCGTTCTCCCACCACTCTTTTCTCGCTTTTTTTTAATCTCCCTCCAGCCTGCATGGAGTCGAGGCTGACCAAGTACCGAGGAATTATGTATGTATTTCGTTGGTCGAGTTTTTTGGCCAGTTATCGGGGACTGAGAAAGATTATGTTTGGAGCGTGTGCTTGAATACTTTTCGAAGTTGTCTGGTGGGAAGGAAATGTGGGGCTGATTGACAGTAATCTCATTTTGTTGATTTATTCTCATCGAGTGATGAGTAAAAGTTTGAAGATGTTGTAAGAGTGATATGGGTGGTTAGCGAGATGAATAAAGTAGTACTCATTCTTTAATATTAGACAATGCATATACTGTTTTTAAATCGTCCGAAAAATATGGCTGAAACTATAACTGGTAATTTACGTTTGAAAAGATAGAGATATTTAATTGTATCATTCAGGCATTTGAAAAACAAAATACTAATGCCTATTGTAATAATAAAAACAGAATTACTGTAATAAAGTAAAAAACAAAATTACTGATGCCTACTGCTAAAATTTGAAATTTCACAAATATAATCTGATAAATGATATAATTCTACGGTATAAGAAACGTTTCAACTTAAACGCAAAGCTTCCTCTGTGTCAAGGATAAATATTTCACAAGTGACGCATATTCTTTTTTAAGATAAAGATTTCTCTGAGGTAACCTTTTTTCTTTGAATAAAATAGTATTCTTTCTTCTGTGTTGCGTCTCTAGCCTACTTTCGAACCAGTTCATTGACTTGCGATACGTTAGTCTTTCAAGGTTATTCAAGGTCCTTTAGAGTCTCAGGCACTTCTCTACATAAAATAATTTTAACTGATTTTGGAACTGGTTCCAAAATAGAAATGACTTTCTAACAATACCTTTACCATAAACATGGGGAGAACAATATGACGGTACTTTCCAGTAAACAACACGATTTCGATACAAATTACAGAAGACATGCAACATATCCTCAAGAACTTCAATCACGAGGTAAACATCCGACTCTCACCCCTCTGTGAACACGACTAATAAATTTCCTCTCGCCACCTCGAACATCCCACAGTCCCACAACTACCCATCAATCGCACCGAACAGACACCAGGCAACCTAAAGAATCTCAACAATCCATTTCTCCAGAAACGTCTCGCGGTTCTTCCCCAGTAGACCACGAGATTCTCGCTGAAAGAAGGCACCAAGCAGGGGGCCATCAACCGAATCCATCAACGTCAACAATGACTACTAAAGCATGTCGTTGCATAATACATTGGACGTACCGAATGAAAGACAGAGACAGCGAGAGGACTGGACAGACAGCGAACGAAACGAGGGAGGGGTGTTTCGCGTGGAAGTTCCCGCACGACATACAGGGACCGGACCCATTAGCAGGATATATCGAGTCCCGCAGGATTAGCCTAGTTGCCCCGCAGCGGCTCTCCTATCAACTCAAAGGACAAACATAACTACTTTAGCCCCGGCCGCAAACTCAAGGGTTAAGCGAGCCTCCGTTCCGCTTTACGCGAGAGTCCTCACGCACCCCTCAGGGTACGAAATCCTTGGAGCGCCGCGACGCGGCCCTCCCTGCGACCTTCGGCTCCCCCCACCATGCCGTTCACGTCGACCGTCCCTGCTCTTCGTTTGGCTGTCGTGGCGCCCGATAGCGGTGGCCTGGCTCGTCCCGGGCCAGAGAGTCAGGGATTGATTCCGGCTGAATATTTCATGGCCCTGCCGGGGCCGAACTTGTTGCCCCCTCGCAGTTCATTAAGGTCATTATTGTATGATGAATTTATCGTCCATCGGTGCCCCCCGTCGATCTCGGCCATATGGACACGCCGAACTTAACGAGCAATTACTCGCCAACGTTAATGATTGTTGGGGGGACGTTTTGCTTCGAAATTCTATTCCATTTTGTTCCTTCCTTTTCTTTTCATTACTTCATACTTGTTTTTGGTTCAATTTTGATCGCTTTCTCTCTTTTTAGAGGATGATGGCGATCCGATTTTTCTTTTCCTTTGGGTTCGAGGTTTAACTGTACTTCTTTTTCATTCCTCCTGGTAGGATGGTATATTGTTTTGATCTGATATCTAATTTTGTCCCTTTTTTCTATTGGATGGAAATTGCCAGGATGATGTAATGTAATGGGTATAAAATTGCAGTTCAAATTTTGGGCAGTTGAGTGTTATTGTATACAAAATTCATAAATATGTAGATTAAAAACATTATTTATTTATTAAACCTAACTTCCAAATATTGTGCTTCATTAACGAAATTCAAGAAAATAGTTCAAAATCACAAGTGATGTCTTCAAATTTTAATTACTACATTTATTACTCACAGAAGGAAAACTTTGAAATTTGATAACTGTTTTATAACGTTTAAATAATTACACTTCTAAAAAAAGAGAATTATATAGTCAAAGATAAGTGAATATACTCGACAACTGGAAAATCAAAAACTCTATCAAAAATCATTTCTCCCCACTTGTTAGTTTTGGTATTAAATCACCAAATGGGGCTACTAATAAAGAAGTTAATTTCCATTATACCACCCCAAATCATCCGAACTTCATTACGAATTATTTCTAAACAGCCTATCAAACCATTAACCCCACAAAAGAGCTCCCTTGAAACACCCCCCAGTGACAAACCACTCACAAGAACAAAAGCCATAATACAGACATAAGGTAGACACATAAAACGTGGTAATTTAGCACTGTCTGATTTGACGGAATCAGCAGCACCATGGCGGGCAAAATAAACTATTCGTACTAGTAAATACTGATTAAATGCGTCAGGCCGATTCGATAGCGGTCGTGACTAGACGTAGCAACAAAGCGGACCAACCCTGGGAACACAGTCGAAACTCGAATGCTGGCCTATATCGGCGCGTAACCTCCATGGAAAAGGTTGATTATTTGATATCTGTGAGCTTATCGAACCGTCACGTGGCAATCTAATCAATAGGCCAGGAGGCGGTTGCTAGGGCAATGCGATGCGCATCGCTGCAATATCGTAATTATAATTATTAGCTAAACACAGAGAGAGACAAGGTTTGGTGGTGTGCGCCGACGATACATGGGGGCCCTATGCAAACCCATATCTCGCCGCGCTTAGCGGGGGTTTTAACGTGGTGCGCGACTGCGATATATCCTAGGTATGCATTATGCACGGCAACCTCTCATTGGCTCGTAGCCGCGCAGTCGATACTCTCCGCATTGAATAGCTATCTATAGATGAAACGGTCTGGCGGCGCTGTTGCGTTTTGTTGCGATCTATTAAGCGGAAATATTCGGTCCCGATTGGAGGGTTTCGACCCGCCACGGGACTAGATTTTATTTCACGAGTTAGGCGTACCGCGGTTTTCAGAACTATCCGCCAGTACCCGATGTTATTTTCTCTCTGCAGCAGAATTTATCGCGACGCCTCGAATTGCGATCGCGAGGCTCCCCATGAATCGTGATCTAGCTTTTCAGTGTTTCGGTGAATTTCTGTACCTGTTTCGTTGGATCACTGCTATTGGAACATGGAGATGAGGAGAGGGGTAAGACTGAATTTGTTTAGGTGAGGAGGACGTGTCTTTGGTCGCTTGGCGAAGTAGACTGATTGATGAGGAATAGAACTGTAAGGTGCAGATTTGAAAATTCAGGCACTACAGAGAGGTCAGAAGAAGGCAGTCGTGCAACCTACGTGCAAAAGTGTCCCTACTGTTCGGTTAGTCACGTGTCTTGTTTGACATGTTTTAAATTAATGGCAGTGAGAATCTAAATAATTTAGAAAATTCGGATATCTCCTACTAGTTAATCAACTGCCAATCACAGTCCACTGACAACTTCTGAGCTCCTTATTGCACTTACTATGCGTGTCTCAGTAGAAGACACTAGAAGTCAGACAGCAAGATTTTTCTGAATTTAAAACTGACAAAATATCTATATACATTGAATATTTTTCTAAGAATAATTTTCTCTCTATCGATATATCAATATCTAATATGTGAAACAAACACAGAGAAAATTATAACAGATATCAGAACTAATTGACGAAATTGATCGGTACTAATTATCAGGATAGTAAATTATATTGAAATAAAGAAAAATAGTCAAGATTATGCCTTCAGTCTCAGTTCCAATGAACCGAGTAAAAAACAATGGTTCAATTTATTCTACTTGTCATCCCTCTTTTATCAATATCTAATATGTGAAACAAACACAGAGAAAATTATAACAGATATCAGAACTAATTGACAAAATTGATCAGTACTAATTATCAGGATAGTAAATTATATTGAAATAAAGAAAAATAGAGTTGCAGAATGGGGGTGGAACATGGTAACTGAAAGCATGGATATTCGAAGAAGTTACTTTACTTTAGAGCTACAATGACCACATTTATATGTTGATAATATAACAAATTGTCATAGAGACCCTCAGAAATTTTAGGAAAATAACGGATTGGAAAATAATTGCAGTATCTTTCGGTGATTGTCTAATTTTAAATGCAATGTCTCATTGACGATCAAGCTCCAGGTCCTTCTACTACAGGATTTTAAACTCCAGAATGGGTCATCATTTAATCGAAAGAGGTACAAACACTGTTACTAACTTTCGTTGACTCGAGCTGAGTTATCGCGATATCAATTGACATTTACGATGTATTAATGAAATGTCTCAGCTGGAAGGATTTCAACCGGCCTGCTCATGCTGTCAGCTACGAAAACTTAATTCACTGAATGTATGTCAAGTTGAAATAAACTATTAACAAATAGGAAATAAGTCCAGAATCGCGCAAAGAAAAATCGCATAAAAGAAACAACGGATCATTAAACGTATAATTTACAATAACAATTATCTCGTATGAGATAAGCTAATTCTTTTGCCTTGTAGCAAAAACAAATTTTTTGACCCAATGATACGGAAACCCGTTAGAGAAGCTATTCACAGTGATATTAATTTCAAGAGGAAAGCATAGCGAATTAAGTCTTCAGTTCGTGCAAAAACCGAACCTGGACTTCTCGTGGGGTCTGACACAAACATATTTCATGACATGAACGAGTCAGGTGCCATTATTTTTGATAGTGGCATATTAATCTTGTAATATATAACGAGCATTGAAGTCTCTGACACGTGGAAAGGATTCTGAAGAATGCAAAGAAGAATGTAAGAAATTAATAAAATTTATTAATACCATTTTCTGAACTAATGATCCTCAAATGCGTGTGTCTAGAATATTTGAACAGTGAATTTTTATTCACGATAATTTTCACACGTCCATCGTTATTGCGACTATTGCTAAGTGTCTCTCATTTTTCTACTTCAGCCTTGGCCACCAATGATCGAAACGTTATCAGCAATAGACTATAGTCAAATAAATAAAACAAATAAGTATCTCATTCTAATCGATACTTCATTATTTATTTTGTAAGAATATTATCTATATATAATACTATTTCGAGTAAATAGTACATATTTAACCCTTTGCACTCGAGAGATGCCTCTAGGTCACCATTTGATAAAATTTCGAAGCCGATATTAATGTATCAAATTTAAAATAATGTAACAATGTGCGAGGTATCGAAATTGAATAATTCTATGCGTTAATTACTATACGATATCTTATTTACTGCTCAAAAAATATCATCAGCCTTATGGAAGAAAATTTATCAACTCGTACCCCTCTTTAGCCAAAGAATCGTTGAGCGCAAAGGGTTAAAATAGATCTAAATGCAAAAACTTCCGTCAGTAATATTCCACCAACACAGGAAAAATTTAATACCCACAATAACTCCGAAGTCGGATAACCAAACACTGTCAAATACTCGAATCATCCTTGATATTTAACACCTATTATCGTGCCTTCTACCGTCTCAAGCGAACCCATATTCAAACCAAGCCCACCCATGGTCATTTCCCAAAGAAAGGTAAGGAAAAAGCCGCTGAAAAGAGGAGAAAAGAAAGCGCGACTCCAAAAAACCGTTCTCGATCAATCGCTCCTCAATCAGCCGTGAGAAATTGACCTGGCGTCTCGAACAGGCGTAGAATCTTGGAAAATTACAAAACGCCGCGGCGGAATGGAAAAAGGGTGGCCGGCTGCTGGAAACGTCGTTAAAGCCGCGGCCTCGGTCAATTTCGAAATAACCAGTCGGTTTCTTGCCCAGTTCGAAGCTCGTTCAATTCTCGTCGACATCGGCTAAATAGCCGTTGCTCCTCAGCCTCCAACGACCGCGTTTCTCATTAACTTTTTATTTTGGAAATACGAAAAGTCGCTTCTTCGAAGTTCCGTCCGGCTTCTTCCACGTTTTCCCTCTTCCGGTATCCCTGACTCCATCACCGATCCTCTCCAGCTTCCTACACTGTCCCGCATCGTGGCCAGACCAATGGGGTCTGAACCTTGGGAAGAAAAAAATTCGCGAGGACGCCATGGAGACCAAGCAGTGACGGAACAAACGCGTGACGAGGAGATCAAAGTGCGCCAACGGGCTCATTGGACGAAGCTGATTATTTTTATGACGTTAGACGACGAGAGGCTGTCCAGAAGATGAGATGCCTCAGCCCCTCGATATCACGGCACCTTTTTGCCGTGGGCCATCCCCTCGTGCCTCGTGCCGCTGACAGTGCTACCAACCAGGCCGTCCCGTGACCGGAATATATCCAACGCTCCTGCAAGCTTCCGTCGTCCGCCCGCCTTTTATTCCTCGCCTTTCTTACGTTATTACCGGCCCGGCTAGGTTCATGGCAGCCTGATGAATTAATGGACATAGAAGGCCAGAGTGGGGGGATGGGATTGGGGTGGGAGCATTATGCTGCTGGGATCAAAGGGAACTCGTTTAGGGGTTTGAGAAAAACTCGATTTGGAATAATGTGGGAGTTGAATGGGTGGGGTGGCGCTATGGTAATTTTGTCTTCCTGGCTTTTGGATTTCTTTGCAAAATATTTCATTTCCTACTAATGTATCTGTACCAAAAATTGTCTAAAATGTTGACTAATTAAGGTCCTTGTTAAACTGTACGGTAATTAAATGTTTAAAACTTTACCTAAAGAAAAGAAATTCATCCCCAGGAAATACACTAGTACAATTTTGATCATGGAAATTAGAGGTGTCATCCTCTTCAGTAGTTCTTAGCACCTCCAATCATTCTACACCCCATCTGCCTAGCAACTGCACAGAACTGCGGACAGCGCATCCTTCACGTGCAATTAAAGAAAAACAGCACTACGAGTTACCACGACGGTGAAAAATGGTTTCCCTTGCATCGCGGAAACGTATCCAGAGTTTTCAAGACAGGTAGAAAGAGACGGAGCTAGAGAGAGGTTTATATTACTCAAGCTGTCAGGGAAGCATAACGGCGGTTTTTGCTTCGATATATTCTCTGGGTCGTTATACAATAACGGAACGTCGCACGGGCAAAAAGTCGATGAGCAAAAATGAGGAAGCTTCGTGGACCTCGTTCTTCCTATTCTTAAGCAAATGAGCCACGTCGGGCGACAGACGGAGGCGGTATCTGGTCTGACCAGTGATAGCTCCCGTCTCCAATAGCTTATGAACATAAACAGTACTCCAGTCAAATGTTGTTAGCATTCTAGAACGAGCAGGTATTATACATTGCTTAGAAGTTGACCCACGATTAGAATGTAACTCTGATAGATTCACCTTCGTTGATATAGGCATGAAAATAAAGTACAAGTATGTAAATTATTAACTCTAAATGTTAGTTTGTGACAGCAACTGTGTATTTTGAAGGCTACGGTTGAAAATTAGCTGTTGCCAAATCTAGATCATCTTTGGATCATCTTTTGATGTGTAATACAGTACTGAGGAGAAATAAAGTTCTCTTGAAGGAATATAGGTGTATCATAATGTCATACAGACATTTTCTCTAATACAAATAGGGCACACAAGTATTCGTTATTGATTTATTGTATAGAGATGGGAAGATAATAATAAAGTTCTCTTGAAGGAATATAGGTGTATCATAATGTCATACAGACATTTTCTCTAATACAGATAGGGCACACAAGTATTCGTTATTGATTTATTGTATAGAGATGGGAAGATAGCTAACCAAAAGCATACAGATATGATGGATTTTCTTTGTTCATGAAAAGTATCACATTTACTGTGCAGAGATTAGAAAAGTACTACGGAAAAGTATTCTAATCTGTTTGATTATAAAATAATAAGATCACCGTCCTTGAAACACACACGAATATGCGATACACAAATTTTCATTACTGCTTAGACCTGTCACATCTATAAATAAGAATACATCAAGTTTGGTTGGGTTAGAGTAATAACAGATAATACAAAGTATCAGGATGTTAAATACTAACATAAAATAACCATTAGTACGTCATTTATCCTAGCACCATGTCAGGGTGTCCCACCGGGAATATAAAATTATGAACTTTGTAAGTATCGACGGTGAAGTCAGGCTGAGCTAACTAGATGCCTCACTTGCTTTTGTGTTGTATCAGGAGACCCCTTTCCGACTTTAAGCCGTAAATTCTAAGGCCGATTTGTCTCGAACAACGCACGGAAGCTTTCGAGATTGCGCATGTAGAGGAAAAAATCCAGGCTTGTGCATTGTGATCTTTTCGGTATCTTTGAGCATCTAGCTAGGAGTGTCAGCCTTGAAATCAGGAGACGTACGTGCTTAGAGTTTTTAGGATCATTCTCCCAGATGATGGAGTCGATGTGCAATTTAAATTTACTTATTTTACATACGCGTTGTATAGATCAATTTTTCAACGTGACTCTTGTCAAGGATGTATTGTTGTATTGTAAATCTATGATTATGGATATTATCTTTTCTTGTACCCTTCTAAAGACCGTTTTGAAATATGGTTTCTTTCAAATGATGACGTTCACCAGAGGTTCTTAAAACGTATAGGATATTACAATAGCAATGTTCAAGGTCGATCAAGGTCGGTCAAGGTTGTTCCAGCACTTTCGAGATCATCACTTCTACAATTAACGTTGGAAAATTCCAAAATTGCGTTTACTTTTTCCTTTGGAAGATTTATTATTAAAAGGTTATAGTTTATAGTATAGCCGATTATGGTTTTCCATAAAATAACATATAGTGATCAAGTAAATTTACGGGTCACTTGACATTATTGTCATGACGTTAAAGATTTAATTTGGGTGCTAAATATATCCTAAGTATAGGTTATTAATTATTTGACTAGAGGATTCTAGGATTATTTTGAGGTGCACTGATTATAGGGTTCAAGTTCAATACCCTAGAAATATTCTTAGACCATGAAATCGAAGTCGAAGAACAACCTTATTTGCTATACAGCTTGATTCATAAACCATGAACAGTGGTCCGGAAAAAAGGAAGGTTACTTTGCTTATTTCCATACAAAGTGACATTAGAAATGTAGAAAAAACTGAGATGATTTATTGAACACTATAAAACCGTCTACAATCCACTTCCACTTCCATACATGGGCAACGACTATAAAACATTACCTGCCAATTGATCCGAGTTGAGCAGGAAACACAGAAACCGAAAGCCAGAAAGTAATGAACTTTATTCGGAGATAGAACCAAGAAAAATGATTTCAAAGTTTTCTTATTCAATCTGTCAATATTTTTGAACTTGGTTCATAAATGATAAAATTAAATTCTTTACCAAAATTGTAGTAACGACCTGATACAACAATTTATAAAAATATTTAAATTCTAAGGAATTCACAGCTTTACCACAAGAATACAATCTTAAACGATAAAGATTATTCACAGTTCAATAAGTAATCAATCGTTATAAAACAATAAATTTTAATTACTGTCATGTTAACTGAACTTCAAACAACACCTGTTCAAATATAAATTACTATTATTCATATAACTCGTCCAAAACTACTGACAAGGATCACAACCAGTGCACTTCTATTACACAAACTGTACATCAACTACACCTCCATCAAAATACATCAAAACACGGAAAATCCAATTTGGATATAATTACATATTTTTCCCCAACCTTCACTTTCAGTCCTGCCTGGATCCATTGAACATGCCTAATGCCCCAACCGCTCACCAAAAGTCAGATATCGCACAAATTATTCCCAATTTTAATTCCCGAAATATCGAACCCGCTCGTCCAAAGCGATCCTACATATTTCCCTGCGCCAGAGGAACGCGTAAATCGTGTGCGCAGCGCCCTGTCGTCGCGGTGCGCCGGTAGAGGAGTGGGGGAGCCCGCGGAAGACGCGCCGCGTGACAGACAGACGAACAGCGTAGGTAGAGTTATATAAATTAACGAGGGTCGCGGCGCTGTGGTGGAGGGGGCTGAGAAAGAAATGAATTACGCCTCTCAGCGGCGCGTTTCGAGGCACGCGGTCGAATCGCTACGGCCGGGACCGGCGTTTATGCTCGGATGTCTGCCGGTATTTCTTCCACGAAAATAACGCGCGGTATTTATAGGCGGGTTTTTATGTGAAAAGCTAAGTGCTAGTCGTAAAGTTACATCAAGAGGCCGTGCACCGTGGGGCCGTGTATCAAAGCCCCGTGACTCGGATTTCGTTTTCTTCGGCCGCGCGAAATATTCGTCCTCGCCTCGCGCTCAACTACCAGTGTCACACCGCGGCAGGGTAGGGGGCGCTCCTTCGTTAATGAAACTCGCGTGCATTTATGCGCGTATTTCTACGCGTGTTTGAGGACCGTTAATTGATAGGTTAATCGCGATATCAACGAGGAATATCGTTCCGCGGATACGCTTTTCAGCTGGTTTATTTTTCTAAAGAACTATTCATTAGTCTCTTCGTGGAACTGGTTCCGCCATTATCGTTTCTGTCCGCGCGGCGGACACTCTGTCATTTGGTGGTGATTTCAGATCGTTTCCTCGGCGACGGCAATTAACGGTAAACGAGGAAAGCGTATGCCGAACGCTGGTAACGAGCGTATCGACGTTCTCTGCTCGTTCACGAGCCGATAATGCGGCCTCATGAAATCGACGTCGTGAATCGTTCTTAAGGGATTATTTCTTGCTTTACTTGCCGTGGAGAGTTTATCGAAGGGTGTGGCTTGAGTAATGGGGTATGAATATTTCGCGGGTTATTTGTTATAATGGAAACCGATAATTAAGTGACAGGGGATACTTTAGGGCGGTTTTTTGTGTGCATTTGGAGTGAAATTGTTAGTGTTGAGGGCTTAATAAGTATGTTTGTTGTCGGAGGTAATTTTGGTACACGATTTTCTTTATGCGATATATGCTTTATGTAATTTGCAATTAATTTATGATTCTGCATAATTTGTAATGGGACATGTATTGTACGTTAAGTTTTATTCCAAGGTATATGTAAAATCTCCACTTAGTTATTCATAAGGCATCGCAATTATTCAAAATCTACGCGTAATAATTAAACATCTTTTTATGCTAATTAAATGATCGATCATTCTCCCACTTAATACGATTTAGAGTTCTATCATCAAAAGATCATCAGAATATTCGAGACACATGCTAAATATTTAACAAAAAGAATATGAATCTTGTGTTCTCAATTTTACATTTAGTTCACCCTACGTTATAAAATTGTACAACTTAATTCAGGTGCTTCATATTAACGTTATATTTCATCTAAAAAGAAGAATAAAGTGAAGCATTTCACAATGAGAATATCAGATTTGTATATTAATTCGATTCTACGATTCCTTTTGTTATTACTATTAATTATCGACCAAGCAATATATACCGTAAAACTGTTCTTATTTAATTTGGAATCTTGAACCTAATTCAAACAGAGTGGGTAGAAAATTCAACCCCGGAATTATTATTACCTAACCAACCATAAAATCGCCCCTACTTAATCCAAACCCTCCGCATCAACCTCATATTCGAAAAACAAGACCGCGCTATTATCACTTACCCCCATGATGCGCATCCCAACCCTCGCGACACTTGCTACGGATCGTTAGTCGATGCGCGGAGAATGATGCATGCACGAATCGTAGGCGGTATAATTGAGCCTGGTCACTCGAGTCGATCGGTGTACTCGAGTCCTTTCCCGACCAGACCCATTATTCGCCGATCCCGCTAATACGGACCACGTGTTTTGAATGGCGAGGCTAGAAGACGAAGGGGCCGCTCGAGAGTCGAGCACGTGCACCCAACCTTCGACATCCTTTCTCCTCCTCCTCTTTCTGTTTCCTCCTCTACCTATGACTGTCCATTAGCATTTCCACGTCAAACAACAGCCTCGTTGTGACCGGTACGATTTACATACGCACTTGCTACACGATTTCATGCATGCTTGCCTCTTTACCATTATCTGACCCTGCGTTAGGAACTGGATTTGCTCATTTAACTCCAATTTGCACATTAAATAAATATGCGAGTGGTAAACAAGTGATACATAACAGTGAGAGATTAATAAGATGATTCGCAATAATGCGAAAACGCAAAGTGTTTGTGGAAACATCGCACATTTTTCCACTATTGAAGGAACAGAGTAGTAGAAGGAAAATCTAAGACAACCCTAACATAACCTAACAACGCGTTAACCTAGCACAAAAATCGAGAGGTGGCTAAAAGGACGGGATATACTAAATCCAGTTAAACGCGCTGGCCTTGACAAGCGTTAATTTTGTAACCACGTGTACCCTATTTTTACAATTTTATTAGCAAAGGTGGGGCTTCGGGTGTCAATACAAGTAACTAAGAAATGCCCAAGATGGACGAATAGCCCTAACGACGAAATATTTAGAAAGCGCTCCCTGTCGCAAAGAGTCGCAATTAAACGAGAAAGCGACGATGGCTCACGTCGACTGGTAATTTCGCATTTGAAGAGGGGCCGGGGAACAGCAGGAGAGTTGGTAGGGGGCGAAGGGGTAACGTTGTAACATTGAACCTGTCGGTCGATTTTACAAGAGGGATTTCACATTCGCCGTCCAAACGGGAGCGCATCCTCGACCTTTATCTACGAAAAGTCGAAGACAGCTATAAAGGGAGGGGAGGAAATCATTCCTATAGAAACGTTAATAATAATAATCATAATAATTCCCTTCTCTTTTCACGATGTCTGTTCGACGCGGCCTTTTCATCGGGCCATGAATGGGTCGAACGAGTTGAGCCACATCCTCTTCCAGCTCCCTTTTTCCGACCTCCGCCTCACCATCTCCACCATCATCGCCGTTCGTTCCGCCAACCTAACCACCCCCTCACTTCGCCCTATGCCAACCCCCTCCGCGATTCTGACAAGGAACGTCTACTGCGGGACTGCGAGACCAATTGTACCAGACCTCCGATCTAGGAGCTCACGTATGAAAAGAACCCAGGTCTCTATGCTTCTCCTTCGTCTTTCCCTTCTTCTTTCTTCTTCTATCCCTCCTCTGTCTTACCACAGTGGCTTCCGCATTTCTTAGAAATTTCATGCTAGGAGAAATGCTTTTCCTTTCTTCAACGTGTAGGTACCCTTTTGCTCCAACACCGCATCGATCCAATTTTTTCGCGATTCCACTTCAAGCCTTTCAGATGTTTCACTAAGTGGTACGATGTGGGTCTGTACGCGTTTGTTGGTTTTGTGGTTTGATCGGTGGGAAGGAGAACGAGCAATGTAGTTGGTTATTGTTCGATGATAGCTTGAAGGAAGATGCTGTGGGAAGATGTTTGGTGTTGTAAGTAGGCTCATTTGTTAGGGAGTCTGAGAACGCTGGTGAAGGGGGGATTGCCTTGGTTAGGGGCTCACAGTGCTTATGAGGGATATCTCGTGAAGCAGTTATTAAGTTTAAAGCTGATTGTTTGATTCATTCAGTGGTACAATTTCCTAAAGTTACTAAAAGACTGCTATGAGGGATAAAAATTATTCATAATCCAAAGTTAATTGCAATCTAACGTTACACGTGTACCAAACATAGAAACAAAAGCCTGCTTATGACAAATTAGGAATGATTGCTTTCAACAACCCACCAAATCCAGAAATCCTTTCGAATCAATTCTACCCCTCCCGCAGAAAATGCCTCTTCTTAAAGGGCAATGAAAAAAGACAAGAATGAAACCGAACGGTTCGCCAAATCCTGCGCCTAATTCCCCGAGGTCAGAGCGACGCGAAAATCGAGCTCGAAATTCCCCGCAGCCTGGCACAGCGAGCCATCGAGTCTGGAGGGGGGAATCAATCGAATAGTAATAACGTCACCGGCAGAACGAAATCCGCGGTGTGGCACGTGGTTCGATTCACGGGCGAGGGAAAAGAGGCTCGAAAGGGTACATAAGAGGCAGCGATGCGAGGTCGAGCTGCGAGGCGAGCTAGAAAGGAAGAGAGAAGGACGGAGCGAGCAAAGCAGAGAGACCGGTATAAAAAGAGCCGCTTCTCGAATTCGCCCTACGCCGACGTTCGCCTCTTCCTGTGCACCCGCCGCTGCACAGCCTCCGTGCAATACGTTGGCTGAGTTGCACACGGCCACCGTGCACCTTCCTATCCGTGGATACTCGCGCGGGGCTCGCCGATGTCTGTGGAATGGAACAGAAGAGGGCACGCGATATCGCGGCGTATTATACCGGAGGAAGTGACTCTATGGGCCCTGGAACGCGCCCCGTAATCCGATCAAATGGCAAAGTGGATCGCAACAAAAAAGAGAGGAAAAAAGAAGGAGAGAAAAAGAAGAAAAAGAGAGAAGGCGAAGAAATAAAAGACGATGATCCGTATCGCTGGCCCGTCGAATTTCAATATGGGCCGGCATGCCCGAATAACCACCTATCCCGCGCAGGTATTCGTACGTGTTATATATGAAAGGCGTATCCGGGGGAATCCTTTGCGCCGCGAGACGTGAATACGGTCGCGTGCGCGCGCAAGCGAAAGAGAGGGAGATAGAGCGGACCTGATACACAGTCTGCGCCCTCTCGAATTGGTCTGCTCAGTCCTATACCGATCGAGTCGACATTGACGCGGATAATTATGCCGCGCTGCTACCACGGCTCACAGTTACTCTTTCCACCGGGATTCCCCTGACGGGAGCTCTTCTCGAGGGCCTCCTAATTGCGATCGGCAGGATCGTGATTGTTGCCAATGCGGCGCTCGCGTGGGGGCCAACGGGTGGATGAATGGTAGAGCGTAGGTGTTGTTCCACTGGGTGTATCGAGTTGGCAGGTTTGCTGTTGTTTGCAGAGGTCGAGGGTAGTTTCTTTGGCATGGTATAATAGGTTAGTTTCCCGTTGGGACGGATATTTTGTAGAGTGTTTTTAGGTACGAAGTAGATTGGTAGTCAATGTAATACAATGTGTACTGCTATTTTTTTAAGTAGATTCATCCTTAACTTTTGAGTTTAAAGATCTTGATGATACTTAATGACGAATATTCTTTTGCTGCGTAGCTTTTATATTTCTTCCAAATGTTCTTTCTTTTCTGTTGAGATTAATGATTATATAATTTAAGAGGTGAGGAGGAAAGGTAAGGCTATTTTTTTACTCTTAAAATTTGTAGGTGAATATTGTAAGGTGATCAGTTACCAACATTTTTTAATTAGTTATATGAGGTATGTACTTGTTTCATTGGCTATTTAGACTTCTAACTCTATCCAAAAGACAATCACGACTTGAAGCTTCTTATCTACTCGACATTGATTCAGTTCATGTAATCCTTAAAATATTTGCCAAACATTCACGATTCACGTACAACTATATTATCGTATTTCAAACGAAAACCGTTAGTTTACACAGGTGTAACAAAATATAAAGTACCACATTTCCATACCGTCTACCAACCTGATTCTATCAAATCACTAACACCCTACGTACATCCTCTAGCCCACCAAGTCTCCTCGATAAGTTACATCTTAAAGGAATCCTCTCTTAAATTCCAAGGAACGCGAAATATGAACGAAGGTATATCACAATTCTGTCTGTATTCCCCTCGTCATAAATCAAGCACCCACTGAACCTTCTAAATCTCAACTATCAGTACTAATACCGAAGAACCAACGTACGCTCGATCAAGCAAAACCTCGTGTAGTACAACACCACGTAACGCTAATCTAGCAGACGTCTCTTAAACTCACACACACGCGTGCAACATACATCCAATCCAAATACCATCGTATACACGTCAGGTATCTCTAATTAAATAAATTCTTCGTTAGACAAATTTACGCGATAGCAGCAAAGGCCTAAGAAAACGCAAGCGATCAGGGTAACAAATTGATCAAACGTGGTACAGGAGGAACGAAACAGCGAGAAACAGAGGAGGGCTAAGGCGAGGGTATTTTCATTAACGAGCCACGATCGTTCATTCTCTCTCCTTGACACCTCGAAACACTGCCCACTTGGTTCGACAAGCGGTTTGAAGGGAGAAAAGAGCGAGAGAAGGAGAGAGATAGTCGATTAGCCTGTCCCGGTGGCAATAAAGATTTCAAAGGATTTATCGGGATGTTAATAAAATCGTTACGGTATCGGGTGGATAATTAATCGCTTGGCACGAGACCATTAATAACTCGGATTATTTCTCCTCTCGAACGTTTGTCCTCCCCACCAACCCCAACCACCGGCATCTATGCCTTCTTCCTTTTCTTTTCTCTCACGCCTAATCTACGTCACGTAACTTTTCCTTAACGAACGAATCACCGAACGTTCCCCCGTGTTTTTCTCGCTTTGCGGACACCACATCGCGATAGAGCGATAGCCCGCGATCCCTTGCGCAACCTCGACCTCGGCCAGGCCCGGGAAAACGGTATCGAAAGGTCAGTAACGCGATGGCAATTAAGCCTTGGTCTATTCTATCCGTGGATACCCTCTTTGAAAATTCTCCGGTGCACGGACACTAGCCCACTAATACATAACTTCTTTTCCATCCGGCAAATGTCAGTACGCGCACCTGCTATTAATCGTTCGAATGTTAATCGGCCAACGTGTCTCTAATCGCCGCTGGATTCCAGCGATCGACGCCGTCATAACAGCCGGCCACGATTTCTCACTGGCCAACATGGTGTGTGTACTTACGTGTACGTATATACAGATATACAAGATGTTTCATAATACGTGGAAGTGTTTTTACAAGGTGGTAGTGCATACAGGAGTAGTCAATAGAGTTGGGATTAAACGTACATGTTCGTGTGCTCTCACATAGAAACTAAACGAAATCTTACTACTCTGGTACTATGTCAGATCTCAAGCATATGAAAAATGGAGTGGAAGTTCAGCTTCTGCAAGTCTGATTTAAATTATTGTATCTAGTAGCAGCTCCCAATTAATACCGAAATGTCATCGCAGATGGCGCTGGCAGTCAGGACCGTCTGCAGTTCGTACCATCAGGTATTTAACGCTGTGCAGTAAAATGAAGAAATATTTGTGCTAAATTCCCAACTTACGATCACTAAATTGCGTTTAATATTTCGAAGATTTAAAAGAAATTCAACTTTCCATAAACCATTGTTAACAATACCCATTACCGGAACAACACGTTGTAAATGGACACTGTATGATTAATATCCGAGATTTTTATTTCTTCTAAGTATATTATGTTGCTACTTCGAAAGATAGAACATTTTGCACTTGACTGATTTTACGACTTCGCTCGAGCTAGCTATAATTAATCGTACGGTTGGTGATCACGATTCTTCTACTGTTAATCCTTGTTTGTTCTCTCGCAACAAGCTACCACTTCCATCACGTATTACCAGAATATAATAGAACAAAGTTTTCATATAATAATTATTATTCGATGATTTCACTAACATATTGAAAAACTGAGGTTATGTTACAAGGTATTTCTCAATGATTGTTACATACAAAATGGATTTTAAAGTGTCCCAGAATTAAAAATTCAGTGGATGTAAAAAATTCGTTATATGTCATAAATAAATATAAATAAAACATATTTATGCAAACTTATTTCATTGTACGTGGATATATATCTATGTAATCAACTTTTAAACTAGATCCTACGTGTTATGGGACACCCTGTATATTTACGTACGCGATGCTTGTAAACCATCATTCTCCTTGGTTGGGATCGTTTGCACGATTCAAGAGAGATATTACGGCGATATAAGCGTGATCACAGTGTTGCTGATCCGGCACGGCCGATCGTGAGCAAGAATCACAGCGAACAGAAGCTACCCGCAGTGATTGACGTGGATCGAGATTGATAGATCGACATCCTAGCGTTAGGCTTCTGGCTGCTTCTGTGATACATTAACATGAGAAAGCGTTGGAGTTTCAGTTAGATTCGCTGAAAAGCCAGAATACTTGGGAGATGATAGCAGGATGTCGAATAAAAGAGGTTAGGTGAGGAGTTGGGGTCACTGGTTAGGGGAGGACTGTTCAGTGTTTGCATTATCAGGCCTGGATTGGAGGTAGGTGTATCGAGAAATTCAAGGTTTCAAGGGAATTGTACACACAGAAATGACATAAGATTAGGATGGATACAATGCCAGCGAGATATAAGTTAGGGGTAGGTATCGAGAGAAACTGTTGGAGAATACAGGAGAATTGTGAACTTAGAAATTGTAGAGAATTGGCGTAATGTTTGGGTATAATTTTTAGTGAGTATATAATGCTGAAAAAGGTGGAATCAGAATCAATTTTATGGATCTAGTAAATTACAGACGATTAGCATGTTAAGTATAGACTAGGAATCACTTCATACTAGATAAAAGTGACGTGCTTCTGGCAATGCGAGATATACATTTAACTCTTCTTCATTCAAGATGTTTCTAATAATTTTAATTTTGAAAAACTTTAGGGACAGTTACTGAAACGTTAATTAAAGTGACCAATTAACTCTGTACAGAACAGAAAAAAGTACCACTGACCTAAATAATAAATAAGAATATTATTTGCAAAAGTCCAGTTGCAAGAGTTGAGAATCTACGAAGGTATCATTTAGTTAGACTACTTTCACATTAATACTTTCACAAGTATTAATCACCTCCTCCAATATGACCCGCAGCTTCGTTAAACTATGTACTCTCTTACACTTTCAGATCGCAACAACAGAGAAATTATCTTTGATTCTATTGGCAGACCTAGATTTAGACTTACATCGTCCTACTCCTATACAACAGGATTATATTCAGAACTATTACTCACATTTTCCAAACACGGAGTCCTCGACTTTCGCAAACCACAGGTACAATCCCTTACCGAGAAAGAAACTAACTTCCACCATGATCACAAAACTACCTTACAACCCAACTCGCACAATACCTTCAAAAATATCAACCTGACACAAACTCTATCAAGCACGCGATCCCCAATTTCCTCAAACCACGTTCTGAAACCCTCTTTACCCAAAAGGGACTAAACCTTGGACTCCAGCTAAAAGTCCAGGAGACACTTCCGTCCGCGCAGTGAAGCAAGCACCAGCAGCGAGCCTTCTATTTAGAAACCAATAGCCCGCGGACTCTTCGAGACTCAAAAGATTCGTGGGTTGTTCGCCGTTGGAAAAAGAAGAAACGATAAAGAACCGACTGGGGAACAGGGTTGAAATGGTCGGAGGGTGTTCGAGGCTCGAGAGAAACAGAGACAGAGGGTGGAGCGGTACACGTAGCACCTTTAGAGTAGAGCGGGAGGATGCGTTTTTGTCGAGGTCGTTAGAGGAGGGCGAGAAGGCTGTTTTCTCCTCTCCTTTCGACTCCTTTCTTTCGTCGAGGCGGCGCATTTAAGAAAGCCCCATCCCAGCTTCCCCTATCTCGTTCCTTTCGATCTTTCGTCCCTTTCTTTCCCTTTCATCGCGGTAGCCGCGGACCGGGCTGTCCTCGTCGTTGACGGGATCGAGCAAACGCGCGAACCAGAGGGGTGGCTGCACCGGACGAGGAACGTGTTTGTCAATAGCCTGTTAATGCGCTAAGCCATTAATCATTACGGCCGCTCGCTCCTGTCACCGCGAAACCCAAACCATCCCTAGACCGCGTCGTCCTGGGGAACGAAGGAGGGCCGCCCTTTCGCCACGAAACCCCTTCCTGCGTCGAACATGTCGAGAGTTGGACGACGTGTTCTTTCTTCCAGCGAACACCCTACTTTCCGACCGCGACGAGCCGCGACGCTCT
>NW_016908289.1:1256003-1297024 GCF_001483705.2 Eufriesea mexicana | reverse complement strand
CTTTCAAACACGCCAAGAGGCCAGGATTAAACGCCTCGCGGGTTCCTACCACCGCGTCCCGGTAATCAATTATTGGCGGCCACTTTCGCGTGGAACCACTGCATTTTTAGTTCCCTAAGGTTAGATTAGGTAGGTAGCGCGAGTGGGAGATTGAGTAATAGTGAAACCAAGTACGACAAGGACCGGTTGCCATGTTTCGAAGAATGTAGACGAGTAGATTGATTGTATATTGTATAAATAGATTGGCAGATGATTTGGATTACAGTACGGGTCCTTAGCTTTGTCAAGTGATTCAAGGCTAATGACAGCGTAACAAATTGTCTAGATGACAGACCCATTTTCATTTTTCAATTTAATCGTGATCCTTATGGTCTGTGTTTAGTGTCCTTTTTGGAGTATGTATTAGCCCAATCAATAATTTAATACTAGGTTTACGGACGCTAACTATATACCTATTTCTAAGGACACCTATCAAATTGACAGATAAAGAAAACCACGTGCCTTTTTTCTTAACGACTAGTTTAATTTAAAGACAATTATATATTATATTAACAGTCTTAATATAAGTTAACTAAATCTATTATCATTGTATAATTGGAGCAATCCTTCCGTAAAATTGACGGGTTCCGTAAATCTACTGTTAAAGATAAGATTTAGGAAAATAGTATATTGCAATTACGTTTCTATCTTGATGAAATGTATCAATTCTAAATTTAAAGACCCTGAAAACAGTAATATTGACCATAATTTTTCTATTATTAACTCTTTGCGCTCAAGAAATTCAAAGATTCTCTACTAAAAAGCTGACGATACTTTTTTGAGCAGTAAATAAAGAATTGTATAATAATAGAATTGTAGAATTATTTGATTTCGATACCTCACACACTGTTACATTACATTAAATTTGATATATTAATTAATATCGATCTTCCAAATTTTATGAAATGGTGACTGAGGGTCACCTCTCGAGTGCACAGGGTTAAATCTCAAAAGGGATTCCCTTAAAAAATATGAGTTAAATAAAAGAGTAAATCCAAATTCCATTATGACGCTCCAAAGCACCCAAAGCTATCATCTTAAAACCATCTTAAAATCATACATATCATCGCTACTTGGAGCCGTCTACTCCAGCAAGATGTCGAAAAGAGAGTTCGAAGCGCACAATAATATCTTCCAGGCACGGGTGCGGAAATTTGCTCTCTGAAATAACCGCGCGTTTGCGGGCGGCGCGCGCGCGCGCTCCTCGAAATGATGATCGGGCAGCACAGCGTCTATGACGAGAGACAAAGAGGCGAAGTACAGTCGCGGAGCGGAAGGGACATAGTGCAAGACGAGGCGGAGGCACGAGAGAATGAGAGGAGGATTCCCGCCTATTTATAGCGTTCTATTCGTTTCGGGTGGCTTTCAGTGGCTGCAGGGATCTGGCATGATGGAAGGCATTATTATGGTAAACCAACGGACGGCGCTTCGTTTATTATCTTCGAGTTTATTGTGCTTCCGTGGCCGATTAACTTGTCTAGTCTCGAGATCGGAACCGCTCGTGATCACGCGTACACACGGCCAGCCTGTAGCACGCCTTCTTCGAGTCTTTTGATGCTGTCCAGCGTCGCGACGCGGAGGGACTCGTCTGGTGGATGAACACAGGGTAACGTAGAGATAGTTCTAACGAAGGGAATAAAAATTAAATTGACTATTTTTCGGATCACGAGATGAGATCGGCATAGCATATGTTTTGTACAGAATGGAAAGGTGGAGAAAATTGTGTTAATTTATGGTATAACAAGATTACTCTCAAGATTTTGACAAAATGTCGGAAAAAAGAATTTAATGAATATTCCTTGTGATTGCTTATTTATTATGGACCGTAAATAGGAATTAAATTCGAATAATATTCAGATTATAATATTATTAATTTGCACCCAATAATGTGGCATTGTAATAACATGACGACTTAAAACACGATGTTCTGCTCGAAATTATGTATATTGCAGATTTAATATGTTTCCAAACCTGTTTGGTTCACGATATTTTTTTATTCGAAAATTGTTATTAGCATTCATGCAGGTTGTTCAATTTACAATTCATAACAATTTAATGAAAGATTAACAAGCATTCCATCTCGTAAGCTATATAACAGGTCAAGGAATATCAACTCACCAATCTGTCTTGTCTTTATAAATATCACGAATACGAAAAAACACGAACAAACAAAACTCTTCACTTCATGATATAATACTGTATAATTAAACATGAGTTGAATCATTTATTTTAATGCAAACTCTCAACACTCGAATAATATTCATTTATTCTTATTTACAAACTTTGGAAAACTGTCTCCAACCCCATCATTGAAGAAAAATGGAAAACTATTTACTATTAAAAAAAAGAAAGAAAATCGAAGATTCTGTTTTTCACTGATTTACTCTTCGAATCGTTTCAAACAATAACTGCTTGATGCAGCAAATACCTCAACACTCCAACACTTGTAACTCTCCCTCGCCTACACGTAAATCACTGGAAACTATCAAAAGACTATCAAGGACAAAACAATAAATACCCCACGTTTCTGCCTAATCCACACATCAAACAGTTTCAAACAATAGAGTTATCTGAGCCAGTAATTGCCTGAAACAAGAACTACCTCGACACTCCACCCTTCCGAGCTAACCTAACCTACACGCAAACCACTCCAAACCATCACCGATATCTGTACACGAATACAGACCAAAGCAATAAAAAAAAGGTGGAAATGGTCCATAAAACAAAAGCAAATCAAGAACAAACACCATACATTTCCCGCTCGTACACACTTCAAACGGTGTCTCAAACGATATAGAGTTGGCGCTGGAGCAAAACGACGGAAGCCACAAAGGCGGCGATTCACGAGTCGGATCCGATCATGGCCCTCGACTGCCCTCCTCATCCCCGGATGCGTCCATCCGCGGACGAACGATACGTCAGCGCGAAAGGGGCGAAGGCACGCTGGCCGTCCGCTTGACTACAAACTGCTTATTGTTTTTCAGCGTCCGCTAGGCGTAACGGCGCGCGAGGCCGCAAAGAATGACGGAGGACGAGCACGACGACGATAATAATAGCCGCGCGCGAGTAAGCGAGCGGCACAGGCCGCTCGCGGTCCGCTACTCGCCTTGCTCGCGCCGTTTTCTCGGCTCGCCTTTATGAAATATCCTCTCGCCATTCTTTCCAGCCTGACTCACCGGCAGCGGGGCTTCATTCATGAACGCAGCCGCGCGGAGAACAGTGATCCGCACTGTACGGCCACGCCGCTTTAATTGCGCGTGCACGCGCGCGCGCCTGTCGGTTACGGATACACCGTTTTTATCGTGCCAACGAACCGATCCTTCGCCTTTGTACTCGCGCGAACTTCTTCGAGAAAAATTTTTGTTTCCTTCTGGCGTACGAAGTTACGAATAGTTACAACTTGCTTCGTGCAGCATTTTTGACATCTGCATTTGGGGCACGAGTATAGGGTTGCTTGGAAAAATTAGCAAAGTGCTAAGAGCATCTCTAAACTTATACGAGACTCTCTCAGAAAATTTTCATGTAATGATTGACTTCTTTTTCTTCATCATAGAGAGTGGAATGTTAGAAAGTGGGGGTAGAAGTTATTTTGCTGAACTTTTCTATGAGCCCGAACGATTATTCCATGTAGATCGTAAAACTGATTGTGTTCAAAATGATATTCGAAATATTTACATAGAATTTTGACAGTTGAATATAAATTGCGAAGCTTTTCAATTTTAGAAATTTATGAGTTTATTACCAAAGCTTGACAAAGCAGTGGCCCAAAGACACGAGGCTCCAAATGCGAAGCAACGTATCAGTACCTTGTCAGAGACGATAAGTTAGACCATAAATGGAGAACCATCTTGACCTAACCTTCGCAATCACTGTCTTCATCCTCCTACGTCCAACATCACGAACTGGCGGCACCATCTGTGCCGCACAAGCGTCTTGGTCAGATAGGTACAAGGTTACAAGAGGGCCCATCGAGATAGCGACGTCGCGGATTCCATCGACATTCCTTGCAACATTCACACGCTCCACGCTCCTATCGTGATTTCGATCCGACTCTAGTTAGAAGGCCCATTGTCTAGACAATTAAACGTTGCACGTCTATGATCCCGATCCACGAAAAGCCTACTTTTCTTGCAACCCAAGCACGGCGCGACGTTGACGCGGTTTCAGCGAGATCACCCTAGCTCAAGTCATGAGAACGGATGTGGACCGGACAAAGAGTCCAGTCTCCGCTGGATCTGATCCTCTGTAAGCTCTACTCTGAACCGCCTGCTCGCCTTACGTGTGTCGCGATTGAACGACCTATTGAAGAGGGGAATCCGTGGCGACGAAACAATGATACGCATACTGCTTGCAGGATAACAGGGAACAAAGATTCTTTGGCGGTATGGTGTTTGGAGTCGGTTTCCTTGCCCCAACGTTCCCTAGTCTTTTCCCTAGAAGCTGGATCAGAAGAAAATGGTAATCGAGAAATAAAGGGATGAAGAATACTTTGAATGGTAATGGTGAAGATAGAAATGAGACTCGGTAGATCTTGTGAAAATGGAAACAACAATTTTATTAAAAAGTACACGTGAAAAGCAGACTTTCGACACTATTACGATATATATTATGTCAATGCAAATAAGTTACTCGACCAATCTATTTTTTACACAGCTGATAGTATAGAAAAGTTGCGTACAAATATTTTCAAATCCATGTACACGTTAGCAAATGTCTTATTCAAATAGCTATACCAAGCGAATATCTACATATTCAACCCAATTCTACGCGACAGCTCAATCGAGACTTATCTCGAACCGCCTCCAAAACACACTTCGTCGCAGTCAGCCGTGACTTCTACTTTACCAAAAACACTCGAAGAATGTCACTCAAACGCCTACACACCTTCGCTCGAATTCACCTCAAGCTACTTCTGTCAAATCGACTTCGATAAAAATCTAACAAATAACGCGCATAAACGAAGAAAAGTATTCCTGAAAACTGCCTCCACAAGGTACCGGTCTGCCTACCGTACCTACGTAAACAACCTCTCCTAATTTCGCGGGCGGAACACGCACGACATTCGTGGACCCGTGTCGATTTACTCCAATTAGTCCACTCCGTTCCAGATTCCTTGGAGACCAACCACGGAGCACCTGGCTAACAGGTATCTTGCGAAACTGTCCGTCAATCAACCGTCTCTCTCCCACCCTTGGGTCCCTCGCGTGGCGATCGATCATCGACCTTCGAGAGGCCCCGACCGGGTCCCTTTCCGACGGTGGTTCCGCGACAATGCGGGCGGCCGCGGTTTGCCGGTTCCCGTTATTCGCTGCGTCGCGATGCGCGCCCACACGCGCTTCCATGCATATTCACGAGGTGGCGCGTGCATTCGCCTATTATGGCCGCACGGTGTTCCCCGATTTTGATCGTCATTGGACACCTGTCACGCGTATTGGGCGGCGCGCGAATGTCAGGTCTTCCGTACATTGCATGCGTTCAATAAACTATTACGCGTGGATGCTTGTGAGAGATTATAGTCCAGAGAGTTTATTTTATTGAATTTTTAAGATTTTCTGTTTTAAAGATACGTATGTAATATCAGTAGGTTTATTGATGTTTCGTTCTGTCGAAAAAGAGAATAACTGAGAGACGTAGACTTGCCTCTATAAAGGAAGTTATAGATATAGTCGTTTAGATTAGGGAATTTTTAAGGTTAGTTTGTGCTAGAGGATGAGGAATATCGGTGACCATTTAGAATAAAAGAATGTGATATTAATTTATTTTTAATACGATTTTTAATACGTATATTAATTCTTCGTTTATCATCAAAATTGTCTTACCTAAAACATTACCCATTCCTTCCTTTCATAAGAATAAAAATTAACCGCGGAAAACGAGTCATCAGTGTAAAAAAGTCTTCAACGTCGCGAGACTATACCGTTGGATCTGCACGCTGGGGAGGGTGGAGACAACCACGATGAAACGATAGAGGGCCAAAGAAAAGCGTCCGACAAAGGTTACTATTTATAATCAGCGGGACTCGCATCACCGGATGAACCAGGCGGGGGTGACGCGCGCGTGAGGAAGCAGGCAGAAGGCAGAGTCTAGAAAGAACACGACTCAACGTGGTGCACGAAGATCCATAAGAAGACTCCTAAGAAGAAGAAGAGGAGTAGCCAAGGTGAAAAACGAAGACCCCGAAACGATCCAGCGAGGAGCGGCCGGTCACGCGCGGCAACTGCGATATATTAATAATGGGAGCAACAAAGCGGCAAGGAAGAAGAATAAGGGACAGCGGGTGAGCAAAAGGAAGACGAGAAACAAGAGTAAGAGGCTGCATAGAGGGGGCGAGCATCGGTAGCATCTCATCCTACTCTATCCCCATTGCTCTCTCAGGTTCCTGTTCTAAATTCGTCGCAGGCCTCGTTGCGACCGTTTGGCTTAAGGCTAACGGTCCCTCCTCTCCTAACTCCCTATGCGCCTCTCCCTTTCGAGATTCCTCCAAACATGTCTCCTCTCTCCTTCGACGTCGTCGGGACCGCGGGTAGTCGGCGACTCTCATTCATGAGAAAAGGCGGAGGACCTAGAGAATCCGGCAAAGGGACGCGGTGGCCGAGCGGAGAGACAGAGATGCCAAAGCCATCTGACGGCCAGCGAGAGGGAGAGGGATAGAGTGCGCCGGAAACGGTCGCGAGCCAATGTTCATTCACAAGCGGCCACGACTGCTCGTCTTCATGGTCCTCTTCTTCTTCTTCTACCGCTGCCACTGCTGGTGCGCCCCCTATCGTTCTCCTCTTCCTCTGACTCCTCTTCGTTTCGTTGTACTGGTCGTCGTGGTCGTCGTGGTCGTCGACGTCCGGAGCAAAACGTCCTGACGCTACCGCCGCCGCCGCCGACGCCGCGTCGTCGTCGTTGTCGTCGTCGTCGTGCATAAATCTCGTCGTCTCTGTCTCTCGCCCCTTCTCGCTCCTACACCCACTACCGAGGTCCGCATCGGTTCATGGGGAGGAAGGATGCACGAGCGATACACGTGCGACACTCATTGTTCTTGTCTGCTACCATGGACCGGAGGGCCAGTTACCGGAATAGAATGGTATCCCGCGCGGGTTAATACGGTGCAACGCGTAACGATGACCCATCCAGCGTCTTCGCGTCCTCCGCCCTCGCTGCACCCCCTACACCATCCAACGCGAAACGAATCGTCGTACGGGCGGACGTTTAAAATCCAACCGTGTGCAGCGCAGCCTAAACACAAAACGACCAGCTTTTATTTCGACCACGGGGGAAATTTAGACCATGCGTTTCCGTTTGCCTACCGACCCGCGGACGCTTCTCTGTACCACTCTGTCGCTTTATTGGCGACGGTAATATTACTCGGAGGCAACGTCTTTGTTGTTGCGGGGGATGAAGGATGACTACTGAAGAGCCTCCAGCAGGATTAAAATAGATCGTTAAGTAGGTTTCGACGCGTGATTCACGCTGGTGCTTTGATCAAAAGTGTCTTAGTTTTGGGCTTGGAGCAAGAGGAATGTGAACAGTGGATACTTATCATTATGCAGTGGTTTCCCTCAATTTTAATTTCGGCGGAAATTTTGATACTTTTACTTCTGAAATAAATAGTTGGAACTTTGCCCAGCTGTATGTGAAATCGGAGGTTCTGGTGACATGGAATCTAATCATATTCGCGTGAAATGTATTTATTTTATAATATTATTTCAAGACGTTAGCGAACTTCAATTCTACTAACATCAGATGTTGGAAGACGAGGAACTGTATCCAATCTACTTAATTCTCTATGATCAGAAATTTCAATCCTAATAAGAGAAAGAAATTACAATCGATTACAGCGTTTGTAATCTAATCAGAAATTAGAATTTATCTAAAACTTAAATTTTATAGATCTAGTGCAAATGTCATACTGTTTCCCTTTTTTCCTTTTTTAACCTAGGTCCTCATTTGTCTCGTATAGAATAGCAAACTATATCAAGATTTCCTCTTTTGAATACAGAGACATTAAAATAACTGTGCAAAATAGTGGGTAAATACTCTCCATATATCACTTCTAATTTCAAAATAAAATAGAATGAAATCCCGACCCAGTTTTCACAGCATTAACGCAATAGAAAGAAAAATCTCGGCAAAATTTCAAATAATCAACAAGATAATAAACAGAACAAGCCAACATTCCTCGATGTCAGAGTATCCGTTCCTCCTGAACCATTCCTCAACGACGCAACAGACTTCCGTTTCTCCATTCACCGTTCACCAATCATAATAAAATCTCGATTAGAAACGTACACCACAACTCGTATCCGACATACATGAGCATTCATCGAAAAGAGATTCTACCTCGTAAAACGGTTGTCGTGGTAATTAAGGACCGCTACTCGGTTAAACCGGCGATATCGCCGCGCGAAAATAGCAGAGCCTCCACTCGAGGCAAGTGGAACAGGAAACGCCGATTCTACTCATGTCGCAATTGATCTACCGGTAAATTCTCATTTTCCACGCGGTGCATGTCCGCTAACAACTAAACTAACGTCTTCGAGACTCTCTGACACTATCACGAAATCGTCCTTCAGCATTCACTCGTCCTTCTCAATTGACGATTAAAATTAAATGCATTTTTAATGAAGTTGACATATGGACAGTTTAAATTATATTTGTCCTTATAGTCTAGTCCTTCGAGCGCATTTCGAGAAGGTTAATCAAACTCACCTTTTTCTTCAATTTTATTCGAAATCTTATTTTTGTGGATGAATTTAACGTCGCATTAAAAAGTGGTAAATGCAATTTTTTCCTACCGCAGTTTTGAAAAATAATTTTTTACAAACCTGATAAAGTGTTGCGAACTTTCAATGTTAGAAAAGCTGAAAAAGTTTCGACAGCTGAACGATTAAAAATGCCATCGAGTTCGGAGTTAATACACTCGAGGCAGCTAACTGCGCGTAAATGCAAGATATTTCAAATTTTGTTTCCGCTCGCTGTCAACGTAATTTTGTGTAATTTTGAGAAACAATTTTTTGCAAGCCTAGTAAAATTTAACAAATCTTCATAAAAGTATGACTAATTTTCCCAAATTGACCCACCGAACCGACGTGAATTCGCGTTATTTCAAATCCCGTTTTCCAGTCTACATCGGCCCAAGAACATGGAAAGAACACTTTCTTAGGAACACTTCCTACGTTAGAAAAATATAAAAACTGATCAGCCTCGAATATGCTAATTAAAGACCTGATGACCCATGGCTCATTCATCGATTAAGCCTTCGTGTCCACGCGGGAAGATCTCGAAGCAGCGAATCCTCTTTCACCGTGGGACGCATGTATATAGAGGTCTGGAGTGCGGCGTTCATCGTTCCCTGAATCGGAATAATCTTCGCAAAACTGCGGTTCGAGGAGCGCATTTTTTGGAAAGTGGCGTGCGCCTAGTGGCACAAGAAAAAGCGCATCGCCGCGTTTTGTGGCCGTCGATAAAAAGGGTGCATCCGCGAAGTGGACGTGCATACCTCGTTGCTTGGTACACGTGTACGATCGAGCGCTTGTGCAAATGTACACACACGCGACCGGTAATGTATACAAGCACGCGTGTGTACGTGTCTGTTCTGTTTAGCGCGCCGGTGGGGATGGTAAGGGGCGCAAGTCAAGGGTGCATTGGTGCGGAGGACGAGCAGCAGCCAAGAGAAGAGGGGGAATGGGTTTTGCGGAGGACATGAAAGGGATGCGCGCCGACGCCATTCTCGTCCATTCCTCTCGCCGTGGTAGGAACAGCGAGGGTGGCCAGGGGGAGGGTTGAGCGCCACGACCTCTACATGCAAGCCGTTACATACACGGTGTACCTGTGCGTGCGCGATGGAGACGAGACAGGATATTCTATCTGACACGGCCACGACGAAGGCAAATGCAACCAGAGGGTGGAGGTGGGGATCGAACGCGACTCGGCTGAAACTGAGCGGCGAGAACCAAGGAACCCTCGCCCGTTCGCTTGCTCTGACGCACGTAGGCTTTGAGCTGGCAGACTCCGTGGCCGCGTTTGAATCGTGGATTTTGGACGGATAGACGTTGGGGAACGCAGATTTTTCTCCTGTCTACTTTTTGGCCCGGTTAGCGTGTGGTTTTCACGTCTCTGGGTGTCCATGATTAATGAGATTTTCGGTTTTGTAGTGCTTTCTGAGCGTTATATTATCGAGTACGTGAGATCGTGTGGTGCTGAAAGGTTTCTAGGTGCTTTTGGATGCTTGGATAGGTCGATTCTCTGGGTTTCCACGGATAGTATAGGTTTCTGATACAGTAAACTGTTGAGCAAATGAACAGAGGCTGAGGTATTGATTCCATATCGTTGTATGACCATACTGAGACTGATTTTGGATTCCAATCTAAGTATTTAGCTGTTTTGTTGATACTTTTGTAACGATGACGTGAAATAAGAAGCCGTTCGAATTTATTGTGCAAATGCTTGAACAGCTTCATCCTGTTGATGTACATGAAATAATAGAGAAACGTGTATAATGAAATTCAAAGATATTAAATCATAAAACAGCAATGAAATTGATCCTTCGTGGAGTATCGATTTGACATGTACCAACTGTACCGTTATGCAATAATTCTATGTATTATGTGGGGGATTTGAAAATTGATACCACTTCGACAGTTTGGATGATTTAAAGATTAAACTAGAATCAAGTTGCAAAACTTGAATATTTAGAATTAATGTACTTATCCTTGAAAATCGACTATCAATTTATATCAAGTTACAACTCGTTGAACAATCGTTCGTTGAAAAGTTTGAACATTTTCCACGTGTATATTTAAAATCGTAAAAAGGTCCTGTTCCAACAATTATTACAAATACTTTAAGCATTCCTTAAGGTACAACTCAAGAAAAACGTCTGATCAATTCATAATCAGCCCCGCCATCTCACAACTAAAAACCAAAAACCATTCTGAGTCATCCAATTATCTATATCCCCTCAAATTAGCTTCTTTCATAACTTTTACCTACTATCTCTTCATCATAAATAACTCAATGCTGCTACGAAATCGCAATACGGGGCTACCAAGAACTCACAGGGCCGAGCGATGGCGCAAGTGCACACCTGCAGAGACTTCTACCTGACCGAGCTGCAGGAGCCAGCGCCGAGCGGAGGTGGAAGATACGATTCAGGGATGTGGGCGGACAGTACGGCGACAACAATAAGCATTGTGATTTGCGCGGGTGTGCCTGGCCTCTGATTGGTCGGCTACCGCCACCTCCACAGCTCCGTCGTAGGGCCGTCGCCGGCGGCCGGGGGTTGTGCCGCGACCGCCGCCTCCGTT
Organism: Eufriesea mexicana; assembly: GCF_001483705.2. Classification (NCBI taxonomy): domain Eukaryota; kingdom Metazoa; phylum Arthropoda; class Insecta; order Hymenoptera; family Apidae; genus Eufriesea; species Eufriesea mexicana. The sequence goes on along the minus strand of NW_016908289.1, from coordinate 1,285,691 downwards.
CGAAACAATAGACAATGCGCAGCGCCGCCGTCGCCGCACCTGATCCGACGGGACCCGAGCGCCAGTCGAATCGCTGGCAGCGGGCTGTTCCATTCACCGCCCCGGAAAATCGAAGGGGTCCCGACTGATACCTGTTCCGCAACGTCCAACAGGGGATTCCCGGCGAATCGGAGTGGTTCGCGGTGGGGTTAGGTTACGTTTGAAGACTTCGAATTTTGTGGGGTTTGAGGATAGTCTTCGTTAAATGTAGGGTTCAGAATTGGGTGTTAAAACCCGAAACAGTAGAAATTACATACTTTTTAAGAAGATCGTAGTACCAATTTGTTTATTTTAGGAATATCAGATGGATTTTTAAATTTATATTTATTATCGTAGAATATGAATTACCGTTAATTTTGCGATAATGGATATGTAGAATTTCCTACAATTTTTAAATATCTTAAGTTAGTTTATTTTGCATCGTCGATTTATTTAAATTATGGACTGCTTAATGTCTTGAATACACAATCGACTATAAGCTGTTCATTAAAGAACTTTCTTCATAATCATCCTGTCTCATTCCATATTTTCAACAAAGAGCATTCAAAACCCAACTATACAGTTATCAAACCCACCGAAAAAACTAACTATTGGAAAAAATTACCAAATAACCAACCTCAGAATTGCATTTAGAACTCTGTTCTCCCTCTGAACTCTGTTTAGAACGGAAGACGACGTGCTGGCGATCTAAGTAAAGTAGCCACTCGTCTAATCCCTCAAAGCCTTCACAGACACGCTGACATTTCAGTCAGCAGGGAAAATACGTGAATCATATCTTTAATTATTGCATTATCTAGGATGAGTCCATCAGGATATAATCAATTGGTCCAACACTTCTTCCTTGACTCATCTTCCGAATATCGCATAGTAAAGTATCCATGAGGAAGAACCAGCACTGTCGCAAGGTCCATCAAACGGCATGCAAACCTCTCCCGATGTTCACCGTCCTCACGTGCCACGTGACGCACGTCTTTCGCTCTTTTTACTAGTCCCTTTCATCCTCCGCGAAACTGGCGAGCAGGAACGAGACAGAAAAGGAAACAGAAAAAAATGAGGGGAGGGAGACGGAACAACGTCGAACACGATAGCGCACGCTGCCCATCCACGGTGCAACTACTACGCCCAGCTCGACCACCGCGACTCGTGTCCTCAGGAAGGGTCGGCAGGGGGTGGGGGAGCTCGTTACGCGGCCTATGGGGGGGGGGGGGGGGGGGGGGGGGTGGGGGGGCAGCGATTCGTAAAAGGAATATCAGCGAACGTGCACAGGTGAACAGAGAATCTCGCGAAAATGCGGCGACAACGGGCAGCAGCGCAACACGAAGACGACAACGACGAAGTGTATGTCAACGACAGCAGCAGAGAGCAGAGAAGCCAGAGACGAAGGCGTAGACGAGGACGAGGACGAGGACGCGAACGAGGACGACGATAACGGGTCGTGGCGGTGGTAGTGTCGGGCTGAGCGCGCGCGTTCGCGTGGGTGTCGGAGAAAGAGGGCGGGCCGTACGCCCGAAAAGGGGCGTGGCTGTCGAGAGAACCCGCCGCTGCCGCGGCCGCGCGCCGGACCGATCACTGCCGAACAACCGCGACGCGGAACGAATGACCTGCGGTGTGACAGAGAGAGGGAAACCCGGCTAGAGAGAGTACGATGCCGCAAGCGTGCCGTGAAAAAGACGAAGACACCATGATACACGTCGTAGAGCGAACGTAGCGGTATCGAAGAAGGTGGGGGTAGCTGTGGCGGTGGGCGAACGAGATCGACGAAGAGGAAGTGAGGCGGGTAACAAAAGCAAAAGGAAGAGGGAGCGAGCGCGGGAGACCGAGAGAAAAGACGAACACAGCGAGAACAGTAGCGGGGAACGAGAGTGGCACAGCGCGGGCGCCGAAGCGGCGCGGAGTGGTGCGGCGCGCCGCGCCGGCCGCCACCAGGCAGCGCCTCCGAATCTCATCCCGTTCGGTCCTCGGGGGCTTCAGTCAGTCAGCCGACGCTCCGAGACGCGGTGATTATTCCCATTGTATGCCCGCTGCTCGAGGGGGGGTTCTTCCACCACTGACTCTCGTGTCTCCTCTCTCACTCTCTCGCTCGCGGCTACCGATCGCTCGCCCTCGCGGCCTACTGCTGCTACCGCTACCGCTACTGCTACTGCTGCTACTGCTGCCGCTGCTCACCGTCGTCCACGTCGTCGTCGTCGACGCGTTCCAGAGCGGCGCGTTCTCGCGCGTTGCAGGCGTCCGCGATAGTGTCGAAAGCGCGAAACGGAGCGTCGGTGTCGATCATATACTCGTTCGATCCGCGACGATCATCGTTCTCCTTCTTCTTCGTCTTCTTCTTCTACGTCTTCTTCTACCTCTTGCTTCTCGTCTTGTTCAACGAGAGATCAGGGGCTACACGCGGACCAACTGGATTTCCAGCCGTGCGTATATATGTGCGCGCGCGCGCGCTCCCTCCAGCTACATCGATCTTCCTGTCTTCCTGTGAGTGGAGAGATAGATCGGTGGTCACGTTGCGACGGAACCATGACGTAAACGGTGTGGGACCAATCGGTGTACACACGATTCTTCAAAGCCTGTGAAGTTCCGCGTGCCAAGACCCACCGTCGTTTCCGGGTGTATATCAAGCACGAGTGAAAAAGGCATCGTCCAACCGATTTCGCCTTCATCGAGTGCTACGTTGACCCAGGCTCGGTCGATCCGCGCGGCAAACCGACACGCTCGCAGCCCACAGCCTCGGATCGTTCGTTCGCGTTCAAGTGTCGGTTCTGTGCGGGGGTGTGAAAGTATATCTCGTAATTTGCGTGACAAGTGCCACGAAGACGTCGAACGGGGGTAGTCGAGGCTACCAGCGCGCGAGCAGGATGATATGAGCACGCTTGGCAGGTGAGTGAGACGCACGAGCACGTGACCATGTCGCGAGAACGATACCGGTGCACCGGCGACGGCGTGTACTAGCTGCCTCCATCACCCCAGTTCCTCTTTCATTAAACATTTCGCTAGGCAATGTCCTAAATCCATGAATTGGGTATCCTTAGATTTGCCCGCTCATTGGTATCTTGTGCTCCGAATTGATTCCATCTAGTTCGTGATCTTTGGATCGTCTCAATGATAATTCCAACCGCTGTCCAATACTCATGCAACACGCTGTTCAGCGTAATCTGTGCAATACGTAAACGATAACATCACGGGGGTTTCTGTGTGCGTGTGGCCTGAGCGTGTTCAGCGGCTGCCAGACAGCCGTGTGCACACGCAGGGCCATGTGTTCCCGGCGAAAGAGAAGGAGATCGGTCAGAGAGAGTGACAGATCGAAGGGGAAAGAGAGAGAATCGACTAACGCGAGGGAGAGAATCGAGAAACGAAGAAGGGTGGCAGAGACAGAGAGGGAGCATGCAACTCATCTGACCCAGTGACCCTCCCTTGGCTCAGCTTGTGTTCCCAACGTTTCCCCCTTCGCCGCTGCCCTTCGTCCTCGAGTTTCCATTTACCTCCGGCTCTTTTCCTGCCACATCGTCGTAGCCCGTGTCCTGGCGCGACCCTCTCGAAAAATCCCTGAACGGATTCGTCTTGCTCTCCTCCACGGTCGACCACTTGACGGGGCCCTCTGCTCTGATCCTCTGTCGCGCCTGTTGGAGGCGTCCAGACCTCTTCGTTCAAGGGGGGTGAGAAACGATCCCTGGGAAACAAAGTCGTCTTGGGCTGGAACGTGACTGGACTAGGTTATACTGGTGTCCTCGGGGAGAATGATTCCTTTTGCATGAGACCGAAACACGCGTCCCCATGAAGCGCTTATCAGGGCTGACAGATGTTCAGGCAGGCAAGTTAAGCTCTTCAGGTTTCCGGATTGTCGAGAGAAGCTTCGTTTTCAATTTTCTCATCTTCACAGGCAGGCTCTAGTGCTCGTGATCGAAAGTATATATACGCGGACTGAAAACGTGCAACGCGAGTCAGCCCTCGCATAGACATCAAAGGGTGAGGTCTCTGGTTTGCATAAACAGCTAAACCGGGGAGCCAGAGGGTCGTCGATGGAACAGGGATAAATCTTTCATCGAGTCCTTAATTAAAATCGTAACCTGTATTTTTATAGTAGAGTCACTCGGGATTGATCCCTCGGATTTGTACGAAGCTTCCTAGCTCTAGGCCATCCTTTGACGTACGATGATCTTCCGTTCTCCGATATTTTGATGTATTAGTCACTGATGTATTAACTATCTGTATGAGATGTACGAGTGACTCGGTAGGTTCCATAAATACCACGAAACATAGTCTAGACAGCGATCCCACGAGCAGAGAACCAACATAGAATGCCGTGTTAGAGCGTCGCGAAGTATAGTTGGGCTAACTATCTCCCAAAATAAAACGTGGCTGTCAACGTTACATTGTTTCAACGAGCACAATGCTCGCGGTTGTGCTTGGAGCCGGCGAATTCCGAGAAAATAGCCACATCCATCTACCACTAGCTGTGTTTCACGTGCAACGATATTAGAACAGGGATTGCCAAAGTGTGCCTCTGGTTAGAGAGTGTACAGAACGCAAGGAAACCGCGAGGCAAGAAAAGCTCACGGAGGGACAACGAATCCGAAATAGAGGCTCGCGGTACGAGAGTTATTCGACTGGTCGTACACGCGCCGCAAAATTATTACTCGCGCCATTAAACTCTTTGTGTTCTTCGAGGATAACAATTGTCGCATCCACCGCGTGGATTCGGCTATTAACGCTTCCTTCGCTGTCTAAATGCAGCCACGAGTCTAGAGTTGTTACGTGTTTCTTTTTATCGCAATAGTCTTTGTGCGAAGCAGTAACGTTTGTTCTAACACACGGTCGGATGTTTCGTCTGTCATTCCGAGTCTTTTTGTCAAAATGCTCAGACACAGATATGGAACAGTTGGAAGAACAGCGCTAGTCGGGTAGTCTGTTAGGAGGTTGCCTAATCGAGATTAGGTGCAATCTAACTTTGATGTAGCCGTCGTTACTAGACGAAAGTGAAGGAGATAATTTAGAATTATCGTTATGGTTAAAGAGTCTTTGTATAACTCGATTGGACACGTAACAGTAGTCGTGTCTACTTATAGAGATGTAGTTTCGCGGATTTCGATATTAAGCGGATGCTTCGTGGTTTTAGACAAGTCGATGAAATTGGAAGGAACGCCATTTAGGTGTGGTATTTATCGATCGGGAAATTAAGATAAGACAGTGTTTGACACGTGAATTTTGACAGATGACTGTCATGATCGGTTGATGTTAAAATAGTACCCAGTTTACGCGAGGCGAGGGTAAAGTTAAACGGAGACACCTCTGTAACCAAAATTAGAAAAGTGAAATTAATAGTGATCATTGTAGAGGATCTGTGTGTCCAAAGAATTTTAGAATTACTAAGAATGTCTAAAAATCAACGATTCCCCGAGATACGTTTTCTATGTCCCTACCTCTGAATCTTCGTCGTTCTCCAGTACAAGATTTCTCATTCGCACCACAACTATTCTGTGTCAATCTCACGCAATCGTCTAGCTCTATTCTTGCTTCAACCTGACAGCTCGGTCAACTCGAATTTAGGCAAACAAGCTCCAATCGAAAAGCTTACAAACACCCCATCACTCCAAATCGCAAACTGTTTCTCGATATTCCTTCATATCGATTACTTTGAATCATCTTGCTGATCAATTACCAACGTTTCCGAGCTAAGCTCTGTTACCCCATCCGAGAATAATCCGCGGATTCTAGGTGCGCGTTGCCGAGTCGTACGCCACGGTTCACGCCAAAAATACCAGATAATCTCGAGAGGAACGTGATAATTAACAGCGAACGCATGGTGTCGAGCAGCATCCGCGCGAAACGCTTTGTATACGCATTGTTACGTAATTAGGATGGCATCGATCGACGCGATGGCCAAAAATTAACGAAGATAAAAATACTTGATCCAATCAAACGAATTTTCTCATTTCTACTCTTTCGTTATCTACTATATGCTAAGATAATCTTAATTTTATCGAGATTCGCAAAAGACATCGGATGATATCGATTCATTAGCCACTTGGAGTCTGGAAGAATCTCTAACAGACATTAGAGGCGGTCCTAGTGATCATTTCTTACTCCAATTCGGTTAACATCGGTTATTATCTAGTTCTGGTTGAGATTGTTTGATAAAACAGTGGCAAAAAGGAAAGGAGGTGAATATTTTTTCACGTGTTTCTTCATACATAATCAAGATTATATGTTGTTCAGGAAGAACAGAATTTTCATTGGTAGTTCAACTCTTATTGCAGGCAGGATTTTGAAAGAAAATATAATAACAAAAATAAAAATGAGGATTTCAACATGAAGTTTGCCCTAACCAAATTGATAGATTCCTAATTTTTGGTTAAAAATTTTCTATTCGACGATAGTATTATGACATCATGCTCAATGATCCCTAAAGGCCTAACTACGAATATCAGCGATTTACGTTTGTATACGTATATTTATTAATTCACTAATTTACTTAATTCTTATAATTTCGTATTATTCCACATACGTGACAGGAATCACATTTTGTTCTTGATACGATTCTCGATACTTGGAGTCTAACCTCGACATAGTGCTTTTTGAGAATTTAAAGAAAACAGTGAGGATAAAAAAGAGGATCTCAACACATTGCTGACTATGCACCTATACATATGCTTTTTATGGAGATATGGTTAAAATCACGAGCGAAGTTGTTGAAGCTCAACATTGATAAAGTGTTCATTATAGAATTCGAGATTATGTTTATCGTTCACATTTTTGTCACGTCAAGCTTTTTTTTCGTATCTCTCGTATATTATAAACGTAATTTTCTTACTGTAAAATCTGCAAAAATGGCGCAACGGTAACTGTCGTATGGAGAAGAATTTCTTGGTGAATTTTCTGTAGATACTTCATTTAACTGTTCGACTATATATCAATAAATGAGGACATGCCAGAAAAAGGGATCTATGCGACCCTTCTTGATGGACAGTTTAATAAATTGTCACGTGTCTAAAAATATTCCACTAAAATTTAAACTCAGACTTTAAAATAAATAGAGAGCTTTTCATTTATTCCTATACATTTTGTCTTCCTTAGGACAACAATTGCTGACACAATTTATTTGATTTATCCATTTTGACTTATGAGTCCTTTCTCCATGAACGTCCTCGATTTATAAAATAAAGTCTTTTCGAAATTAAATTCTGATTCGCACGATGCGAATGTAGATCATGAAGACTAGCTTATCATAAACATTAGTTTCTGCAAGAGCGTTAACCCTTTGCAAACGCGTGTCTATGGACAGTAACCCAGACATTTTTATCATTCGGGAGGCGTATCGGTTCATGAATAGACAACAAACATAGCAGTCTTCGCTCTGAACTCTGGTCTAAATTCTCCTCGAAGTGACCGTATCTTTTTATTGAATTTCTAAAAAGAAAACATTGCTTTCTCCGGAGCGTATTTTTGTTCGATTGCTATTCTGATTCTAAAGGGTTAAAAAGACCATTTAGAATAATCCTCAGTAATCAACGAATTTTAGCGAGTCCAAACGATTTAAGTTTATTTGTTCATTTATTTATTCGGCATTTGTATCTTATTATTTTTCTACGCAGTAAAAAGGTATGTTTTGTTCATTCCTAATATGATTCTCGATACTTGATCATTTAAATGTAACGTTGAGAAAATAAAGAAAGAAAAATAAACAAAATATCTTAGGAGGATTATTCGCAATGATCCTTGGGGTAATAACTATAAATTTCAGTGATTCACGGTTGCTAATGTATATATAGGAGGTGTCCAAAAAGGTTGAAATCAAACAGAGATTACGTGTTACTGATATGAAATAGATGAAAAAGTTTACACAAATTTATGTCCGAAAAGGCTTTACTGAAACGATATAAACGTTCAAAGATTTACAAAGATTTACAAAGATTTAATGAAGAAAATCGTATATGTTAATAAGCAAATTGAATTTTATAGAATGCCATGCAGACTAACGGCTCAATTTTATTTATAATTTTTACAAAATAATCTTTAATATATTGTATAACGTCTCATTGGAAACACCCTATCAAAATATCATTTCAACATAATGGTGCTCCGCCATATTTTGGACGGAATGTATGTGAATTTCTTAATAGGCTATTCCCTCAACTTTGGATAGATCACCTGATCTAACGTCCCTTGACTTTTATTTATGGGAGTATGCAAAATAGTTGGTTAATAAATATACGATAGAAACGGTAGACCAACTTTGAAAATATGTTAAAAATACCTTTACCATTATTTTCATCATTATTTACAATACAAATGGAATTATTTGGAGGAATTCGACAATCACTAATTAGATGAATGAAAGTTTGCATTCTTGCAGAAGGAGAAATTCACGAACATTCCTTATCAGTGTCATAAAGAATCACAAGTATATTTAAAAGCTTATATATTTTCAATAAATCAATTCCAGACATAAGCATCAAGGCATTAATATGAATCTTTTCCACCCATTTGACCTCAGTAACACGTAGTCTAAATTTTATCCGAACCTTTTGTACACGCTGTATAAGTTTGAGGCATATAATAAAGAATATCAAGTTTATAAATCACTTTTGGTGTACACCAAACAATATGTACACCAATACTTTACACCAAAATATATGTAACATATTCTGGAAACTAAGAATAATTAATGAAAGTATCACATACCTTGACACGTTGAAAATATTCACTGAAATAGAATTGTAAGCTTTGATAGTCGATATTAACCCCTTGTGGACGAATGTCATCTATTTACCAAGTGCAACACTCTGTACACTGTGTACAGTATAGAAAAATGTAAAAATATGTAAAAATGTGTGAACTATGTATAGTAAAAAATAATTTTATCATGACGATTAATGATACTTTTTATTTAAAGAATTTCCTCGATCTTTTACTTGAAATAATACATTATATATTTTGTGCCTTATAATTCTAACTTTTCGTCCGCAAAAGATTTTTTGAAATTGTGGGAATTCTTAAGAAATCGAAGGAAAACAATTCTCTTCGTTAACTCGTGTATGATTTTCATTTATGTCAACTGTAAAAACCGTCATCGACTTTTTGCCACAAAAAATTTGAATTGCTACTACTTCCATCTAGCGAACGAACTTTCGAGTGCAAAGAGATAATACCACGCACAAATACAAAGATACAAAAATATACAAATACAAAAGAAATAAGAAAGAATTCCACAATTTCAAGACACACAAAAATAATAACACTCGAACGAAAGATCACGGATACCAACTGTAACTCAAAAAACCTCATTACCTTCCGATCTTTGGGGATCTCCCCAATTCGCAAACCGTGTTACAACGGTTATCCCGTTGTACAGAAGACACGCATATCTTCTGCAAATATCGCTGAATTATTCCACAAATCTGATAACCAGATCGTGCTTCCTAAATGCTTACCGCAACTCTCGATAGACTTTGACGCAGCGTCCCTCGTGACTATCATTCATGGGGCACTTAAAAAAAGGGGGGGGGGGGAAAGGGAGAAAAAGAACACCTGGAATAAAAGGAAATAAAAAGCAAAAAGACAAGAAAAGGGACAAAGAAAATGGGGGGAAAAAGAGGAGTATGCGAGAAAAGAAAGAACACGAGTGCGCGTTTCTTTACGTAACGCCGCGTCCGCGGCAAGTGCGTTTCGTAGTTTGCATTTTTCCGCGTCGTTCAGCCGCGGAGTAAAAAGGGCGGGAAAAAAACGCGAATGGATGAGATCAAATGACTACACAGAGGCAGACTTTGTTATCGAAACGTTTCTATATTTCCATCCATATTCATCGACCCGGCCTTTACATTTCTACGATCACTGCAGCACTCGGCGCGTAATAAATACCCGCGTTGCATGGATTATCGGCAGCCTCTCGCCGGTCTGAGGCATTATGCCCTGATCAATAACCAGAAACGAGATACCTGTGCACACGCTTTTGCCGCCGCTGGTAAATAATATGATAATAACTGATCGTAAAAACCGTGTTCGCGCGCGTGCGTGCGTGCATGTGTGCGCGTGCGTGTGCACTCCGATCGGCCGCGTAACCGTTTTAATGGAACCGTTTTAGCGATCGTCGCGATTCGATATAGCAAGAGGCGATCTCCGTTACCGGCGTGGGCCACGAAATGATGTGTATGTAAGAACGTTGTTAGAGCGGTGGCCATTTAACGGCGCAAATATATTCATTTTTTTCCGTTTGTTATTTCAAAATATCGCGTGCACAAGCTTTGATAATGCTTTATAACAGCCGTAATCTAATCACTGCGGGTTATATAATATTAGAATGGCATTATTTAGCGTGCCTCTTTAATACGGAGCAAGCACGAATTACGACCAGACTGATAATGAGATACTTTCAGTTCTTACTGGAAAATAGATTTTCCTTTTGCGAGTGCGAGATGGATTTTTCGTGGAAAATATTGGAATTTGTCTTATTAACCCATTGTATGCTTATCCTGTGATATTGCGGTTTCTTTTCTATTTCATATTTATTTTAACAGTCAATGAAGATACATATTGTCTTGAAATATAATAAATACCGCATACAAATTCTTGTTTTCAAAATTTCTCAAATACTTTGACAAAATATAACATTTTTTTCGTGCATTTTCTTTCAAATATTCATTGTTCGTAATAGATAAAATCCAGCCAGCATACAATGTGTTAGGTTAATACCATTAACACTAAACCTAATACGACATAGAATGACCATTTATATTATTTATTATTTTATCACTTAACTTTGCGATTTTTCTTCTCGTATATATATTTTTTTATCATAGATTTTATTATATTATTTTATTATATACATTGTATATTTTTCCTTTATTCGTGTATAAATATTTATATATGAATCAAGCTGATTATATGATCAATTTTTTGATATCTATTTTCATTCCATTTTCTTTCATTCTTTCCTCTTACCCGTCATATGATTGGTCGTTGTAGGTTTAGTGTTAAGATTTCTCTCTGTTTAGAATTTACTACATGATCTGTGGCAAGTTTCGAGGCTTTCAATTTTCTAAAAATATGGAAAATATGGTATAAAGATTTGTGGTGTTTTTCAATTAACTTTTCTTGAAAGTTTAATTAATTTTTCTCCAGGTTTGCGATATTCATGTATAAGATTTAAAAGTTTTTTGAATTCTTTCTTCTTTTTTTTATTTCCATTTTCGATTTTTCGTATAATTTGGAGTTATGCAAATATCAAGATTTCCAGAAAGATACTTCCAATCTGCCCATAAAATAAATTCTCTTCTGAACATTCGTTTAAAGATTAGCCAATGTAGAACATAATTTTCTGGGTTCTAAATCAGAAATCCAACCCTTCTTTAAACTTCAGGTTTACGCCATAATTCACAGTATTTAATACTTTACTGACTGGTCATTTCCAGTCAAAATCATCCTCTTTCGTAAAATATATTTAATAACATAATAATATATAATATATAATATTCGTAGTTGATCTACCGTTTTCCAATATCAGAACACAAGAATATTCGTGACCAGTCAGCAAAGTGTTTAACAGTTAAAGTATCTAACGAGATACTTCCAATCTTTCCAAAAAATTTTTAAATATTTTAAAATATTTTATATGAAATTTAATTTAATTTTTCTCGAAGATTTCAGGGTATATTATGTTCTAAATTGATCCTTCTTTAAATCTGAGATCCAGCCTCAAGGCAATCTCAAAGTGGTACCATAATAGTGTTATTTAGCTCTGGGTAATGTGACGCCTCATTAACATGACTATGACCAGTGATTAGAATCGTCTTTGTTCCATTGAATCCAACAAACAGGAATTTCATTTCGAAATGCAAAACATCAGAACGTCGAGACAAAGGATGCTAGGTGCTTGGTTAACTCAGATTAGTTTCGTTTAAGGGATCATCGATAAATTGCAATGAAATCCACGAGTATGATACAGTTAGAAGAATGCAAGTATGCTCGAGACATTCCGAAAGAAATTGTCTCTTTGTCGATTTCACGATATAATTATAGTTTTAAAATTTGTAATACAAAATGAAATTTATTCTTGGCATCATTTAAACGAATTCATAAACTGCTGCATCTGAAATGTCTGAATGTATTAAAATCGAATTTGCATTGCAAAAATGACGAGGGTCAGATACTTTGACTTTCCTTTGCGACTTAAAAGTACATATTATTCTGTTGTTTTTTTCATCTTTTTTTTTGCTTTTTCTTCTTTTTTCTTTTTTTTCTCCGTATCTTAAATGTATAACGTATAATTACACCGATAATCGACAATAATGTGACAATCTAATCGCTGGCCAGTTGCATAACGCCGCGAGTATCATTATTTCACTTTACTCTCTAGTACGTCTTAAAATTTCAGATTCCTCCGATGGAGAAGTTCTTCTAGCTACTAGAATACACGTGAACATTCAGAGATAGTCATGGATATTTATTTCATTCGAAATGTATTTCAAAAAGTTGATATATTGTCAGATAATCGTGATTTATGACTTCTTCCTTTTCTTTTTTGATTCGACGTTCTTTCGTTTCAACTATATTCTGGTCCATTGACAAATAGCATTTTTAAAATATCGAATATCATGGCAAAATGTAGAAATATCATTTTGAAAATATTCACCATAACAAAATATATTGTAAATATTTTTTTCTTTTATTTAGGGTAGAGCAACATTTTTAGCATATAGATAACATTAAAATAGGTATGAATACCATTTTTAAATTTGGACCATACTTTTAGTATCTGTATACTATATATATTTCTTTTACACTATTTTTTACCATATGTACCATATTAATATATCATTAACTTATTAATTATCATTAGGCAAACACTATGAAATGCCATCGAACATTTATCTCATTCTCTATAAATTTGAAATAATTTCTTTTGGTATTAACACACTGTCAAGTATCTAATTAACGTCTAACGCCGTATTTGTAAAAAAAATCCGAAATATTTTAATGAAAATTACAACAATCTGAATATTGATTTACGAGCACGTAAATTGAAGAGAAGTTCATCGTATGTATCGTACAATGTTGCAAAATGATATTCCTCGCAAATGAAATATTACTCATACACGGTAAAAAGCGACAGACCCGCAGGATATCTGCGACATTGAAGTAACGAGAATTTATTTTCCAATAAACGATCACGTTTGAGAGATAGAAGAAAATGGAATATGAGCTGCCATATTTTTAACCTCCACGTTATTCATCCCTTTAACATACATCTCTTCAAAAACCTTCTTATAGTCTTCCGATTCAGCGATTACATCAACGAGATATTACATATACGATGTACCAAACCACCAATTTTAATACTCCAATAAAATTCATCTGAAAGAACGTAGGTACAACAATAAGAAGGTTAGTCCAACTCGTGCTTTTATGAAACCCACAATGATAATCTGATAATTTCAATATTTCAATAATTTTTCGGATTTCAGTGTTTTCATAATGACTGCATAATTTTTAATATTTTCAGAATTTAATAATATTTTCATAATCTCTTCGTATATGTAATTGTAATATGTCTGTAATTTTAATTATCTCACGATCTTCAATATTTTCGTGATTTAATACTTTAGTGACATTACTATTTCCAGAATCGTAACATTTCAGTAATTCCATGTACCTGCGTAATTCAAATATTTCCATAATTTCAATATACTCAAAATTCCATCCCTTCCAGAGCTTAGCTATCTCAACGACTCTATTTTCTCCGTAATCTCGATACATTACACAATCCTATAATTTCCATAATAGTAGCAAATAGCAGCACCTGTATGGCAGCTCGATCCATCGAAACCCGAGTTCACGGACTCCTGCATTCATTCGACGCACAGAGCTCGCACGATTGCGTCAAATCGCGCGGCGGTCCACGAAATGTCAAAACGCGCGAGCGCGTCCTGCTCTCTGCATGTGTCGACGTTGAATGGTGTCGGAATGGAAATAAAAAGAGTCGCGATAACGTGGCCCAGGCCGTACAATATCAACGAAAAGAACGCACGAGCCGTTGTTGTGCAACCGGCGACTAACAATATGTATAAACACTAACGATAGAGGCATATCTCCAGTGACGATACTCACTGGAGAACGAAACATGGATGAGAGGTACTCTTTGTCAGGGAGGGAGAACGAGGCCGAAAATATACAAAGGAGGATGTCTGGTTGATCAGTAGAAGCAATTGTCCAAAAGTATTTAAGTTTATTTCTTATCGCGTGGTTTTTTTCGTACGAGAGCTTCGAAGGATAGGTTGATAAACTTTGAAAGAATATTCTACTTTGTTATGGGGTGGAAGAAGGTCATTCGAATAAAGATATCTTCGATCGGATTTTTCTTCTCATGTGCACGTGATTTTGTTTACGAATTTTTGTTTCCGAGAACGTGTTAAATATATTTAGATGATTATGACACGCGATTTGTTGGAAGAGAAATTACAGTGTACAATAAATTGTAACCTTTTCCCGAATCTATAATATTCATTGGTTAATTGGTTATCCAAAAATAATGCGTAGGAAGCACGTTCGACGGTATATTTTTAAAGTTTCACGACCAATTGCAATCACTCAAAAGTATAAATAATTATAATTACGTATATCGAAAAACTCGAGAAACTCTCATCTAATTTTTAAGATAAAAGATGAACCTCTCAGCTTCTTTAATTTTCGCGTAATCCTTTATTTTAGCCCAAAATCGTGCGTTGTTAGAAAAAATCATATTTCTCAAAAACTGAGGGTGATTTCGTTTGCAAACGTTTCGTTTCATATTTCGGAAGGTAAAATCTGCAACAGCTAGCCAATATGGATAATACACATTAAAATTCGCGTTGATCAGTGTTATTGTGAATATGAGTGATAATTTTATTTTTTCGTAAACAAAATCAATTGCAATTAATTGTAGATCTATATTTTAATTCTGATATCTAAAAATTAATAATTGTTTAAAATTTATATACTTTGTACCTTGTTATTAACACAAGGTTTATATAAATATCATAACACAAGGTCTTTATATAAACTATCTTTACGGATACGCGTTTTTAAAAAAACAGCTGAAAGAAACAATACAATAATACAAAGAAACAACATAATAATACAAAGAAACAACATAATAATACAAGGAAACAATATAATAACATAATTATGGATTGTTAGGATATAAACATAAGGTATATATTTATATAAAATTTATTATCTTGATTTTATACATATACTCCGTTTTATGTAGGTACTTCTCCTAAACAGTGGCTCCATTATGTCTCCTCCAAACCTAGTTTCATTGTAATATGTTATTGTTCCAGGGGTGCATTTATTAATATTTTTTAATATACTTAGATGAATATCTCTATATAATTCTGGCACGTGATTTATTGGTAGAAAAATTACACTGTATAACAAATTTTAACCTTTCCTCAAATCTGTAACATTTATTGGTTAACTCCTGTAGAAATTTTTTACTAAAATAAAGGATTACAATAAAATAAAATAAAATTATGTGATTCGATAAAAATTAGAATTTTCCGAATTCATCGTTATCCAAAATTATAATTAATCATGCCTTCAAATAATTGCAATTGACCATGAAAGATGAGAACTAAATCGTCGAGCGTACCTTCTCCACACCATTCTTGCACTTTTACCAAAAAATTCTTTATTCAGTTCGAATTTGCCACACATTTGCTATCGTGTTTTGTATACTTCTCTCAAGAAAAAACCATCCAAAAACAATATTAAAATGATCTCCAATATCAATTATATTTTCTCTGGACGATTTCTTCCTCAGAATAACAAATTCGTACTGAATAAAATTTTTTTTCCAAAAATTCAAGAATATTACGAAGGAAGTACGTACGACTGCATATTATTAAAATTTTACGATCAATTGCAATCACTCAAAGGCATAAAGAATTATAATTATGCATATCAACAAACTCGGGAAACTTACATTTGATATTTATGATAAGAATGAACCTCCTCTCTTCTTCAATTTCGACGTATTCTAGCCAAAAAACGCGCGATTCTA
This sequence comes from Eufriesea mexicana, assembly GCF_001483705.2. Lineage (NCBI taxonomy): Eukaryota > Metazoa > Arthropoda > Insecta > Hymenoptera > Apidae > Eufriesea > Eufriesea mexicana. Next base: position 1,269,619 of record NW_016908289.1, on the reverse strand, counting down.
CAAAAATTTATATTACTCAAAAACTGAGAATGATTTCGTTTGTAGACGTTTCATTTCGTATTCAAAAAGATAAAGTCTGCAGCAGTTAACCAATGGATATTACAGATTAGAATTCGCGTTAAATGGTAAAGTAGAATATGATTGATAATTTTATTTCTTCTTAAACAAAAACCAATTGTAATTAAAACTGTAGGATTGTATTTTAATTCAGATGTCTGATAATTTATAATTGTTTATAATTTGTGCAAATTATCATCCTCGCGGTACAGTTTTCCTTAGATAAAGAAAATCATTTATAACATATTTCGTGTTTGTACCTTCTGTCACTTAAAACTTTACGTCGAATGTATGTGGCTTATTCGATATATATTGCGTGAATTTGCATCGGATTTTCGTAGGGAACACTTGCACGTTCACTGAAATATTTTTACGATTCGTACAGCAAGTCGTGGGATTTCGTACGGCAAGTCATGCAAATCGAAGAATTTGCGTACATTGACCACTAAGCAATGTGCTTAAGGAAAAAGCACTGCCTATGTTCACTTTCGGTGTTCACTTTCTTGCAGAACTCTTTTATCACGTTCACATTTGCCACTGCACTAATCCTTTCCAAAGGTACATGTTCAATGAAATATTTTTACGACGTTTATAACAGGTTTGAGTAATGAGTATAAATTTCCCCCATAAATATTAATCACTAATTCAAATTCTCCTTTACGTATGCAATACAGCAAGTCATGCAAATTCAAGAATTTGCAGACATTGCTGACCAAGCATTGCGCTTAAGGAAAAAGCACTGCCTATGTTCACTTTCGGTGTTCACTTTATTGCAGAACTCTTTTATCACGTTCACATTTGCCACTGCACTAATCCTTTCCAAAGGTACATGTTCAATGAAATATCTTTACGACGTTTAAAACAGGCTTGAGTATTGAGTATAAGTTTCTTCCATATATATTAAACACTAATTCAAATTCTCCTTTACGTATGCAATACAACAAGTCGTGCAAATTCAAGAATTTGCAGACATTGCTGACCAAGCATTGCGCTTAAGGAAAAAGCATTGTCTATGTTCACTTTCGGTGTTCACTTTCTTGCAGAACTCTTCTATCACGTTCACATTTTGCACTAGACTAATGCTTTCAAAAGTGAAGACCTTTTGCCAACACTTATACTTATAGTATAATTGGGCCAAATTGGCGCGTATCCGTAAAGATAAATATACTACATAAATAACTGTAAAATTGTTTACTCTTAGTCTTATAGAAAATTAATTATTCTTACGGAAAAAGTACTTTATCAGTAGAGGAGTGCAAAAAAATCTACAATTGCTTCATCTGAACAACGAAAATAATGAAGACATAAACAATAAATATACGTAAAAAATAACATAAACATAAACAATAAATAACACAACATAAACAATAACACAATATAAATATAAAACATATACAATAAACAAATTTTAAATACAAAAATATTCAAATCGAACATCATTTTTAAAAATATTTTTGATTATAGGTATTTCGAATTTCGATATTACGATCCATTGCATCGCAACAATTAAGGGGGTAGAACTGTCATGCAACAGCTAATCGCGTTTGATGATTAAATGTAATCCGTAATAATAAATCATCAAAATACTGTTTTCTCTCATAGGTAAATAAATTGCAAAGTAATTCCAAAGCAACGGCGATTATTTTTCTATATCAGTAACGTGTTTATCTGATACCGTCAAACAATTTATAGACTTATATAAATTGAATGAGAATTAGATCAGATAACCGAGAGTGTTTAATAATGAAATAAAACATTGCATATATTGTCTGATTATAGGCAGAGTGATTTAGTAATTATTTTGAAATTAGAATTATTTAACGTAATTGAATTCGTTCGAATTTGGAAAAATTATGTCATACTAAAAATAAAAAGAAATTTTTTCTATTTGTCGTGGTAAAAAAATATTTGTAACAAAATATTTTTATTATTCTAAATATTTTAGAATTTTTATTTATTTTAATAATATATTTTAATATTTTAAAACTAAACATTTTAATATATTTCTATTTCTATACATATAATTTCTTTTTCATTTAATTTGTAATTTCTTTTTTATTATTTTTAAGAAAATGGTAATTTTATATTTTTAATATTTTTTCAATATTCATGTAAGTACATAAAATATTACAAATTATACTAGAAAATATAGACAAATATTATAAAATATAGGTAAATGTTATAAAAATAAATTGTTTTGCTTCCATTCGTTTTCGAATACTTCTCCAAATTCCATATAACATATTAATAATTTTTCCAAAATCTTTATATATTATTCATGCTTGTAATTATCTAATTCAATATTACGTTGGCCTACATCCACGTACTTCGATCATTATCACCATATATAACTCAACAAATTAATCTATAACGACGTTCCGTATTTAATTTCTTGATTTCTCGTTTTAATTTTCCACGTATTATCTCGCCACGAGTACCGAATATTCTCACACGAACACCAACGATATAGCTACGCTTGTACACTTTGACATGAACGCGAAGCATCGGTGCACAAACAGCGTGCACGTAGAGACATCTTCACAAAGCTCGTAACTGCGAGTTTTTTTCGATCCGCGCTGAGCTCGATCACACACTGTACCAACGAATATCAGTCGACAGTTAAAGATCTCGTCACGCGGCTAATTAGCCCCGAAAACAACAGCAAGCTCGCACAGAGAAGCGGAGGGAAAAAGGACTGTGCTCCAATTACGACGTTTCCGCGAGATCGATGGATACGCAACGACCGCTTTTTGACGCGATCCCAAAGGCAAAGGGAAAAAGGAGATAAAAAAAGATAGCAAAAAAAAAGTCAAAAAACGAAAAAAAAAGGAGGGGTGGGAATTTCCAGGTTGCAATCACGATTTCCGTCCCCGGCTTCCGTCGACGCAACGCGCGTATGTCGTAGGGACAAATAATCGCCGACCGCTTTGGTGGATACGCAATCGTCGATCCGATTCGGTGTGATGTCGCGCGAGTACAGTCGTTGGAAGGGATCTAAGCCCGTCGTTGATATATATATGGTGAAATTCTGGTGTAAACAGACAGGTGGCAATTCCTTACGTAAAAATAGATCGAAGGTGTGGAATAAAATTCTTTTTATTTAAGGCATAATACTTGAGAAAATCGAACTTGAAAATCTGTTACGTTGTACGCGAACGTATTGCTAAAATAAAGTTCGTCGAGCGGACAAAATGTAATTTAATATAAAAAAAATAAATCAAAAATATAGAAAAAATATTTTTGATTCGAGGCTACATTCGCGTGGAAATCGACTTTAAAAATCCGTCAGTGCAAACGTACTACAAAGATGAAATTTACTGAACGCACATCATGTGGTTCCTTATGCAAAAATATGTAAAAAGTGTGAAATAGAATCTTTTTCATTCGGAATTCAGATTTCAAGAAAATCGATTTCGAAAATCTGTTGTATTATGCGAAAATAACGTTGATTCAAAAAACAGAAAATGATTCCTTATAGAAAAATAAATCAAAGGTGCAGGATAAAATTTTATCATTCACTGCTTAAATCAAAAGAAAGTCCATTATGAAAATCTGTTGGATTATGTGAAAATAAAGATGATTCATAAAACAAAAAATGATCCATTATACAAAAATAAATCAAAAGCGAAGATCAAAATCTTTTCATTCGAAGCTTAAATCTTAAGAAACTCCATTATGAGAATCTGTTACGTTACGTGAAAATAACGTTGTTTCAAAAAACAGAAAATGATTCATTATACCAAAATAAATAAAAAATGTAGAATAAAATTTTTTCATTCGGTGCTTAGGTCTCAAGAAAATCATTTTTGATAATCTATTAATTATTCGTTATGCAAAAATATATAAAAAGTGTGAAATGGAATTTTTTCATTCGGAATTCAAATTTAAAAAATTTGTTGGATTATGCAAAAATAACATTAATTCAAAAAATAGAAAATGCAATAATTCGTTATGCAAAAAATAAATTAAAAAATGTAGACTAAAAAATTTTTCATTCGGTGCTTCGTTTTCAAGAAAATCATTTTTGATAATCTATTAGATTATAAGAAAATGACATTGATTCAAAGAACAGAAAATAATTCGTTATACAAAAATGTATAAAAAATGTGAAATGGAATTTTTCATTCGGAATTTAGATTTCAATGAAATCGATTTCAAAAATCTGTTAGATTATGCAAAAATAACATTGATTTAAAAAACAGAAAATGGTTCTTTATGCAAAAATATATAAAATGTGTGAAATGGAATTTTTTCATTCGGAATTTAGATTTCAAAAATTTGTTGGATTATGCAAAAATAACATTGATTCAAAAAATAGAAAATGCAATAATTCATTATGCAAAAATAAATAAAAAATGTAGAATAAAATTTTTTCATTCGGTGCTTCGTTATCAAGAAAATCATTTTTGATAATCTATTAGATTATAAGAAAATGACATTGATTCAAAGAACAGAAAATAATTCGTTATGCAAAAATGTATAAAAAGTATGAAACGGAATTTTTTTATTCGGAATGTAGATTCTAAAGAAATCGATATCAAAAATCTGTTAGATTATGCAAAAATAGCGTTGATTCAAAAAACAGAAAATGATTCATTATGTAAAAATATATAAAATGTGTGAAATAGAATTTTCTCACTTGGAATTTAAATTTCAAAGAAATTGATTTCAAAAATTTGTTGGATTATGCAAAAATGACATTCATTCAAAGAACAAAAAATGCAATAATTCGTTATACAAAAATAAAACAAAAGTGCAGAATAAAATTTTTTCATAAGGTACTTAGATCTCAAGAAAATCGATTTTCAAGATTCGTATAAAAAATTCAAGAACTTGATTTATTAAATTAATTTGATATTATAAAAATTATTAAATTTATTAATTAATTAGATTAAGAAATATTCGAAATTTTTAAAATAATTTAATTTTATTAAATTCAAAAATTCACTTAATGCAAAAAAAAAAAATTTCAATGTAAATATACACATATTCAATAAATTACCGGAATTGATTTTTTTTTAATCATCCTTGCATAAAAAAATATTTTACACTTTGTTTTACACTTTTAATTTATTTTTACGTAAATAATCCTGCATCGCTTTTATCGCTTGTATCGCTTTCGACCGTACTGTATATAATCGTACAACAATAGTGTAATGATTTTGATCTTGCTTTTGATAATGCTCATGTACGGGACAATCGCGCATGGGATCGCAGGATTGTCATCGAGAAATCGCACGACCTTTTCTCGGAAGGTAATGAGGTAAGAGGACGATTACTCTGTAATCGGCGTGCTCGTTGTACGCCATTACAACCATGCAACAGGCACAATACGCTAGCGTAACAAAGAAATAGAACGAGGATCGTCGGTGTAGGGTAGAACATACCATCGTGTGTCTTTGCCTCTTTTGTAACGCGGTGGTATCAGTGCGTTCTCGGTATCTTTTGTGATACCGGTTAAAACGATGCTGACGAAATATTAAAACTAATTTTTTGATAGGTACAATCCCGTTGTTAATTGGCTTGAATGCTTTCGAATTTAATATCTCGTAATTTAATATCTCGTGAATTTTAGATTTTATATGGGAATCATGATTATAATTAAACACAACACGTCGATACAACGAGAAAAATAATAATTAACAGCTTCCATCAACAGAAATGAAGATTTTGACAGAAATTTTTTCCACCATATGTTACAGATTAATATGTCGTGAATCTTTCGTTCGAGAGAATACACATGGCGTCGTCGAATACAAGCAGCGATATGAAGCGATATTATTTTAAAGGAAAGTAGATTATAAAACTTACTTAGAACATTACAAGTCGAAATGTTGAGCGCCACTCCTTCGATTTTGCTATAATAGACTGATCTTGCGATCTTATATTCCACAAAAATCTGCTTCTGAACACACATATGTTATAGATTAATATATCGTGAATCTTTCGTTCGAGAGAATACACACGGCATAGTCAAATACAAGCAGCGATATGAAGCGATATTGTTTTAAAGGAAAGTAGATTACAATACTTACTTAGGAAGTTACAAATCGAAATGTTGAGCGTCACTCCTTCGATTTTGCTATAAGAGGCTGGTATTGCGATATTATATTCCACAAAAATCTACTTCTAAACACAAGCGATTAGACACCCGACAATTTGCACGCGACAAGATCCGCCATGACACTAATTGGGCGGAACAACTACGCTAGGTAATATATGTTGATGCAAGTCGCTATTTGAATAAAAAGATATAAAATTTTTATAATAGAATTTTAATAAATATGGAGAGTTTAATTACATATTTACATACATTTATCCTAGGAAAGCAAACGCTTTTATATTTGTTATCTATAAATAAGTATCTTATGGTATAATCATTAATAACATTAGAATCTGCATTACCATTACCACACGCAAAAGTACCATAAGGACTAAATTATAATTTACCTTCAGAGTCTTTCATAAGTATTAAGTCACAAATATGTATATTTTATCGACTGATCCTGTTTAATAAGAAACCTAGCTTCAGATTTATTAATATCGGTAATACCAACGAATGAATAAGGTAAAACATAAAATATGCCTGTATATGGATATCTAATTTTCAAGTCATCTTAAAAGAAAGAAAAACGTAGGATAGTTGATAAGATAAAAATATTAAACCTTAATCCTTTGAATCTTTTTCCGTTAAAGTTCTGGTGATGGAGATTTTACTGATTCTGCCATTAATAATTTTTCGTCCGAGGATATCTGCTCATTTCATGCATATTTAAAAGGTCTAAATTACGATCTGCCGATACCTCGGTGTCATATTGCGCTTCCACCACGATTGCTTTCGATTTATCGGCGTAATAACTTTCGAAGACTTCCAAGCAGATTGATTATTCATACGCACGCGATGGTGTACCGCTTCGTCGAGGATTGATTTTTGTAATTAATAGAAAATATGGCAAAGAACGATTCTATTTTATGCCATCGATCGCCTTCCGTACTAACTTGTTTCTAATCTATATTCATATTTTTATACAGCGTTTTTAATCTATTCGTATTTTCACGCAGGCAATGATATATGTTGCAATTCGAATTCAAATTTATATATCAACGCGAAAGAATTTTGCTCAGGTAAATTAAATTTTAAATCAAATTAATTATATACAAGTTCTAATAATCTAAATAACAAATTGCTGGTTAAAAAGTTTCGTACATTCAGAAATATTTCTTTGCGAGATTGTTCATTAATTTTTAGATCTTCTGAAATCACATATGAATCAAAGAAAAACTGGACGAATATACATATCTTTCAGTATCCCTAAAGAGATTAAAAATATCTAGGATCATGTAGGAATTTGTAACGTTGTCTGTTTATCACAAGGACAAAAAGATCTACAGGATACAGCTACAAATCAACCGATGAATTCGTGACGCGTAAATATCCTTTAACGTTATCCCGCTGGTCCGCGGCGATCCGATTAAAAGGCTAAGTGTTTCGAAGTTACGACATACCGTCCCGGTTGTGATGTGGAACAACGGGTTAGGTTTAAAAATAAACGAAATAATGTACTGCAGTGGGGAAAACAGATGTCGCTTTTCAGCCACCGGAATAGTGACTTCCAAATGCAAGCGGCGAAAGCAACGCGTAAATATCATTTATCGCCAGCCGTTTTACCAAAAGTCATCTAAGACGAAGCTTTTTCACTGTCTAGAACCCTCTATCTCACAAACAAATTGACCGAGGCGGATTTAAAAATTTCAAGCTGCAATTAAACAACATAGATGTAGGACAGCCTTTTTAGATTTACTAATTAAACATATTGAATTATCGTGATTTAATATGCAAAGAAGTGAGATTATTAATTGATATGGTTAGCAGGATAATAGAGATAAAAGGAATGTGGATATATCTATGAAGGTTTTGAATAAATATGTACACACATACAAACTTGTTCTTGTCGACATCCAAACAAAAAAAAACTGTTATAGATATAGAAACACTGCATAATGCACAATATAATCTTATTTTTATACATATATGTTATAATATTATATAATTTTATATTAATAATTATATTATAATAAAATTAATATAATTATTATATTACATATAATATAATATAATATAAATGTAATATATAATATAAAATAAGATTATATATATGTTCTACCATCCTAATTGATTTACAAAAAATAACAAATCAACGTACATTTTCATAATCTTGAAATAGGATGTAATAAATATTATATAATAACAACTGAATATCACTTAAATAAAAGCCTTTAAACAAGCAAAAAGTCCTAGTCATTCTATTAGACGAAAGCAGAATTATAGGAGCCAGAACACATGGCTCAAAACAAAAAAGACGTTCGGTTCGAGTGGAACTATTTCTCAAGATACACAGTAAACTAAAATTTCAGTCGAAGCAAGAAGCAGGAAGCTGCATCTCAATAGGAGCCCTCGAAAAAACTTGGAGTCACTGTCTCCATCCTGATCCTTGGCAAGGACAAGAGAACCCACGCCAAGGGGCCCATAGAAATACACAGCCAAAGAAACTCGACGTTTGTATTCTTCGTAACATACAGCTTGCTTCGTCGTGTCCTTTGCGGAATAATAATTGTTGTTTGCACATTCTAAAAAAATTGCAGTATATGTTATAAAAATATAATATTTCGTCAAATTTCTATAAATATTTAATATGATGTGAAATCTTGAAGATTAATACTTAACTCGTTATTGTTTTGTTAGCTTCTCGAAGACGAAACGTGCCTCGGTCGAATTTCGGTACTGTAGCATTTGATATAGCTTAGAGTATTAGAAACAGCATTGCCATCATAACACTGCACAGGAATCACGTCATCAATGTGGATCTTTCATCTCTTGAAAGTTCTGAAATCGTAAAAAAATTTATTTGTCAATTAGTATAATGAATATTTTATTGGAAGAAGCTTGTCATAAACTTTATTACCAGAACATTGAAAGCAGTTTTAACGAAGGCAGCAACATTAATCGTCATACCTGTAACGATAAATTCATGATTCGATCATTAAACATCGTAATGATTAAAATGCTGATACGATTTTTATTACTTACGCTATATACTAACAAACACTTTTCAAGAAAATATTATTTCTCTATTGTAAATTAACATATATAATTTATATAAATTATTCCAATAATTGCTTTCTAAATTTCCTAACTTTTAGTATATGTTTCATATTCGAATCGCGTAACGATAGTGAATGGAACTATTTTCAGGACTTTATGATAATATACATCACACTCGATACTTACTATACGGACAACTATCGAGGTACGACTTTTCATTTCAATTTACTTACCTTGCAAAATTACTCATATAAAGTGTCTAGTCGAAAAAATTTATGGCACCGTCATTTACAATAGCCATAGATACCAATGTCATCACAGTCTCTATCCGTACAGATTGGCCACACATTCCTTCGTCGGGACAGCACCGAGCATTCTAACATATCCATCCCGCGAAGATAAAAAGCCGCATTCTCTCGTTCAAGTAGCACACGCACGTGGCCATTTCAACCGCGACGAATTTTCGTGTTCCCCGTCCGGATCCATCGCACTCTCTTTCTCTCACTCCCGCGCGTGCTTGGCTGCTAACGCGACGGTCGAAATGCGGGGGCGGTTGGCCGGAGAACACTAACGCGTTCCAGATGCTGGCCGCTTTGTTCCCATCGATGCTCTCTTTCTCTCGATCCTTCAAATTTTCTCCCTTCTCTCCTTCCACCGTATCATCGAACGTCCTCTTTCGTTCTCCCGGCTAGCATGTGCAGTCGTTTCGACGTATATAATATAATATAAATGTAATATATAATATAAAATAAGATTATATATATGTTCTACCATCCTAATTGATTTACAAAAAATAACAAATCAACGTACATTTTCATAATCTTGAAATAGGATGTAATAAATATTATATAATAACAACTGAATATCACTTAAATAAAAGCCTTTAAACAAGCAAAAAGTCCTAGTCATTCTATTAGACGAAAGCAGAATTATAGGAGCCAGAACACATGGCTCAAAACAAAAAAGACGTTCGGTTCGAGTGGAACTATTTCTCAAGATACACAGTAAACTAAAATTTCAGTCGAAGCAAGAAGCAGGAAGCTGCATCTCAATAGGAGCCCTCGAAAAAACTTGGAGTCACTGTCTCCATCCTGATCCTTGGCAAGGACAAGAGAACCCACGCCAAGGGGCCCATAGAAATACACAGCCAAAGAAACTCGACGTTTGTATTCTTCGTAACATACAGCTTGCTTCGTCGTGTCCTTTGCGGAATAATAATTGTTGTTTGCACATTCTAAAAAAATTGCAGTATATGTTATAAAAATATAATATTTCGTCAAATTTCTATAAATATTTAATATGATGTGAAATCTTGAAGATTAATACTTAACTCGTTATTGTTTTGTTAGCTTCTCGAAGACGAAACGTGCCTCGGTCGAATTTCGGTACTGTAGCATTTGATATAGCTTAGAGTATTAGAAACAGCATTGCCATCATAACACTGCACAGGAATCACGTCATCAATGTGGATCTTTCATCTCTTGAAAGTTCTGAAATCGTAAAAAAATTTATTTGTCAATTAGTATAATGAATATTTTATTGGAAGAAGCTTGTCATAAACTTTATTACCAGAACATTGAAAGCAGTTTTAACGAAGGCAGCAACATTAATCGTCATACCTGTAACGATAAATTCATGATTCGATCATTAAACATCGTAATGATTAAAATGCTGATACGATTTTTATTACTTACGCTATATACTAACAAACACTTTTCAAGAAAATATTATTTCTCTATTGTAAATTAACATATATAATTTATATAAATTATTCCAATAATTGCTTTCTAAATTTCCTAACTTTTAGTATATGTTTCATATTCGAATCGCGTAACGATAGTGAATGGAACTATTTTCAGGACTTTATGATAATATACATCACACTCGATACTTACTATACGGACAACTATCAAGGTACGACTTTTCATTTCAATTTACTTACCTTGCAAAATTACTCATATAAAGTGTCTAGTCGAAAAAATTTATGGCACCGTCATTTACAATAGCCATAGATACCAATGTCATCACAGTCTCTATCCGTACAGATTGGCCACACATTCCTTCGTCGGGACAGCACCGAGCATTCTAACATATCCATCCCGCGAAGATAAAAAGCCGCATTCTCTCGTTCAAGTAGCACACGCACGTGGCCATTTCAACCGCGACGAATTTTCGTGTTCCCCGTCCGGATCCATCGCACTCTCTTTCTCTCACTCCCGCGCGTGCTTGGCTGCTAACGCGACGGTCGAAATGCGGGGGCGGTTGGCCGGAGAACACTAACGCGTTCCAGATGCTGGCCGCTTTGTTCCCATCGATGCTCTCTTTCTCTCGATCCTTCAAATTTTCTCCCTTCTCTCCTTCCACCGTATCATCGAACGTCCTCTTTCGTTCTCCCGGCTAGCATGTGCAGTCGTTTCGACGTTAAGTATTTCCGTTCGATTGTTTTTGTATATTTACCCTCACGAGGCATGCGCTGCTCTCTCCGTGCTACTTTGTTTGGTTATCCACGCCATTGGGGTACCGTTGTTCAATTGTACTTGTTCTAGGTACTCACTGATATATTAGTAAACAATAGCGAGCGAAGGGAATCGCGTCGAAGGTTTCGCACGACTGAGGCGTAAAGCACGCGTTACGCAGATGACCCACGAGATGGCAGAAAAGTGGCCCTCCTAATTCCCTCTCTAGTTCTCGCGGAACGCTGCATTGATACACGGTGACGTTTCAGCCAATAAGAAAAATACAGCGCCCTATTTTCTGCAATCTCATTGGTGAAGGTAAAACTGTCGATATAACCAATCAGATACGGATTCGGTCCGCGAGTCCTCTGAGGAACGCGTTATAAACATTCTAGACGAGAGTTTGTGCTTGATAATTTAGAATGGGTTTTCGAGCGAGGAAAGGCGACCGTGCGAAGCAGGACGAAGAGGAGGACCGGGCTAAAGATTCGAGCAACTTGACACTGAACACATGGCCCCCACTTCTCGAGCCCACACTCGACCAGAAGACCCTCCGTCTCTTCTTGCTCTTTCGCCCTTTTGCGCTGCCGCCGCTGCGCCGGTTTCCTTCACTTTTGTTCTGACACCCCCCCACCCATCGTTCCTTCTTTCTTCCACCGATTCTCTCGTGCCCGCGCATACCGATGCTTTCGCGGTTTTCCCGTTTAAGATTAAAATGGAGGGGAAAGTCGCGCACGGTGGATATGTTGATTTAGTGACACGGTTTCGTACATTCTTTTTTAAGTGGAACAGTGAGGTGGAAAATAGAGTAATTTGGGTAATATTTGATTTAAGGGGTTTTGTTTTTTCAATGTTGTGAAAGTTTATTTACTCATACGGAGAACTCTGTTGAGATTACGTAAAAATAATCGTGTATTACCTTTTCGTTAAAATATACTTATAAATATTAAGTGAGGCAGATAATCTTGAAAAATACTTTGGAACGTCGACAGAAATAATGGACGAACATGTGAGTATTATATCTTGGTATCTTTTGTGTATTATAAGAGGTTAATTACGTATCTTGTAAAGGTCGATATTACGAAATGGTTTACTCTCGTCGCAATTGTTGGAAACGTATCTGAATTTATAAATCGAAATAAATTTCCGACGTCGTGATTGTGTTTCTTATCCATGTACAATCAAAATTATCAATATTTTATTTACAAACGAGGAAATATTTCGTATTTCCGATTTTAGCACCTATTATTAAATTTTTATTTTTAATTATCAGGCAGTTGTTTTCGATGTGATATGCTAATTTTTCTATTTTGTATTTTTATGCTCTGAATATAGATACGATTTTCGTATTAACAATTCGTAGTCACGGAAAACCCAATTCTTAGACAAAATCTCACGAACATTTCAAAGTTCGTTCACGAGATCATCCCACATTCGATTAAACATTCTAATCTCCTTTCGTCTTATAATCTTCGTTTCTGTTTCACAAATCATTTCGTAGATTGAACGACAAGAGACGTCATCGCGGTGAGAAAGAAAGGAAATCGAGTCGCTTCGCATCATATAATCCCGTTACGGATGTCTCACCGAATCACAGCGCGATAAGGCCGTGTATTCATGTGTGAACTCGCATCGTGCAATCTCAGTGTACGCGGTCGCAATGATCGAGAAGCGTGTGCATTCGTCATGTCTCCGTATCGAACATCGTAAAAACGATTTTACGTAATCGTACACGATGCACCGAGACGCTTTCGTCTCGGTTTCTGTATTTTTCTAAAAATTTAATTCGATACCACGTTTCATGCGATTATCTGGTCATTATCGTTTACGTCTTTTAAATGATAGAGGAAAATACAATAGTGCGTTGTCGCCTCGATCGGAATGTCGCCTTCTGCTACTCTTTTGATTAAATATTCGAAGTTCAATTTTTTGTATATACAGCAAACTTTTAGCAATAATTCAACTTGTTAAAACGGGGAGAGATGTAACAAATTATGTCT
>NW_016908289.1:1218134-1254803 GCF_001483705.2 Eufriesea mexicana | reverse complement strand
CCTTCTGCTACTCTTTTGATTAAATATTCGAAGTTCAATTTTTTGTATATACAGCAAACTTTTAGCAATAATTCAACTTGTTAAAACGGGGAGAGATGTAACAAATTATGTCTGGAATAAACGAAAATGTAATATAATATAATATAATATTATATTATATTATATTAATAACATAATTTTTATAAATATAATATTATTAATATAATATTTATAAAAATATTAAAATATGGTATTAATTATAAACGAAAATAATATATTAAAAATAATTTAAAAGTAAGTACTCGTCATCGTGACTAAAACTATGTCTTAGCTATTATTAAAATAGAAGAAATTACACATGTGTACGTCTGTACATAGAATTAAAATTCTAATAGCTGGTTCTAGTGTTATATAACACTAAAAATGCTTTAATTTCTGTAATATTCTTGAAAATAGTTCCACTCTTTTCACATTGAACATTCTTAAGCAACACAAAAAGTATGTGATTATTGACTCAGTGCATTCGTATCCTCAGCGAGTTCAACCCCTTGCTAGATGCCAGATTTTCGATAAAACGTTGAAATCAGGTAAAAGCAATATATCGTGTAGACATTTATATGGACCAGAACTATCATAAGATCCAGATGTAGAGTCGTCTATACGTCTATGTATGATCCAAGTGTACCGATTCGTGTAAACGTATAACTTTATGATTGACTGGCATGTTTAGACATTTGAATCGAATTTACTGAATATTTCATACATGCAGCAAATAAAATGTAAAAGAATATTTTTTTTTTACTCCGTGATTTTTTACCATAATTACAGTACTCGACTCGTCATAAATTTACGAAAAAAATCCTCATGAAATCCATAACGATACATCAACACGTTCTCAATGCATTCAGACAGGCATATAATAAAAATAAAATTCACGACGACACTTTTCTTCTCTCGGTGTGAAATTAGGCTCGCCTGCGATCATGCGTGCACACAATGGACATACTTGAGAATCAATTTATACTATATACCTAGTGTCAACTAGTTCCTTTTATATCTTTCATTAACCTAACCAGCATTTTACGGGATACATTACCTAACTGCATTTCTTATTATTTATTTTCACTCGAATTCAGAAAGATAAATTATTCAAAGATCCTATTGCAACCTTATCAGCTTCACCTATTTACTGTTATCTTAGAAGAAGCAAAATCATCTGAAGAAACTCTATCTCCATTGATTACATTAACCATATTACCGAGACGAGGCCAAACTTTGTTATACCCATTAGGTACATCCTCACATCCTAACACAATACGTATTACTAAGCACCCAAACATTGGCCATTACAATAACAAAAGTCTCGTTCAGTGATCGGTGTAACGAGGCAGGCAAACCGGCTGACCGCGAATATCGAGAGGCTGCGGCACAAAAGACGCGGCAGACGTCCAAAGAGCCACGACTATAATAGTTGCCGTCCGAAACGTCCGAAGGAATATATCAACTGTCTCACCGAGGAACCAAACAAAAGGTCTCCTCTAATCTATCCAAACGTCTCCGCCAAAACTTCTCGATTTTTCAATACCGTCTCGCTTCTCTCTATTCCAATTCTTCGCAGCGCACGAGCTCAAAAGCACGAGCAACCTTTCGAGTTAGAGGTGTGTACCCTACAGAGGGATTTGCGGGATTATCGCGGAAAACTCGCGGAGATGGCGAGCGAGAAACCGGTTGGAAACGGTAGGAGGAAGGCTTGACGAAGGTCCGCTGATAACGTATTCTCGGTACAAGGAGGAAGACTGACGGAAGATTGCTTTTACGGTGGCTGGCAGCAGGCCGCGTTGTCGGTTTCCCGTGAATGTGTCCGCTTCTGCATTTCTCTGTCGTCGAATCGCGTCGTCGTGAAAACCGACGAGGACTCGGCCTGGGACAGCTCCGGGCTGGCTGGCCTCTCTCCGACGGTGATAGCGTCGCGACGACGTGCCCAACGATGCCTCTGACGTCGCCTGCCTACGTGTGCGTGGCCCGTGGCTCGGTGTGCGCGGGTGTAGTCCGCGCCCGCTCATACATAAACAAGAGATCGGCCGACGCGGCTTCAAAAGAAGAGACGCTAGCTGGGACTCCATTATGTAGAGCATATCCCACGGCGGTCCTATAAAGAATACTAACGATATGGCTTTCTCTCCTTACGCCAAGGTTTTTCCCTGCTACTTCGGTGCAAGAGAGCAGGCTTGAGAACCACTGGCCCCCGCTCCGAAAGGCTACCCTTTTGGTTAAGAAACCCCGCTTGTTTTCCTTTCCTTTTTCTTACCTAGGTCTTTGCGGTTGCTTCCTCAACGTTTTCGGCTTTTCTGTCAGTGAGAGAATTGTCTCGCCTTGTTTCGTAGGGGTAAATCGCGGGGTGGGTGAGTTCATGAAAAGTTTCGCTGGATCGGATCGGGGCGGATGATCGAGAGGGGTGAATTAATTGACTCTCGAAGAACGGAAGTGGTCACACGTGCGGGGAAACCGGGTCATTTGTGCGCCTTTGGTGGTGCTTTAGGTTAGGGTTGGCGGATTTATATGAACCTTGTTCTTTTAACTCGGTATCGTAACTTTGACTATAGTGTTCCTTTTTGACAGGGACGTTTAGGTATTAGAGCTAGATTGTTGCTTTAATTAGTGTTCTAGAAATTGGTAAAAGATAAGGATTTCTTTGGTTTCGAAGGACTAGGTTAGATACAATTTTTTTTAAAAATTAAGAGAAACTGACTGTGAATTTTCATTTTGATTGAAAAATAGTAAGCAGTGATTCGTGCAGTGGTACTATAAAAGTATACTGTGTCATAATGCTGGGGACAGGGAAATATTTATCGAGGATTACAGACAATTACTTTATAGTGATTTTCTGTACATGTTTAAACATAGTTATTATTCCTTCGTTGGAACGAAGTATCATGCCTTAAGTAAACATGATATATCGTTACGACACACAGATATATTCCTATAAATAATTTATTCAATATCGTTCTTCTGATGAGACTTGGATCTACAGATTATAAATCACCAAACAGTTTTTGTAATATAGACGTATTCCAAGTGTAATTACTCCTAATTCTACCATATTTTCAATATTTTCTTGGTAATATACTATCGACAGCCAGCTTTAATTCTCTATCACTGAGATCATCATTATCGCTGTCATCGCTCTCAGCATCACTCGGTACATCCCAAAACTTGTTTGCAAAAATATCCCTATTATATTCAACAGACTGATGCTCTCTCCCTCCATTACTAAATATAAGATTTAGGAGAAAACGCATACTCTAAATTGGTCATACGGATAACAATTTGTCATTAACAGTATATTATATGTAATGGTATTTTTGATTTTATTTACCTAGCTAAATATAACTATTTATCATGTTAATAATGCACAAAGTATGACGTGAATCGTCTCTAATCAGTAACACTTCAAAAATAAGAGACGCAGATTCCCGTCTCAAGTATATTAACATTTCCGAGCGCATCGATTACCGGATCGCATTTCATAACGAACCCTTCACCACTCGCTACGCGACTCCCCCTCGCGAGCCAAACATAACCATAAAAATTGCAAAGCGAGAATGTCTTAGCACGAATAATCAAACTCGACCGCGAGCACAGCGAGGTCTCGACTTTTTCACCATTCCCAGTCGAATAACAACTTTTCACGCGACAGAAGGTCTCTCCATCGTCCGATCATTCGTCATTCTTTCAACGGGGCACGTGTAAACGTTGATTCGAAACGTCGTGCTCGTTCGTGCTATTTCTTCCGTCCCCCTCTCTCCGCCGCCCGCCCCGACCGCCGCCGGGAACCGTCGTGGAAGGCAAAAGAAGTAATTGAGATAACGAGAACAGAGAATACGAGGAAGTAAATTAATGATCTCTTATCGGTATTGTACCCTGCGCCTCCGAAGGGCCTCGGCTTCGACAGCGCGAAATTAGTCAATAGCGCATACCTCGTATATCGCGTAATCAGCGCTTGCTTGACTTAATTATAAAGCACTCGGAGCACTGCTTCCGACGGTCCAACGTGGGATATAATGAATTTCGAAATTTAAACCGATCGCATTTCTTCGTCTCCGACGCGAGATCAGTCTGGAGCCGCAGACGTGCCTGCGTTTATATCTTCTTTGTTCCCCGTATTTTTCTTTCGGGTTTCGTATTACGTGAATCCTATGCTTTCCCCCTTACGAGTTCGTCAGCCTGTGGATCTCTCGTTTGGAATATCGCCTCAATCGAATATTTTTATCGGATGTTCACGCAGGGACGTGATTTAGTGTCGTGGATAAATCGTCGAATAGTGCTTTTTTGCTCCCCCTTCTTTTTTTTAAGGGGGAGGGGGGGTAGGAATATTTTTAGGATTCTTCATTTTGCGTTTTAATATTTTTCTGTTTGCAATTTATCTGTGTTTATTTTAGGTTATATGAAGCGATTTTGAATTATTAATTTATTAATTTGTCCATTGGATTGTTTGTGTGAATTTGTATTGCGAAGGCTAGATGTTGAAGGAGTATTTTGTAAGCATGTAATATTAAAATTACTTACCTGTAATGTATGATTGCAATATGGTATATAGTAGGTATATAGTGAGTAAGGTTTTACTTGAGTAAAAATCAATATTAATTTTGTCAAGGGCATATGTATGCTTTTTATGATTGTAAACTAAGATATATGGAATTCACCATTTTGATAAATTTGTTAGTTTCCTGTATTAATATCTACATTAATATTTCAGTTGATTTAAAGTAGAGATCGGTTGGAAGGAAACCATTAATGCTTTTTCTCATTTTCCGAGAATGATATTCCAATTGTGGGTCATTATTCATAGTAAAAGCAGATGATTCATGAAGTGTTAAGTGTCTTAGGAAATAAGATTTTGAACGCGATAAAGCTATTTAACGATTTCCTTTATTTCTTTCATGCGTTAATATACTTCTGTTTAAAAATGTTTTTATTGCGCGTTATAGTAAGATCCGCCTTTACAATGCCATAACTGCTGCATCGAATACTCCTAGATTCACGCGAGAGCAATTACTATAAACTGTTGAACAAAACTACTCCCATCATATCTTTTATTCCTTAAAAAAAACGAAACGAAAAATGTACGTCGTAATTCATCTTTGCAAACTATTAACCTGTTAACGGATCGAAGATGAGTCAATTTGTATACGTTACATTACGTCTATGTATGCAACGATCCTATTAAAATTCATTAGCCATTTTTAAATTTCTGCCTGCACTCAAAAAGATATCTCTGATCAAGAAATAATCTAATTAACAGGTTAACGCTGACCTATCATGTCGTGTAATATGAACTAGGCTACATGTGAATCCCAAGAGAGAGGGAAGAGAAGAGAGAGACGCGTAATATTAAACCTGCCACTACCTAAACGACTGTTTCTAACCTTTGTAATGCAGTTATATTTTTTGTGATCCAACATATTTATCTTTTTGTTACGATATTATCATGAGGATATTAGAATTATCGACTACTGTAAAAAGAGTGTTGAAGTACAGTCGTACCTCGAGCTAATTAATCTAATATTAGATTTCAAGCCCGGTATTATGTAGGTAATTCATATTTAAATTCATTTTTTGAATTCATAATTAATTTTGATTAAATATTCTGCATTTAACGCTGTCGTTTCCACCATTCTTTGTAGAATATATGTATATATAATCATGCTAGCTCGAGTAATAAAAATGAATTATAAGAATATCAATATAGCAGTGGTTGTGTTAACGATAACACTGAGCGCAGAATCTTCGATTAAAATAATAATAAAAACGGACAGCGAGACCGTGGTACATTTAGCGCTGAATAGATACGTTACTGTCGGTACACGTGATCTATAACTCCCCCCACTCCAGGCTTAAACTACGCTTGAATTATCGATTTCGATTCGCACGATCGTTCAATTGTTCCCCCAGTCTAGTCTCTGGATTTTCTCTCGGATACGCGAAGAACTTCCGTTCCCCGAAGGTCCACATTTCCAGACAAGCTGTCCGTGTCCCTTATTAGACGTATCCCTCAGGACGTCTCGTGTGCGTCCCGAGAAAAGGCCGAACGGTGACGGAAGTCGGTCCCGAGTTACGCAGCCACGCTGGCCGCCATTCCCTCCGCCTCCTGCGCCATCTGAAACACCACCGCCGACACCCCTACTATGAGCGGCTACTTGAGCTCGAACAGATGCTGCATCCCCAAAAAACCACGCTCCCATTGTGCCACTAATAGAAAGTCAAGCGTCGGCTTACGCTCTGGTCTGGCGGTACGCGCGTTCGAAAAATTTCACTGCCGGTTACTCAGGCCCTTTAATTGGTCTCGACGGCAACGAGGGGGACCGAGAAACCGATTGTGAAACGCGATTTTCGCGTCGATTCCACGTGACCAAGCGCGTCGGTTGTTTTCGCGTCAAGATAATGGTGCGTCGTCGCGGAAAATCCGCTAAAACACTGATCCGTGATTTCTCGGAGAACCTACTGGTGAATTTTGTGATTGATATTGAATTTTGGTGATTTGTGGTTTAAGTTCATCGAGGTGCAGGACGTAATAAGAGTGTCATCGAGGTGCAGGACGTTGAATGATCAAGGTATTTCGTCGTATATTAACCCTTTGCACTCGACGACTTCTTCGTTACAGAAAAATAGTAATTCGAAGACTTTCTGTCATAGAGTCGACGAAATTTTTAAAATAGTAAATGAGAGATCATATGCAAATTAAGATGTAGAATTATTTTTCTTCGACATTCGACACATCGTTAGGTAATTTTATATTTGATATATTAATTAACGTCGATCTTTGGAATTTGATTAAACGATGACTGAGAGTCACCTCTCGAGTGCAAAGAGTTAATAAAGAATTTGGATATTAGAGTATGAATTTTTGTGGATTTTGTAAAACGGGGATACGCAGTTGGGGATTTGTCGAAGAACGAAATTTTAGTTTATAGAATCTGGTTTAACTTGGAAATGAATTGTACAATGTTAAGCAATTTAGATTTTTCTCGTATCTCAATTTTTTAATAAATGTGAACGCGTTGATCGTTTTTGTATGAAAAGTTCCACATTCTTGTGGGAAATTTGATTGAATCATTGGTGTGCGATTTATCAGGTAAATATAACTTTTGCATAGTAATTTGAAGTTTAACATATATCGAGTGACTCCGAAATTTAAGTTATCGTGTAATTGTGCCGATAGAATATTGATTCTTGCAGATGAAAAGAACGTATTTTTTAAAAGAGAAGAAGAAGTTTACTGAAAAATACAATCTCATTTGAAAGTGAACTTTGAGTTAGGTTATATGGAGGAGAAAATATAAATATTTCAGTTTAAACAAAAATCCGATGTTTCATAGTGCATCTGACAGGAGTATAGACTTCCTCTTTAAAAAATTATTAATACCTAATTATATAATTTTCCTTAAAAGTATACATATATATTCTTTTATCTCGCAAATTGATTTTTATGTTAAGTAGTATGGGTTTTTATAGTTGTAGCGATTTTAGGATTACGTCATTAGTATTATAAGCGATTTCTCCATTATAATTTCTTTTAGTGAAGCTACAAGTTCGAGGTTATTGAAAAGTCATCAAGGTATTAGACTGAAGCTAGTTGGCGAACGTTTAATTGAATCGTAAATATGTGCATTCGAAATGGTTTTCTTAGGTTAAAATAAATTTAGCTTATTTATCAAGCAACTTTATTAATTATAGTCTTTACTGTTCGAAGTAAGACACTTCAGTCGAGTTATGGAGCTTTGGGTTTCGCCTGTATAGACGTCTAGCGACATGGAAAGCTTTTGATCGGGGAAAGTAGCCTTTCGAAAAATTATTGGAATGGCAGAGGCTGGAGATGCTCGATACGTTAACGACGAATCGATGTCTTTATTCAGTTTCACGTGAAGTACATCTTCATTAATTTTAATACAATCACAGCGTTTGTTCTACCAGCAATCATTGCAATCGATCAACTATTTCCACATTATTCCGTTACAAAATCTCGACATATGCACGGAAACGTAGATTTCATTTTCTTGGATCTAAAAATCATATTCTAACTATTTCTTTTCTTATAATTACCATGTCGATACGACATAACCTAAAATTCAGAATAATTCAAATAATTAATTTAATTTACGCTAAACCTACCACTGTCAAATGACCGGGAAATAGAAAAGAAGTAGAAGCTTTAAAAAATGGAATAATAGGATGCGTTGAAAAAATTATATTGCAAGAAAAATCGCGGAGATGAGTTATCGAGGTGATAACGTTGGACGCGGAATTTTTTACGAAAGTTTGGAAAACGGTGAATGATGAAACATGGTAGGTTTAGTATTAACGTATAAACGATCGTATCGTACGTGTAATTCCACGTAATACATCTAAATTATTAACTAACACCTTTATCTTTAAAATAATACGGATATTCGAGAAATCGGCGATCCATACCATGGATAGCTGTGTAATATCTGTCTCTGAAAAACAGATTTTCCCACTCTCCATTTTGTTTCGTCATCGATCTCTGAACACATAGAAACTACAATGCATGGATCACGAAGGAGGCGATAAAAATCACGTGTCGTCGCAGTCGACAGTGGAAATCGTTAAAAAGAGAGAGGAAACACAATCTCTCTTTCTCTCGCCACTGTTTCTTGATCTCGAGAAAACGGGGAAAAAAATGGCGGAAAAAAATTGACACGACGTAGATCTCTGATCGGACCGTGTCGATTTCCATCCTTTCCTCGTCCCCCTTTCGATCGATACAGGAAGTTACTACATCCGAGCAGCTCGACCGGCTGGATAACGCATTACGGTCGCATCTAGCGATAAGATGCAGGCGCACAATTTTAAATGCAGCCATAACATTGGTTCCGACGATAATTTATCTATGTAATAAATGTAACCGGGATGTTCGACCTTTCCCGATAAGCCGAGGAGCATTGTATTCGTCTCGTACGTCGAACGTAACCGGCAAGATAATTGCGTCGAGAAGCGGTTCTCGGTTTACTATACCCGGCTCTAGAACCGGGCAATTTCATAATGACTCGTTACGATTGTCGTAATAACGCGATTAAACCGTAACGCGATCCAACTCGTTACCAACTATCTCCCTTTCTCTCTCTCCTCTCTCTTCTCTCAATTATTTCCTACGCTCTACGCTTATATGCAACCGGTGCTCGGTTACTGCGTTACTCCTTGGTATCTCGTTCCAGTATCTTCTTTTTGGTATTCTTCTATCGAGAGACTAGCCCGTTGTTCCGTCGATAATGTAGATAACCGACCGGAGCAGTTCGTGGAATTTATGGCACAACAGGGTTCGGGAAAAAGGGAACAAGGGAACGATAAAACGAACTCGAGGGAGTCGAGTCGTTCCGAGAGGTCGATTTCGAAAAAAAAAAAAAAAAAGACAAAACGGGAGGAGGTATGAGAGAGGAGGAGAAAGTTCGTTACCGGCTTTCGTGCAAGTTTCTCTTTCATCGGGAACGAGCGGAACGAAACAGAACGCGACTGACATTTTCATTCGACGGGGCATCGTGGATGGATCGAGATGGCTCGTGACGGAGAAAAACTTGCGGAGGGGAAGCACCGCGGGGTGGGGGAAGCGGTTAGCACGCGTGGAAGAAGGAGCAGGGAAAAAAATTACTTGTGTAATTGCTCATTTCAGCAAGTTAATGAATCGGTATTTGAATGAATGGAGATCGCATGGCGGCGAGCAAGCGAGTGGAAGAGAGAAACAGAAAGAGACAGAGGGAGCACTTGTATGAGCAGAAAAGGGGGAGATTCGCCGATTTATCTCGACGTTCGCAACGGATGAGCCCACGGTTTATCGATGTCGGCCCGTTATCAGACTCGCGCTCTGTCGAACATCCGTGGACGTTCGAAAGCGCGAACTCTGAACTTCGAACTGTGCTTCACTAATTTCTAAAGTGCCGATCGGACGGACGGATGTCGCCTGATACACTGTTACGTGTCCGGAAGTTGCTGAACTCTTCATACTCTCACTCGTCAAAGTCGATCTGTCATCGATTACACGAGAGCCTGGAACAGAAAAATCGTGTCATTCGCGTTGAATTGAATCGGTTTTGATTATAATGGACTAATTTATTACGTTAATTTAATACACTGTCATCCTTTCCATTTCTAAAGGTTCTTTACCGCCACTTGTTTCTCTGTTCTATGATGCATCCTTGTCAGGAAATGACTTTTTCTTCTTCCCAATTAGAAAGAGGCTGTAAAAGAAAATTTTAATTTTTTCCTACGGAATTTTCTCGGTGATTTTATGGTCTAAAATATTCGTTTGTTCGATGAACATTGTTTTCAAAAATAAACATTAGGCATTCGAGTCCTTCCAGTGGAGCAAATTCGTTCTCCCACTCTTGCTCCTTCTTTTTCGCGCTTTCCTCGCGGGATTTGGTCCTTGACGGCATCTGGCGGTTAAAAATATTTTTTCCCCGTGTTTTCGTTCCGCCTCCTAGACGGCCTAGTCTTAGATCTGCGTTTCGCGAAGTAATTACGCGGCACGCGAGCCCTCTGCCTCCTCTCGTTCTGTCCGTCCCCCGCGGACAGAAATACTTCTCCTCTATAAGAACGCTGGGCGGGCACACGGAGAGTAAGAGCGCGCAATACGACGAAAACGTACCGCGAGAAATCTAGAACGCGCCCTCCGTCACGTTTGGACAATGGAAATGCAGAAACAAGCCGGGGCAACGTGACAATGATAGAAGCCTGGTCTTCGCCTGAAATTTATCTCGCGATTTCACGCGGTCTGCATGACACTGCCGGAGAGGGCACGCACGCGCGCCACCCCGCGGTTTCCCGCCGAATGTACGCGACGATGCGCGACGCCTAACGACCTTTCACGGCAACCAACCTTCGTCGCGACGAAATACACGGTTAACGCGTGTTAGATATGATCGAACGTAAAGCTTTTGAGGTTATTTTAGACTCGTCTGATCTTTGGGCATTTAGAAGCATGTGGGAAGTACAGTCGGTGTTCTGTTGTTCCATGAGTTTTTCACCTGTGACTGTGTTTGTATTTGAATCATTTTCCCCTACCAATTCGTCCCCAATTATTAATTAGGCTAGCTTTGAATGTCACACCGATCAACTCTGTGGACTGATAACTAAAGAAGATTTAAATATTAGAGACGCTATTATAAATTTATTCTAAGGTTTGCGATTACTTGTGGTATTTTTTGGTATAAATTGATGCGAAGTAAGTCATTTGTTTCTTGACAAGTTGCAGAATTTGAATATTTGGTTTTAATCAGTTTGACATCTTTTTTGGAGTACCTTGTACATTTTTTCTCAATTCTTATTAAGTTATTATTGATGTCCAATTTTTCAGAGACACTAAATAATTTTTTAAATATATAGAGCAATAAGGTTATGATTAATTAGTCTTTTATTAAGTAACTTAAATACGGCGAGGAGATTAATATATAAATTATATTATTAAATTAATAATTAATCCTCGATGAAAATTAATTTTTGTCGGATTCGTATGAACTCAATGGAAATAATGAAGAAATTATTTTTCGTTACACATACAAAACACAGACACGATTTAAAGAATTTACTATTAAAAGAGACTTAATTAAAAATAAAATATCAATTATATCTCCTGGTTTTAAGAATTTCACGATATATGAAACAAGGGCTCCGTATCCGAGTTGAAACGAAAATCAGAAATTCGATAAAAATCTGGCGTTGAAAAATGGCGTCGACTCGAGTTACAAAAGCCACTAAATTCACGAATCCTTAATTATGTTATTTTTTCTAAAAATATGCGTAAATGAATGTCAGAAATATTCCCGTATCCAAACAATCGCATCTGCTGGCTCGAATAATGGGAATTCTACCAAACGATGAAATTACGCGAAAACATATAAAGAAATTCATTTTTCTTCCTACAAAACGTTTGAAAAGAAGCAATTTTTGTTCTACCTAAGTAGATAATCATCGCAATTGAAAGTACTTGCTGCTGAATCCAGTTATTCGTACTAATGGCGTGTACGCCCACCTAAATTCGTAATAGTCGTTTCTTCTTTCGGAAAATTATTTAGAAGACAGTGATGATTCTCACCGGTGATAAGATTTCTTTTTCATAGCTGAAAGGGCACATTTGAACCATGGAACCGCGATGGAGAGCGATTTGATATAAATAGAAGCATTGATCGTGCCACGCTTACTATCGCGTTCAGCGTCCTGGGCACTTTTTCAAACGCTCAGCAGAGCCTACTTGCACTTTTTAACGTGATAAAAATTTGCATTTTTTTTTATTTTTCCGCTCTTTTAAAGCGTTGCCAGACTTTCAGCTGTTTCGCGGATTAAAGAGTCCGGCTTTATGCGAGCCCGTTCAAATTACTCAGGTTTTTCCTTTTAATTAAAAGACCAAAACTTGGTTACCCCTTTTAGCCGAAAGAAGCCAAGTTTCTGTGTCACCTTGCACTTCTTTTATTTTTCCCCTTTGTTCCTATGCAGAGATGCGGAATCCTATTCTTTAGAAATTTCATTTCCGAGGAACTGCAAGTATACATGAGCTATTAACGGTTACGTTCACTTAGATTAATAACTCGTCAGCCGTCTAACAATGATCCTTCGTTAAGATCGTTACAATTATTCGGATAGAGCGAACTTTATGCACATATCTCCTAATCTTTCCATTTTATCACGATTATATAATTCCTTTTACCAATTAAAAGAATTGAAAAATAATCAAATAAAAGATAAAATTCGATATCGAATAATTTGTCGAAGCTTAATAACAATTCTGGAAATTTTAATTGTGTTAATAAAATATGGATTTGAATATTTAACGTTTATTTATTTTTAGTAACAGATGAAACAATAATTTATTACGATATAGATTCAAAGTATTGTTCAACAAAGAATTTTTCAAGGTATATATACACTAATTAATCCTCATTACCACCCATAAATATATTTCCCACTGACTGTTCCAAATTTTTATGAATCACCATATCCTATACCACGGTCAGTACGCGAAGACCGAATATAAAAAGACTTTTCCTAAGTCCAAGATAGCCCTTGTCTTCACCAAACTTCACGTATACATCTTTGACGTATCAAAGCGTCCCTAAAGTTGGTTCGACGTCTGTGACGTAGTACTACGTCTTTTGCCACGTATCTTATCTGCAGAAGCAAAGGCTAAGACGAAGGACATTGAAGCTACGAATATGCTTGCTTACGCAATCGATTCTCGACTTCAAAAAAGTCCAGTACACGCTGGCAAATAATGGCCGCTCGGATCGTACCGAGAATATTTAGACGTTACACGCTAAAAACGGCTAATCTGCGTAAAAATAGCTCTCTTGTGTCAAACGCCGGCAAAGTACACAAACCGAGAAGAAATTCGGCATCTGTACAGCGATTATCTCGCGTCCGGGATCAACGAGGACGCGCTATGGACTTTCAACCATAGTCTGCTCATCCTAAACTGGTCACGCAAGGCTATTGAAGTTTAGATCAGGGCTCGTTGCTTAAGCTCTCCAGCTCGAGCAGTTACCTCTGTTTTATACGTATATGCATATTATCCTGTAATGACTGTATCGATCAACGTGTTACGCGTATGGGACATTGGCATGGGAGTTAATCAGGTACCTCAGCGATAAACACCATTCTTTTTACAGCTTTTTGGATTTGGTACCGGAATATTGAGATACGGTTAGATAGGTTTTCAGAAATAGGGGTAATTCGTTAAGTTTTTGCGCATATTGATGACTGTGAAGGATTATTATGGCTGATGATAGTGATTCAGGTACTTGTAAATTTTGTGCCTTTACTCGTGGTCTTTTTGTTTTTCGTTTGCCTCGTCTCGTTAAATTATTTTCTATTTATTCCGAGAGACTTTGGTCCACACTGCTGCTAAGTAAATACAATTTTTGTCTTCGTATTTGTTAGTTATTGATTTTCATAGCAGAAAGATCTATCTCAGTTTCCTTACAGTCATGTTCATCATGCGAGTGAGTGATAAATAACAAAAGCCATCTCACGAAATAACAAATCAACAATTCGACCCTCGGGATAATTAAAGTGTCTCGTAGAAGTCGTATAATTTACTGTACAGGTGATGTATGATGCTGGATGGGGTCCCAAGATCTTTTGTTTACTTCATCGATATATTAGTCTAGTTTCATTTGATATCTCTATCTACATAAATTGAGCCTGTGTCAGGTGTCTGCATAACTCTTCACGTTAAGTGTGACAGATGTTACAGTATAACATAGTATAAATTTTATTACGGTGTAACAAAAGTTAGACTTACTGCCGGTAGACTCATAAAGAAACTACCAAATTTTAATTATGCTGTATACACGATCTAATAAGGACCAGAGTGAAGATATAAATCTGTGCTAAAGGGATACCAAAATGAGAGAATTGTATTTTTAATGTTCATTCAGTTAATAGCAAGTGTACAACACGTTTCATCCGAAGTCTTCTCGCTAAGGTTACTTAGGTTCTCCATATTTCAGACGAAGAAGGTAGAATTGTATTTTTAATGTTCATTCAGTTAATAGCAAGTGTACAACACGTTTCATCCGAAGTCTCCTCGCTAAGGTTACTTAGGTTCTCCATATTTTAGACGTAAGAAGAAAATGTGAATCTGTATCAAACAGATAGCTAAATGAAAGAATTTCATTTTTATGTTCATTGTAATGGTAGCAAGTGTAATATGCTCCTCATAAGATCCTATAGTAGACCTGACTTCATTGAGGTTCCTTAGTATCTTCAAACACCCAAACATATATAGAAGCTTAGTTTATCATCCCCCTCGGGTCTATTTAGCTACACAGAAATATTAGAAATCTAACTAAAAGATAAAAATCTATGCCAAAAAGATAGTTAACACGTTAAACGCCACGCTGGTCTCTAGGACCGACACTAGACTTTCCGTTAGGGTCCGGTCGGTCCTCAGGGATCGGCCCAGACCAGGACAAAAGGGTGCTAACTTTGGATTGCCATCTTTGGACCTAAGGTTTGGAAATTCCTGTTATAATAATTGGAACAGTATGTCCAAGTTTTATGAACACTTTGCCCACCGCTGGTGGGATATTTGACGGCTGAGACTGGGTCTGAACGGAACGGAACAAGCAAAACGGGCTGGGCACTTAACACTAGGTTTAGTAGGTACCTGTATACCTATTTCTAAGGACACCTGTCAAATTGACAGGTAAAGGAAACCACGAGCCTTTGTTTTTTAACAATTAGTTTAATTTGAAAACAATTATATATTATATTAACAGTCTTAATATAAGTTAACTAAATCTGTTATCATCGTATAATTGGAGCAACCCTTCCGTCAAATTGACAGGTTCCGTAAATCTAGTGTTAATGTGTTAAACGAAAACTTGCACAGTTCTCCGATGCACCCTTCGTTGATCCAGATCCAGATCCAATCCTCTATTTCCGGAAGTGACTCTGGATCGTCACATTCGTCACTCTAGTAAGTACAAATAAACCAGTCAGGATGTTATATCACGTGAACCCAGCAGTTACCCTCATCTTCCAGTTCCCAATGGGCGAAGGGACTTTTGGCTGGTTCTTCGAACGGGATTTTCGGACTGACATGTCCCTTCAGCTACGATTCTTTCGTCGCATGGTAGAACGTTGCTCCTTTATCGATGCTGAGATTCCTCGAGCGTGTTACGAGCATGCCACATGCTCGCGTGGAAGCACGTGTTCGTCGCGTTCGGTGATGGAAGGAACGCGCGCGTGCATCCGTGCACGCGCGGCTCGCTTTTTCTCGCGACCACGCGTGCATGCTGAGCTAGGAAGTGGCGCTAGATTGCTTTCAGGCGTTCATTGATGACTTATCCATGACTCGTCTAGGAAAGCCATGAATCTGAATTGTTTAACACTAGGTTTATGCGTCATTTTCACGTGTTTCGAAACTCACGAGGAGAATTATAGAAACCGTTTACGTTTTAATAAAAATAATCCCTACGAACATTTTAGATTTCATATAAATACCTCACGGTTTCATAATTTCATTTGTAAGCTAACAGTGTACAATTGTGTTGCCTTTTAATTAAGTTGCTCTTGGAAGAAAATGTTTGATTTCGTTCACGTTGAAATATCAGAAATGTCCATAAACCTGGCGTTAATCACGAAATTTTAATTGTCCTTAAGTCGGAGTTTGTATTTATGATGTACCGATGTTAAATTGTAGATAGTATTTATTCCATTTGTTGTAGTAGTAATTAGCAATATTTGTGTGTAACCTGTGCCTTTGGGCCCTTTGTAATTTTGGAAATAAGTAAATAGGTAATAATTTTTGTTGTATTGTCGTAGATGTAATGGCACTCGTGTACGAGTTATGGAAGAATGTATCGACGTGTAAAGTTCACTGTGAATTAGTAGTGTAATATAGTATTACACTCCCACAGAAATACGTCCGACTATTTGTATTATGGCGTATTTACGTCAAAATCAATTAATAATAGTTTGAAATTAATTTTTACCGTACCATTATCGTATGTTGCACGTTAAGATCAGTATTATTAAGACGTCTATGGCTATCGTGATACAAGTTCAGATCACTAGCAAGCGTACATCAACTTCCATTTTAAAATGTTAAAATCAAATCTGAAAAAAGAAATTTAATAAATGGACACAATCTCATATCATAATTTTCATTTAAAAGGCTATCCTGGGATCAGAGTTAACTCCAGTCAGCGAACGTTCGCATACACTTTGCTTTTCTTTCGTAATTATTCTTATGAATCGAGAAAATTTCAGTGTTTTCCCGCAGGTAAGAAGAATAAGGCTCGGTGTATCGTGTAATTTTCCAATTTGTAGTCTTTTTTCGTAATCCGAGAAACTGATTCGATCTTACAGATCTCTTTGTTTCCGGATTGAACAGGCTGGTAGTATTTAAACCGCGACTGTTTCCCAGAATCAGATAATTGTATATTATTTCCCTGCGTGAAAGATAGAAACAACAGCTCGATTCATAACTCGATAGGTATCATTTTGTCTGTTTTATCTGCGAGACTGGTTCTGCTCTTGGAAATTATTCCAGCTGTAGTGTTTCTCTTCCCAGAACAGGATGGCTATTTGTTACATATATTACACTATAATCATTGTATCTGAGCGAAATCGGATTTTAATTCGTCTAATTCGTCTTTAGATCGGTTTAAGTTACATCGATAACCTGATACTTGTGTAATCGTTTGTACAAAGTGTTCTACCTTATGGAAGAGGGATATATGCTTTATTGTTTCTTATGAGATGTAGGTGGATAATAATATTGGCATAAAAGTTGGAAAAAACAATGGGAACCGAATGAAAAAAACGCTCTTTCCGGCCATTCCGATGCTCCCAGTGAATAATTTAATTCCTTTGCTGCTTTAATTGTAATTATTCCTTGCTTCGTACCTTAGCTCACGGAGATGCTTGTACTCCAATATCTTGCATTCGTTTTTTTATATCGTAGAAACAAATTTTTACTGTTGTAAAGATTAATATCACTCTGTAATATTCTGTCCTTTGGAGTTTAAATAATAATTCAATTAAACATTATAAATAATTAAGGTACTAGAGAACTTTTAATAATACTGCTACTAATAGAGTAACATTATAATAATATTATTATCACGTAATATTTGGAATATAAAGATGGAGTATTTGCAAAACTAAAGAATTTAACCAAAATTATTATGACGAGTTGAAAGTCATTATTCAGAGTAAATCACTTGTGGTAATTCTTACCATTGATTTTTTTCCACGTCTAATTCTATTTTTACTAATGAAAAAATAGAAATAACCCTCACCTCGAATATCATCTAATAATTACACCTTGGAATTTCGCATGAATGGGAAAAACTTACGTATTATAGTACAATTTTTCACGAGAATAGCGATTAGCACTCCTGAAAGTACGCGATTAATCACTATTATTGGGAAAAGCACGTAGCGTTCCTTTTCACAGGTGAAACCCCTCGCATAGTCCCCTCCACGTGTCCTTATTATGGGAAAAATAATGTTCAGAAAGAGATCATCGTTATGTTTAATATAATTTCCCACTTTTTTTCTACTTATTTCTTAAAGCGGATGACGAATCCCGGAAGCAGGAAAAATTCGTTCTAAATCGTAAATGTTTCTGGTTATAAGAATAACACTGGTTTAAATGTGTATTAGACGACCATAAGTTTATTCAGAGCAGCATTAATGCAATTTGGACAATTCGTCAAAAGAATTTTCAAATTTTAACAAATTTGAAAGAATATAAATATTAATTTTACCGAAATGATTCGTCTTAATTAGGTGACTTCTTAAAGGATAGGAAGTACGATTAGGTTGATGATTAAACAAATTTTTGAATCACTTACTGTGCACTATCTGAAACAATTTCGATAGATTTCTTAGAACTTGTAACGAAACATAATTTTATGTTAATTAACGCGTCGTTGTTCGATCGATATCGAATCAAAATTAAATTGAAATTTCAGTATTTCAAGAAACGAGGACACAGTGCTTACGTTGAATTTTTCAATAACAAAAGAAAAATATCAGTTCCACCCAATTTATCTTAACCTTTTTTGTAAACGGAATTTTTATCTGCTCCAAACAGAAAAAGAAGAAACATAGCGATTGATAACGTATTTTTTTTTCAATCTAAAACCAAAAAGCTGGTAATTATTATAAATAGATCACTCGATACATCATATATAAATAGACCAGTGTCAGTATTAAATTTTTATCTGGCCCAAAGAAAAAGAAGAGTAGCAATTGATAACATATTTTTTTTAAATCAAAGACCTAAAAGCTGGCAATTATTAAATATAGATCATTCGATGTCAGTGTCAGTATCAGCCATCAATCAGTTAATAAAATGCACAAGTACGGTATAGAGACTGTCACGTATCGAAATTAAAAATTCGTGGATCTATATACAACTTTCGACTCGCACGATGTTCTAGAGGGTTAAGAAAGTCGAATTCGATACAAGATGCGACCTCGAGAGTATCGTCTGGTGATTTTGGAGCTGGACGTAGCGCCGGATCGCCAGCCTGACCTCGCAACCTCCGCTCTTCTTCGCCAGAAGCCTGAGATAATCGGCCAGTCCGCTTCCCCCGTCTCGCGGCCCCGCGACGATTGATGGATAGACCGTGTTACAACACTCCGTACACAACAATAATCCACGCTCAATAATCACGCTCGATTATTGCGCCTTATGTTCGATTACGTAATCCACCGGAGCGCCACGGACTTCTCAGCCGGATCCGGTCGATCGCGAGATTTAGATTTAGATTTGGTAATTTGCAAACGGAAATTGATGAATCGGCCTGGGCTAGTCCGACGTTAGATTAGCACCAGATAGAGTTTAGACGACGTATTCGATGAATAGGTGCAAGGAAACGACCTGGAGAGCTGGTAGGTCTGTCTGTCTTTAGATTGAGTTTAGGGGTGGGGTTGGATGATTGCTAACGAAGGTGTTGCAGGCTTGGCCTAATTGTTTTTGCAAGAGTGGTACGTGGCTTTTAGGTTTACAGACAGTGGGTTGTCTAGGAACGATAGTAGAAAGAAGAAACGAGGATATTGTTGACTTTCAAACCGAATTTGAAGATGAGATGGAGAGATTGGTAATGAAGAGTAAGGTGTCAGATTTGATTTAATTGTTTTTGGAGTGGTAGGGCATATTTCTTGGGTTTTAAGCTATGGGTATTGAAAAGGGAAAATAATTTTGTTCCACGGTGTCTTTTCAGTAAATATACCAATATTTATCTCCAATTGACAGCGTGTAGCAATGCTTACATGACTTAAAAGACATGTCAGTTATAATATCCCATAATAGAGCTACATGGACATTTTTGCTGCGGATGTCGCAATTGTCGATCCACAAATCAGATTTGAGAGAAGCAGGTGGATAGCTGTCAATATAAAGTTAAAAAGTCTAGCTAATTTTTCTCAGAATACTAGTAGACAATCCTCGCTAAACACGTAAAACAATAGAGACTTGGACTTTAACTTTCCACGATCTTTCATAACATCGTTCCAATAATCCGTATCCTTCGTCTACCTTTGAAACGAGGGACCAAAGTCTCTCGTGACAAATAATACGTCGGACTAACTTCGACCAACTTTTTTCTAACACTCGTCTCGACTCAGCATCGGGGAGACAATCACGTGTCATCTCGCGATGTATCCTCGGATCTATCATCCTTCCCCTCTATTGCCAGCAAAGAATAGCCTCCGCGATCGCTTATCCACGGCATAGCAGCATTAGCTTGTGACACATGCTCCCACAGAGCGATACGTTATGAATTCTAACTAGATTCCACGTATACGTTGAGCAGTGGCGGAGATAATTCCAGCGAACGCGCGATACGGTTGCAACTTTGTAGCGAGTTACATAACTATAACCTATGCGACACGAGGAAACAAAGTGTTAGTCGTGTCGCGCAATAAAGAGCAGCAACAAAAAGGTCTTCCATCGACGTCTCTACTCTGCGCGAATCACCGCGAGACATGAGACACACCGACTAACCGATGTCCATTCTTCGTTGCAGATTGAGGATGTCCTCAAAGAGGAAGTCACCACCAACGAAGCTATCGGAGGGCGGGGGCGGCACGGGTACAGTGGCAGGCGCCAACGAGGAGGAGGAGGACACGACCTCGTCGGTGACCGGTGGTCCCGGTGGCGAGGTAGCCGTCGGTGAAGAGGGGCCCACCACCCCCGTCGACATCGAGGAGTGTTACCCTCACCAGAGAGGAGGTGACTGCGAGTCGTCAGGCTGTTCGTCGCCGGCGACCACCAGCGAGCCTGATCTGAGGGACTCGCCCTCCCCTTCGTCGAATTCCTTGCGTACCAGCAAGCGACAGAGGGTCGTGTTGTCCAGCCAGGAGGCCCTGGCCTCCTACCACTACCCCCACCACCACCACCATCACCATCATCATCATCACCATCACCACACGAACACATCGTCCTCGTCGGGTGGTGTCGTGGAACCTGCCAGCTCCTCGGAGTGTGGCTCGCCCCCCACCCCTCTAACCGTAGACCCGTATTACCCTAACCATCCCCATCACAATAATAACAACAACACCGTGACGCAAAATAATAATAACAACAACAACGGCGGCAACGCTACCACCGTGACAAGTAAGAGATCCATGGACGACGTGCTGAAGAGGTTAACCTGCAAGATGAACAGCGAGTCGCTGTCGCTGCAGGATGACACCAGTAATAACAGGCGGAACAGCCCGCCCCCTACGTCCACGCCGACTGGACACAACGCGCACTGGTTAGTGTTCTGGTGATGTAATATTTCTTTGGGTTTTTGGCAAGTTGGTGACGGTACATGCAAGGTGTATTCGGTGCTTGGAAATTCGTGGTACGAATTTAGTAACGAGATGTTTAGTTTCCTCTCTGTGACAACGTTATTCTTGTTATTTCTTTATGAGGTTTAATTTTAATTCATTTATTGGTAAATTTGTTATTTATTCATTCAGAGGAATACTTTGAAAATTCAAATGACAAATTCCAATGAACTACTGTACTTTTACTATATCATTGTGGTGGTACTGAGTAATTTATTTGCACTAACTATTGGTAATTGTAATATTTTTATCGTGAACAATACAAAGGGGTTACTTGAATTCTTTGATATGAGTTTTATATTTTTGTAGTTTGTACCACAAGTTTGCAAGCATCGAATACGTAGGCTACTTTTGCTTATAATAAAGCGATATCAAGAAATTGATTCCTTCTAGGACATTAATTCTGGAAATACAGACTGTCACAAAAATATTTAGACACGTATATATACTTCACAATCTCAGTTTTTCACCACTACCGTGAATATTATGCTCCGTATTAATTATACTAATTATTTATTTAGAACCCAAATAGTATTTGTGCCCGGATATATTTGTAACCGATTTTACATATAGATAGCAATTGAATTTGTAAAAATTGAAACCGTGCACCCGGGTTATCTCTTCACAATTCCTTAATTTAATATCTTTCACACTCGATAGCATTATCTACTATTCTCCAATATTATTCAGTAAATTTCTCTCTGCCCCCTGAAGTCACCCACTACATCTCCCTAACCTACAAAGAAGTCCGCCATCTTGTAAAACGGAACTCGTCCTCTCTGCCTACAAAATGGCTGATAAACAAACTCTACTGAAACCCCTATAGCAGTGTATGCTGCATAGTAGTGGAATAAGTTATACATGTCAGCTCCAAGTAGTCATCACTGGTCTAATGCCTACTCCAATTCTTCGTCACGCTGTATTCCTTTTCCCCGTCATCCGATTGTACGTAACCCATTCGCAGATACGATACATCCAATCGATAATAAGAATTTTCGAGCACTATTTTTATAATCGTTTCACGAAGGTATTTTCTCCAGTCATCTTTTCACAGACGCGCGGAGTAGTCTAAACTTATGCAAATACCATTGGCAGAAAACAGAGCAGTCCCAGCTGTCGCATATCGGCTATTTACAGTTTTCCTTTCTCCGTCTCTGCCGCGATAGTGGGCGACATTAATTAAACGGCGCCAGGAAGTGGCCGGTCGGCCGGGGGGAAATGAGACCGGCACCATTGGCGAGCGTTCCTTCCTGTTTCCCGGATTCGCCGCGCGCGTCGCCCGCCGCGCGACCCGTGGCGCTAGTGTCGCGCGCCGTATTACGCAACGTGTATCTCCTTTTAATTAGCCGATATTGTGTATCCCCGACCGACATCCGCGGCTGGCGGATTCGTTACGGTGTCGCAATCGCCACGCCTTTAATCTGCCGTTGTCTTTCGACAGGCTATCGCGCCTCCAATACGCTTTACATAATCGGTGAATATGGAATAAAAAGAAAGGCGGATGTTGTATATTTTTATATCGATCAGGTTACAGGTCAATTGGTAATTGTTTGATCGTGCTTCTCGAGGTATCGACTTGTTTTTGGAAACATCTTTCGTGGATATCTTTCTTGTTGCAAATGAAATTGACGAAGATCGACCTTTGAGTCTCTTTCTGGTTCCACGTTGAAATGTAGGGTGGCGAATTGGGTTAAGTATAATAAGTTTCCTTTGGTAAATTTTTGTATTTTGTTTTAAAAAATATCAATGTGAATTCTATATCGGTAACATGACTTTTCGTAGTCTCCCTTTCCTCTGCTTCGCGTATGCGTTATAACAGACAATTAAAATACAAGGATTTTTTCAAGGTAATTGTTGGAAAGGAGGTCATTTGATATCGAGAGTTAACATCAAACTCAAACGCCGTTTAAACACCATTTTGGAGTAGATAGAGAGACGTATGGATCTTCCTATTTTTCGAATATTTTCTTTATTTTTTGATATGTATATATATATTTTTGTGGCGTCGAGTGCATATAAAGTGTCAGGCAGAACGTTTGCGTTCGACATTGATTTCCACTTTTGAAGTCTGCGCGTTATACCTTGCTTCTCTATATAACTCTGAAAGAACACTATGCAAACACGCGTGTCATTAAAAGATCAATTATATACTCCATTACCTTAGATAATGCTGAATAAACTTTCGATTTGCGTGGAAGAAAAGTAAGAGGTGCGATTTCATGAATTCGAATCGAATATATTCGAACTTTGTTGAATATCACTTGCTTTTGTAATGATCCATTTCGACTGTATATAGACTTGTGAATATTTCTGCATTTTCTTAAAACGTCAAGTTAAAGCTTAGAATATAAACGTCAACTCGTTTAATTGTGATTTACATTCATATAATGGAATAAAACATTGTTTATGTAATATATCTTCATACCATATATACATATAGTTACGTTATATATAAATATAATATAAAATACTTAAAAATTATTTACACTTGAAATATTTTTTAATATAATATAAAATATATAATTATATAGAATGATGTATTTGCATAACATAATCGAATGTTATATTCCTAAATTAAAATTACTTACAATCATTTGCAATTTTTCACGTGTTTCGCAATTTAAATTCTGCTTAATTATATCAGACTTTTTAAAAATTATAGTATTTATTTAAAAATAAAAATTTCAAATAATAATAGCTGTTGCAAGATACATTTTGTAGAATCGATTTCAATTTCTTTGGCTTCTTACGAGTCAATACTAGTGAAGAATAATTCTGGAGGAATGTAGACATAACAGATCTCTATTTAACATAATCATGCGACACGTCATAAAATTATGCTCGTAAAGTAAGATATAATACAGTGCAAACATCAATTTGCATTTTTATACTTTAATGATACATTGTATCAGAAGAAATAGCCAATAGGAATGATATAACAAGTTCATAAACCAAACAGTAAGTAGGAATAGTAATTCATAAAGCCGCACCTAGATTCGTAGTCGTTTAGAGAATCATGTAACGCGAGATTGATATAACGAACACAATTCCTATTGTATCAATTTTTCTGTATTGCAACTTCGCTGTCACTCGCTTCAAATTAATTTAAGTTTAATAGTATTTCAATTATTAACATTTCTTTTCTGTAGACCTCTCCTTAACCAGAGTTTGGTTAGTAATATTTATTTTACATCCTTACAATTTCTTCACCGTTGTAAGAAAAATGTAGGGTGGGTGATGGAGTGATCCCTGACCAATAGCAGAGGAATCAGTTCGATGGTTCACACAGAGAAGATACCTGTACATTTATTTTGTCAAGGAAACTAGTAATTTTCGTAGCTAGAAAAATAGCAATTAGACGTGCTTCTGCAACGTTTAACGATTATTTTCGTTAGTCAGTCTCGTGGTTAATTTTCACCGATGTCTTTCTGCCTCAGTTACGTGTTATTCTTGAAATGGCTCGACGTGTGATAGGCTCTGTTGTTGATTATGGCAACCGCCACCGGAACTTAAATCGTAAAGCGAAAGTTTAAGACGTAACCTTCTCTTCTAATTATTGGTTCCTCCTACTAATATCGCACTTCACCGTTGAATATTTTTTTTCCAACCAATGACGTCTATTTGTAAAAAGATTTATAAACAAATTCTAAATCCTAGTGTCTTTCATTATTTTCCAATTTTCTAATTTTACTCGTACGATCTTGAAACTTCCCTCTTGCTACATACTTCACGTTAACGTGCATTTATGTCACTGGTTGGAAACAGCAGGCACAAACGTTCGAATACTTGCATGCATGACTGTGAGTAGTTAAGACGTTAGCCGCTGCTGAATTATTGCCATCTATGGGGGCCATTACTGCACGTCGTTGGTAGCGAGCGCACAGTGACGGCCACCATTCTATTCCATTCCTCCGTATCGGTTCCCAGTGAATAACAACGCGAAACACTTAAATATGGCCCCGCGAATGGGCCACAAAAGCAGGCATTGTTCGAGGAACGGCGAGATTCACCGATTCCAGTCGTAAAACGACTCTTCGTTACCGAACGCGAGATCCATCCGTGAAATACAAAGAGGGAACGAGCGTAGAGGAAGTCGTCGGAGGACGCGCGAGGGCCTGGGCAAAAAAACAAGGGGACCACAGTGAGGGAGCCTGAAAATATCCCGACTTCACGGCCACGATGGGGACAAAGAAACGCGTCCGTGACGAGGACGATAAGAAATCGGACGGGTCGACGTTTTATCCTGGACTATGGCCCGTCTTCGTTTCCATTTCGCGAGAATCTAAAAATGTCCGTGGAGGATGAGGTACGTTTTGCTCGTCGCTTTTAATCCTCTGTCAGGCTTTTTTGAATCGGCAGTGACACGTGGCTGTGAAGAACGTGACAAATTTTTGTGTAATTTTCTGCATTTTTCTCCATCGACGAATCTTGAAACATAGTGGAATATTTGTATTTGCATGTACAGGTAACCCTCCTATAACACGGTAGATAGGTTCCCAGAAAATGCCGTGTTGTGTGAAACCGTGTTGTATGAAACCCAGACGCAATACAAAAAGGGTGGTTACGTTCCGAAGATGTACTAAAAACAAATTTTTTTTTAATTCTACATAAACAACTTAATTTTTATTAAAAATGTAAATGTATGTACAACACATAACAGAAAAAAACGAAAATATTGTTTTAATTTAACGCAACTTTAATTTAATACATTTCTTCGTCTTCACTGCTCATGTAGAAGTACAGTGTTGTACAAATGTTTTTGCAATTTTCTTATTGTGTTAGAGCGAAACCGTGTTATAGGATGCCGTGTTGTAGGAGGGTTCCCGCAATTTATGAATCGTGTTATAGTGAAACCGTGTTATAGGATGCCGTGTTGTAGAAGGGCTACCTGTACTTACAATCTTAGCTTAGGAAATGCATGTACAGGTGTACTTATTTATTCTGCAAAGTGTATGTTCGTAAGTTCATATAAACTTTACGAATGTTGTGTATGTGTATATAAGTGTATCTACTTCCGTATATGTGTACTCGATTCACAAGCGCGTATCTATACACTTATCTATACGTGTACTTACTTTGCAGAATGTGTATGTACACAAGTGTACATATTTTTACAAGCAGTATATATATATGTGTGTGTATTAATGTATGAGTACACTTAATTTGCAAGCAGTATTTACATGTGTATTGTCTTTGCAAAATGTACACGTAAAATTTCAAATTGTAATTGCACGTGTTCTTACTGTACAGCATATTTTGGAAACTTCGTGTTAATTGAATATTCTCGTGCATAAACGGGAATTATCTCGACGAAAATCGCGTGAGGTATTACACGGTGAATATTATGTTTCGAGATGATTACCGAAGTAGTACAGCAAGGATTTCAAACCAGAAATCGCGTGAAAGCTTTTAATTCTCCACTGTAATCTCACGCCACCGGTTTAATTAACACCAGCCTACAGGAAACACGATTTCGCGATAAAAACTCCTAACGCGTTTCGATATTCGCCGTCATGTTAAACACATTTTCCTCGCCAATACGTCCAACCGATTTTGCTATCCACACGATCGTGGTTTCATTAAAATCTGAAAGTTACACCTAGCCGAGGTACAGTCGTCCACGAAAATATCGTAACGCTCCTGTCCCAAACTTTTTTAACCCTTTTCACTCTTCGATCTTTTCGCCACAGAAGAGTAGAAATTCAATGAAATTATGTTAATACTTGGAATCTTCGCATTCGAATCATTTCTACAAACTAATTTCGAAATAATTTGAATCATTTTCAATGTTTATACAATTTTTTTCTAATTTTACTTATTTATACCCATGTAAAACTGATTTGTATTATTTATAATACCTATGGTTCATCTATCCGAGATTCAAAGTTCAAATTACTCAAATATTTTCCTGCACGACTGTATCGATTGTTATCAATAATTCGCAATTCCTCGTTCATAAATACTCGCGAATTCCGTGCAATTATAAATTACAATATTCATACGCCAAGGCTGAAGAAGTGGTTCTTTCAGGTGCTACCTATCGATGCGTCTGTTAAGATACAAATTTGGAAAATGTTTCGTCTCGTCTTTATCGTCGTATCGTGAGAAATTCAGGGTAAAGAGAGACAGAGATAACGAAAAATGGAGAAGAACGAAATTTATCGGAGTTTTCGATTAGAAGCGAGTGTGTAAGTTATCGCTGAGCTCGCCTAGTCTATATTCAAACGATATCGCGCGGTCACGTAATAATAATTGCCCCATGTAATCGAGGCCCTAGTGAATGAATTGATTCTTTGTATCGGGGCGTCGGGGACGCAGGGGGTTTCATCGTTCTGGCTTCGACATCCCTAGCACAATGTACAACGTTGGAGATACAGAGTAGAGATTATCTGCACGTGGCTAATTATGGATTGTGGAACGACTCGATGATGGCAGAGGCTGATCTCGTGGGGAGTTAGCTGGGTTGGTCGTTGTGGACTTGTTTTGCATAGGGTGGCGAGGAAGTTGAGTGAAGAAAGTGGGTTTGGAAACGTATCGTTGTTGTAGATGAGAGTATGACTGATGAAACGATAGAAATAGTACTCGGGAGTGTTGGTTAGGTTTTCGAAAGCGTGAAATTTAAGTTTGGTCGATCATGGTATATTGTTATCGACTGGAAGTGTCGCGTCTAGGTATTACTATAAGACAGGGGGTTACTAAAAGTTATCGAAGTCACTAGAAGATAGGTAACTAGAGGAATGTTGGGTTCTTTGTCAGCTCGTTGACGCATTGATAGAAATAGGACACGCGAATGATGGTTATTGACCTGAATATCACGGCTACTATGCAGAGCTGGTAAGAAGACTCTTGGAAGGAATAGAGGTCTGATTGGTCATACAGTGATAGACACACCTTCTCTGATACACAGTGATAGATACAGGAATATTCCTCATTAGTGAAGAGTGTCAAATCTACTGTTCAAAGATGCGAGACGATGGCTAATGGAAGGAAGGCTGGTTCGAGTGACCATAATGTAAATGGGACACCATTCTTGGCAGATATAGGGCACACAAATGTTCATTAACTGTCTACTGTGTACGGACGAGAAGATGGCTACTGGAAGGAATGCTGGTCTGATTGGTTACAGCTCAATGGAGAGATCTTCTGTGATACAATGATAGATATAAGACATGTTTCGTTATTGGTCTACTATAGTATAAGAGAATGGATAATGAAGTAATTCTGGTCCGATTAGTCACAATGCAATAGTCTTTTTCATAGAGTCAATTGCAGTCGAATTTTCGTTATTCCTAAATATGTGACCATTCTGTTACCAGTTCTCTAAAAAATTCTCCAATCCTTGAAAATAAAACACAGGAATCTTGTCAAGAATAAGTTCAAAGATCAACAAACCCTAACTGACTTAAAAAGTCATATATAAAATACCCCAAAGAGAAGACAAAAATGTCTACCCAACTAATTTCGTGATAATTAAAATCACAGTGATCCACCAAATCTGTCGATATCCTCGATTCCACAGCCCTCTCATTTCCCTTTCTACTGTCATGTCCAACCACCCTCGACTCATCCATAAAGTACTTGTACATACCACTGTGAAAACAAAACAATCGCACGATGTCCTGTTCGATTGGTAGCATCCAACTCATTCGTCGAGTGTCGAAAACGTGGCAACAAACACGGTCCCCAGGGGTGGCGTGCGACCATTGAAAGCGAACCGGTGAACTTGGCAGACGCGAGCGAACGAACGGAATCGTGCCAGTGAGCTGCCCACACGCCGCACGGTTATCGGGGCCAAAATTCTTCCAAAATTCAGCCAACTGTACGACGACTCGCACTTACGTGACGTTCACCCGCTTTTTGGACTTCGTTCAATTCTTCACCCGTCGCACCCCTCTGAGAGTGGGGATAGAAATACTCGTTTCAACGAATGATAGGGAGCTCGAGAAGATCCTGCGATATTCAAAATCGATGGAAGGCAACCTGGACGTGTCAAACGTTGGTTGTCATTGGTTCCGAATATTGATCCTTTTGCTCGATTATTTTTGGACAAAAGAAATCGCTATTGAGAAGGATGACGATGGAGTTAGTGTTAGGGTTTGAGGTTTGAGGTTGTTTTCTGTTATTTCCTCGATTTTGGGAGAAAATTAATTACGTTTATTGAAATTTTTTATTGACAGTCTTTGGATCGTTTATGACTGCAATTTGAACACGAATGCGTGGAAAATCATGGGATTGGAGATTTGAGAAATTCTGTCGTGCCTCTAACTCGAGGTGGCAGAAATCCATTGTTTCGATTAGAATACTATTTCGAGGGAAAATTAATTAGGTTTATTGAAATTTTTGATTGACAGTGTTTGGATCGTTTATGACTGCAATTTGAACACGAAGGTGTGGAAGATCATGGGATTGGAGATTTGAGAAATTCTATCGTGCCTCTAACTCGAGGTGGCAGAAATGTATTGTTTCGAGTAGAATATTTTGACAGTTGTCAAATTCGTTATAATCGAATACTAATCCAAGGCTTAATCTTACGTACTGAAGATATCCAAGGGACGAATCCTCGAGCCCGATCAGATCAAACATTTATCGAGTCTAAAGCCTATCAATGCTTCTTAGCGATGCTTATGGCCACCAATTAACGTTCACTCGAACCTGGAAATTGGTTTGACCTTTACGGAAGCACCGGATGAAACGCTGGTTCAATTGGGATCAGTCACTTCGCATTGATCGAGAGCAGAGCCCCTCGAATGACGATGGATCGAAGGTTCGTTTGTTCGGCCACAAGAGCGTTGCTATTTTGTAATCATTCTCTGCTTAGATACCCCGATGGCTTTTCAAACTACATCAAACAAACACGGGCATTATTCGCCGCCTCGAGGCAGCTGCTTTACCGTGAATCATTAAATCGTGGAAATAAACGAATCGCCAATAGGCAATAAGTACGCCTTAGCTCCTTTACAATTTAACCTCTCTGGCTGCCGTTTGATATCGAGCTCAATGGCGAGAGAAAAGACAGAACGATACACCATTATCGCTCACAATGCCTCGCGGTGCAGCCTCTGTGGTCCATTCTTCGGCCAGGAATTCCATGCTGGACCGCGAACGATAGGCCCAAACGCAGCGAGGCTTGGTCCAGTGGGGACGCGAGTGGTCTAGAAATAGAGACGCGAAGCTGAAAAATCCGTACATTATTATTACACGCTCCACTTTTGATACTAATATCTGCTTGCCAACTTCCACCATGCGTGTCACGCGCGTGCAAGCGTTCGATGATATAAACCGAGGAGTACACGCAGCAGATAAAAGTATCATCAATTTCATAATGAACGTATGTCAGCGAAATTACGTTAGCACGCGTGATAAAGTAGCATGGATGGAAAAGAAGAGGAGAGAGGAGAGGAAAGAAGTCGAACAGTGAGAACATAGCCATTATTCGTAAGCTTGTCATAAGATCGGCGTGAACGATCATTCTTTGCGTCTTTGTTGAAATTTTGAAGATCAGGGAAGACCTATAGCGTGATCCCTGTGGAACTAGCAATCGATGATGTACTTTGTT
The DNA here is from genome assembly GCF_001483705.2 of Eufriesea mexicana. Lineage (NCBI taxonomy): Eukaryota > Metazoa > Arthropoda > Insecta > Hymenoptera > Apidae > Eufriesea > Eufriesea mexicana. The sequence goes on along the minus strand of NW_016908289.1, from coordinate 1,223,905 downwards.
TCATTTTCACGTTCAGTCCAGTTACTGTCAAGTTATTGTCAAGTTTAATTATTTCCTGTCTACATTCGTCGATGACAGTTGATAGCTTTACCCATTCAGATTATGTTGGCGGATAGTTAAGGACTTCTCAGATTAAAATTACGCGTTCCCATCATCTGAAATTAGAATAGTCCAAGTATCTCAGTAACGTAGACAGTGTTCCATTGAGCATACCCAGTAGCGACCTCTATACAGCTACTGATGCGGGACAAAAATTTGTCTAATTAAGATTATGTTTGAAGAGAGTTAATAATACGTCTAATTAAAAGTAGATATATTTCGCGATATGAATCGTGATCTAGATCAAACGATCTCTCACTGTATTGAATAGTGACCTTCTATCTAGTGATCTTCAATTCATTTAATCGATGTTTAAAGACTTTGCTTGCATAAGGTTGGGTATCAGGTTTATCAGGGATTTAAATCGTATTTCATAATCATGTAGAATCAGACTAATCAGGCTCTAGAGTGGATGTCTGATCGAGGAGGTGCAGTGGACCAACGGAATCTGGCTGGCATGAGCCTGTGGGTCGCTGATCGACGACGAGGATTTCATCGACGAAATTAACCCCTCCTCCCTTTATCGTTCATTCAGCTCCGTAGGTGACCTTATTTTTAACCTGGCGTTGGCCAAAAATAACGGTATGTCGCAAAATTGGCGTGACAAAAGAAGCAACACGGGTGACACGGTCTATTTTTGGTCAGCCGGAAAGGCTAAGTCCCTCGAACCGTACGCGTCGCCAGGGGGGATGATAATAGCGACAGAACGAGCCTTTTGTTGCCTGATACCGAGGTCAACAGGCGCGAATAGAGTCTTGTAGCCGCCCACCGAGAGTTATTATCGGTAGTGAAAGAAAGCCACGCACAAGCGAGGGTCTTTCATCCGCCGCGGAAGGATAAAGGATATTTTCTCTGCTTTTCTTCCTTTTTTCGCGCAGTAACCGCTTCACCAAGATTTTTGTCAGCTGATGAGCTGCGAAGCACTCTCTGCGTGCACATCGTCTTTTTGTAACAGGTACTATGCGAACACGGTTTTCGTATAACACGGTATTTCTAGAAATTTCCATTTCGTATCAGAATTTTTAAATTTCTCTATATAATTTGCCGAAAGAAACAGTTTCCTATAGAAACGAAATGAAGTTATCAAATCGGGCGAAACTCGAGTATCATCGGCTAGAGTTATGGTCCTTAGATAAGGCGCCGTGCAAACATCACGGGTCAGGCCCATTGTGAATTTTCGTCGATGCGTACCTGTCTCAGTCGCGTGTTATTCTTCGCCGCGTTCAGACGAAGTGGCTCGAGGTGTCCGTCGCGTCTTGACCTGTCCTACGTTACCGCTGACTATGGCACGCGCCATTGAAACCCAAGTGTCAAAACAAGGAGTTAAAACAGAAAGTGTTGTTGTATAAAATTAAATACTAAAATATACTTTACATCCTAGCCATGTAGGGGTAATCCCTGTTCCTGCATTTTGTCTTTTGTCTCCTGTTTTCTGGAGACATCTTTGATCTGCGTGACCCTAAACAGACAGGCCAGTTCTAACCGTTCGCCCGTTTAAAAATATCTATACAGTTTTCACACTGGCTACTATTGCTTTGCGTTATGACCCCTTAAAAATAAGGAATAGTCCTATCGCTCTAAAAAAGAGTAAACAACCAATGATCAATAGTGAAAGATCAAAATTAAATTAAATGCATGTTTTATTAACCACTCCTTTATAACTATTTCGCAACCCCAGGTAGTCATTTTTAATTCGGGATCCTAATCTAGCACTCTAACCTTAATCTCGAAAAGAAGAAAAACAAAGGTATAGTTTAGGTTTTTTCACCACTCCTCCTCAAACATATACCCTAACAACGCGCACCTGTCAGAAAGCGAAAATAAAAACAACAGCAAGCCTAACACACTCACGGAATGCACCAGCAGTCTCAGCACTCTTTAAAATTCGACCATCCCTTTAACCCCTGACCCCGTAAGGAACTCCGTACTGTTCAGGGCAGAGAACGAACATATATTGCCCCAGATTCCGTAAGGCGCTGCTCTTTCAATCCTCGTCCTTATCCTCGCTTCGCGATGTCCTTCACGATCTCGCCAGTCCCACCGTTGCACGTCCCATCGCGTTGCCTCTTGCGCCAGCACAATGGGTTCGTATCACTTATTCGTGGTCCATTTTCCTCCTCATAAAGGAGAGAGGAACGAGAGCTCCGGGCGTAGAGACCGGGAGGGCACTTTAGGTCCGGAGCACAGAGGGAGGCGCGGAAGAAACGAGGGTGCACGAGAGAACCTCGGTGAGAGCGAGTAGGACGACGAGCGAAAGGCCAGAGCAGACGAGAGAGAAAGGAGAGGGGTGTGGATAGGTAGGGAAGGGAACGAGCTAGAGCGGCACCCCATCACGGGGGCAAACACTCGGGCTACCGTGATTGCGCGGCCGCGACCCTATCTATTATTCACCTGGCTCCCGGCCCTATGTACGCGGACCACTATCCCATTCCGGAGGCCAGCAGAGCCAGTGGAAACTCTTGCTCGCGCGCGAATAGCCCCGTACGTGGCTGATCTACCTACCTGTGCTCGTACAGCCACCTCTCCTTCCACTCTACCCATTTCTCTGTCTGCGGAGATACATGCCTGTTTCTTTCTCCGTGCTCCCTTTCGTATCCTGTCTATCTGCTCGTCATGCAGAACTAGAGGGGAAGCTAGCTGGATTCGCGTGTACCTGCAGTGTAATTGACCGTGCTCTGATGGTGTACGTTGCAGCGGAGGCGTCGCCAGCGTGGCGAACAGTGTGCCACCCTCGCCACCAGCCTCTGGCAGGATGCAGAACACGGAAGGCCAAGCCCAGCAGGACGGAGCGTCAGCCCTGCACAGGGTCCTCTGCGCGGAGACATTCGCGGAGAAGGAGCGGAGGCTATCCGAGATGATCCTGCAGCTGCAGCTCATGAGGGAACAACTGCTGCAAGATCAGTCCAAGGTAGGAGACGTTTTATGTTGCACTTGTTCCGGGAGAATTAGGTGTTTCGAAGGCTGAAGCCTCTCTGTTATGGGCGATTTCGATTTCCGGCATTTGCGATTGTCGCGTCTTTTTAAGGCTACCTGACTGTTGGGGATTAGCAGGTCTTTGGAAGTAGTCGTGGCTCCTGGTAGTTGGGATTAGAGAAAGGGGTAATAATGTTGACTGAGTTACGCGGAACAGTGTCTTTGATGCTGGGCATTTTGTTGACTCTGAATGAGCCTAACTGAAATGTCAGACGTATGCTCTTGCTACAAAGTCTGGTTATTGTCTTATTCTGCATTCCACGACGGACTTGTAACGTTTGTCGTAAATCAACAGCTAAATTGACAGTTGTGCCATTCGACCCTGTATTTATGCCTCGTTTGTTTGTCACCGAGCGACCCCAGACGTTCGAAATCGGGGTACGTTGTGTTCCCTTTTTGAAATCATTCTCTCCATACTTACCTCTTGAAACTTCTTACCAAAATTAGTAAATATATCCTAGAATCAGGCTTACTGCGATACTAAACGTTTTACGATGCCTAGTGACACAATTTAGACCTAGAGTTTTAAACATCGTTGATCTCTTGGCTTCTTCCTTTCAAGAATTTTTATCGTAGCACCTTCACTTCCGGTTCTGCAGCACACGTGTTTTTATTCTGTCTTGTAATTCTCCCTGTCACCGCGCATTTTATGTTTCCAAGAAACACCCAGTTCAAACCCAGATAGTTCAAAGGACATTTATCACGGAGGCCCTAATAAATAGCTTCTTGCTTTTAAGGACGTCCAGTGTGTCACTTTTACTTCCGGTACTGTGTTACTAATGTCTCTATTCTCTCTCGTGATTCCTGTCAACGCAACACGTTTTATACATTGCGTTTTAGACGTCAAGACATCGGTAATTAGATTCCTCCGTTCAAAAGTTTCTAACCTGTCGCCTGCACTTCCGGTTTTCGTAATTCTCAGAATAGCGTCACGTTTTATGGTCCAAGGAGGCATAGTTTACACGAGAGATCTGAAACGATGCTGATCACAAAGACCACGATAATTACCTTTCACTCTTTGAGAATGACCAAAGTGATACTTGCACTTCCGGTGCTGGGATAAGCATACTTCTATTCTCTTTTTCAATCTCTAGAATTACTCTACATATTAATCTTCGCCAGAGTCTCAAGCGCCATCGATCATGCAGACCTCGGCCATTTCCTCTTCCGGTGCAGCGGCGCACATATTTCTATTCTTTCATAATTTCCACAATCGCAGCGCGTATTAGTCTTCCAAGAGATAAAATTCGTACCCCGAGGCCTCAAACAACATAAATCACGAGAACTGCAGGGATTAACTTCCTTCTCTTGAAGAGGACCAATGTGTCGTGCCTACTTCCGGTATGGTAGCACGTATGTCATTCTCTTTTGCAACTTTTACAGTCATTCCGTGTATTAATCTACCAAGAGGTGTCATTTGTATTCGGAGACTTCAGAAATCAACCCGTTTCCCTCGAGAATGGCCAATATGTCGCGTGCACTTCCGGTACTACAGAAAGCACGCTTTTATTCTCTCTCGTAATTCCTACAATCATCTTCCAAGACATAAACTTCGCGTTTAGAGACCTCGGATGACACTGATCGCAAAGATGTCAAAGATTAACACGCTTTTCTCACCAGTGCTCAGTATGTCACCTGCACTTCCGGTGCTATGGTATACGCACTTCCATTTTCTTTTATAATTTTGTACATTCGTCTAAGATTCAAGACAATCCTCAGACAATCTTTGGACAATCCTCAGGCAATCCCCAGACAATCTTCAGGCAATCCTCGGGCAATCCTCAGACAATTCTCAGACAATCCTTGACATCTAAGAGCCTGGAAACAGATTGATGACAAGGATTGGGGAACAGTCTTCGACTCTAATAATAGGATGAACGCAACAATTCGAGAACGTTTAATATATCAGCAGGACCTGTTCGAAGAGATCGATTTTACGCTGGTCATGGATCCCAGCGAAGCTGCCACGGTCTGGCAGTGGGATTATTTTCGGCGAAATCGAGGCCAGCAGAGAAATTGATTGTCTGAGACACCGCGGTTGGCAAGTTAATGTCGCCGATACAAAATTCAAACGTGCACGCTACGTGACGAGCTAACGAACGATCGCGTTACCTCGCGAGATTTATCGATCGGACTCGGCGCTCTAAATTTATATATCGGCGGCCACCGAATCCGCCGAGATCAGGAAAGGGTCTATCAATAGCCGATAATTTGTCTCGTACCATTAAGCTGTTCCGTGATCCAACTCGCCTGTTACAACGTGACGTTTATTTCAGTCCCGCGGGGATCCGTTAATCCTCTGCTGATCAATTTAGTCTCTGATACACGGTTCGCTCGGGGATTCGACTACGATGCCCAACCCTTTGCCTGTCCGGGTAATTTTTACAGGAGTTAACCGTGTGTTCCGGTACATTTCATTGGCTTATTTGGAAATTTTCCAAGGACGAAAGTGCGCGAGGATCTGTTCCGATGTACATGTAAAACATAGGAAGGGAAATTTATTTTTAATTCGTTATACAGCGTGCATATTTATTGACACGAATACTTGTATCCTTTTGGTTGTTCGCTTAAAATGATTTTTATTTTTTTTAATAGTAGAGATTTAAAAATTTTTAATTTTTTATGCACACAGAATTACAAAAATATGATTGCTATATTATCGCAAGGGGGTGGGGGCGTGTGCATTTGAATTACTTGTA
>NW_016908289.1:1203543-1216916 GCF_001483705.2 Eufriesea mexicana | reverse complement strand
GTAGGGAAAAAATTAGTAAATTACTGTCATAAATTATTTTCCATATATATATATAATATATAACAAAGTGCATAGTATACGTAATGGAGTATTTGTTCGTCAGATTAGGTTAGACCTATTTTTCGAGAGTTGAAAAATGAAGGTTAGAGAAATTGTTTAAATAGTGCCAACATGTGGTAACTGTGGATACACGTGTACATGTAAGTGTACAAAAATTATTGGCGCGATAAAACGAATGATACTCCTCAAAGATGATGCGCAAAGTCACGTTTGTCAAACGTGAACCCAATTTGAGATAATTTACCGCGTGAGTCGATGATTGAAGCTGTCAGGAAATGTTCCAAGCCGGTGAAAATTCAATACTTAATAAATATTCTTTGGACAAAATTAGAAACTACGTTGAAAGATGTGATTACTATACTATACTATATTATACTATACTATAAGTGAGCATGCTATATCAAACACCTTTCGTCAAATTCATTTTCACGCGTATATTAAAAATCCATGTTTGTCCATAAAGTAATAAATAAAATCGCAAGAAAATAAAAATTTCTTTTACAAAAATTAAAATATTTATAAATAAGTAGAAAAAGATTCGGAGAACTGTATTCGGAAACAACATATTTAACGCTAGAACTACCAATCTATTCGGGAAAACTAGTCTCCGAATTTTCCTTTCTGCGATCACTAAAAATACAAATGTTTACTGATGTACTTAATATATTTACTTATCTTCGTCGTACCACTAAAATTACTATTATTTATACTCCCTATGGTACGCACTGAAGATCGGTAGTTCCAGTGTCAAAACCTTCCTTTCCAATTTCCCAGTGGCACGAGAATATTATTTACTAAATAAATCCAACGAGAGTTCGAAAATTTTTTCTTTTTGAATAAAATTACACTCGTTACACGTAACAGTGAGCATAATAAGATTTTGCGAAATATTAAGCAAAGTTTGAAAAACGTGTGACAGAAGGGAAAATATTATTTGGAAGGAAACCCGCAAGAAATTCTGAAGACACGACAGAGTTGGTTCGAAATCGCTTTGCATGCCACTTCCTCCGACGCTATTCCACATAATTTCGAAGGTAGCCATCCGTGCCATTACGCACGAGAACCGCGATCAGCGTAGTGAAACAAATATAAAGGCAGCAACGAGGGTAAACACACCTCTTGCAGCGGCGTGTCTGCTCTTATTCCTAAAAGGCACTGACTCTGCCTCGCGCCGAGGCTAAGCAAATATTCTTGCGTTACAACTGGTCTAATTAAATCTCGCGATCGGGCACACGGTTAAATTTAATTATCCCCGGTTACTGTTTCGCTAAACGGGATCGTTAGTCTCGCGCGACGCTGAGGGGTGGACACGTTTCAGCGATCAGCGAACGAAAGAAACGCACGATAAGTATCGTCACGGTGTCTTCAGTGCCGATTCGCGTGCAGTCGCGGGCTAATCAGCGATTATGCAGACCGTTGCCAGACCGTGGGTACAGAACTGGCCGGGGAACTCTGGGCGAAGAGAACCGGCAGCAGCTGAATTTGACTTAACGAACGGTGCGTGTTAAATGAACGTTTGTCATGTTCCGATGAGTACAAAGGATTTCGAGGAAACTGGAAAAATTGGGCGATGATAGCGTAATAAATCGAGTTAACGAGTGGATGGAATACGTAGTGGATATTACGAGTAGGAAACGTGGAAGAGATAGGTAGTTGATTTTGCGAATAAAATAAACGAAGGAAATGGATTGTTGTGGATAAAATAAATAGCAGAAATTGTTGGTCAATATTATTAATAAAATAGATGGAGAGCATAATTGATGGGTATTAAAAGTTGAATAAAGTAAACGAAAGAAATGGATCGTTGTGGATAAAATATATAGCAGAAATTGTTGGTCAATATTATTAATAAAATAGATGGAGAGCATAATTGATGGGTATTAAAAGTTGAATAAAATAAACGAAAGGAATGGATTGTTGTGGATAAAATAAATAGCAGAAATTGTTGGTCAATATTATTAATAAAATACAAGAAGAAAATAATTGATGGGTATTAAAAGTTGAATAAAGCAAACGAAAGAAATGGATTGTTGTGGATAAAATAAATAGCAGAAATTATTGGTCAATATTATTAATGAAATAGATGTAGGGGATAATTGATGGGTATTGAAAGTTGAATATAGAATTTTTATAGGTATAGAAATTACTCGATATTAAATGTATAAATATTAATAGCGATATTTAATATTAATAAATGTTGCATCTATCAGATGCATATTAAATTTATAACGATGGTGGATACAATAAATAATTGACGACTGGATAATTATTAGGCAGGAATAAATATTTTTAAACGTAAATACAATTTTTCTTCTTTTTTTTAAACTTTTATTTCTCTTTATGAAATTCGAAGAACTATTTCTTCTGTAATATTCGACGCATTTTGCGGAGTCGCTCGTACGAAGGTTATACGATTTTATTTGGTACTTTCAAATGAAATTTTCTCTCTGTACACTCCGTGATATTACATTTATTCTATGTAAAAAAGATACACTACGTTACGTAAATAAACCTAGATAATGTTCATTTCCCTTTAAAGCCTTCGCGTAGTGTAAAATTAGCATGCAATTACAGTGAAAAAGAAATTAATAGAAGAAGAAGAAAAAAAAAGAAGGAAAAGGCAAGAAATAAAAACGTTTCTTTAAATATTGTATGTAATAGAGATATTTTAGGTGTGGCATACCGTACGGACTGTGAAACACGTTCAACTTTATCGACCGGCATTTCACATTCTAACGATCAATTTTTTACGAAATAATATCATAACACGGGGAAAATCAGGCTTGTAAGTGCAAAAAGTGGCGCGGACAAACAAATTCTGGAATACTGATCGCAGCTTTGCTTATTCGTTTCCTTTACCCTTTACGCTATTAATAATAATAATATCACAGTTATTACTGTTATTATTAAACTCATTATCGTGGCATATCTTGGAATACCTGTCGCGCTAATGTACTTACATTATTTTTCATGTAATTTAATATCACAACTAATATTATGCACGCATAATCATAACAACTAATGAATGCTGCAGATATTCTAATACCTCCGATCAATATTCCAGTATACGTCCTTGATTAGATACCCTTGATCAAGGTACATCCTTTGTTTGAATATGGAATTAATCTCGGACTCGTAATCTGTTCGAATTATAATTACTATCAGAGTCTGCGAGGTGTAAAAATGATAGTAATTTTACAAATAAAACGTACCTTTATCTCTTCGTTCTTTAGGAGTACTGATTCTACGATCTCCGAACATTTAGAATCGTCGTCACGTGACCGGATCTTAAAGCGAAAACCTTTTTCACAATATACCTGATATCTATGATCTCTTACGTACAAGACGCAATAATTAATATCGCGATAATGACATCGAGAGAAGTGAAAATGATGTCAGCAGTTTGGCTAGTACACTGTATACACGGTATAATCAGTTGAACCGATTAAAAAAGTATTTTCATTGGACCAAATCGGTTCGTAGCCTCCCACCACTGTTAATAATAAAAGATAGGGACAGATTAGACAGAGACACTTTCACCACTCCTCTTATCGAGAATCAAATGAAAACTGACTATGAATCTGGATCTTACATACATAGTACGCCCGAACTGAATACCACCTTTTGGACCAAAGAAAAACAAACTTCAAACCTTCCTCAAATCTCATCTCGATCGACCATTGGGGCTTCACGTTAGGGTTCGGTTCTTACGAGCCGAGTAATGCCAGTTATAATCCAACCGAATCGAAACACGGATAAGCTAGATGGTTCTGTTCGAAATTCCACCTCCTAGAATATTCCAGTTCCCTGACAGCCCTAGGATCACGGAGCTACGTAGAACCCAACCCATCGAACATTTCTCCGAGAAGAGAGGCGATCGGAGGTTCGAAAGCAATCGACGCTGAGTTTCCAATCTCATGCACGCGCTGCAAGTCATTATCCCTGGCGATAGAAATTTCCATTTCGTGGAAACGGACACGCCGTTCTCCTCAGCGGCACGCGTCACGCGCGAGGTCGCCGCGTTCGTCTCCCTCTCTCCAACCCCAGCGCCACGCCGCGGCGACTCGTCGAAAACCGGCGCGTCACGTGACCGCGCGGTGGAGACCACCAGAGGGTCCGCCGTGGACTCGGGGACAATGCACGGCTGCCGAGACGTGGTCCCCGCGACGATGGTATCGCGCAGCGATCATCGGATACCAATCGCGACCTGAAAAACCACGGGTCATCGCGTGGAAGCGTGGAACGACCGCTCGCGGGAATACACGGGAAACCTGTCTGCCAGCAAAAATGCGAGCGCGTGCAGATAATGCCCGACGTATTACCGTTATTATGCCAGTCATTTACGTGCAGCACACGCGCGCCCCCCTGTCCCGCTAAATTCGCCCCCAGGCGAGATTCCGCGGACGCGTTCTGAGCAAACATGCTCGTCAGGCCTGGTGTCAGGAACCTGGTCTGGTACAGACCCCCGTGCCTGTCCCGACACTCCGAGATTGGTCGAGGGGGTGTTAATTACGCTAACTAGCAATTTGGAATTCGGATAGTAGAGGTCTTTTAATTTTATGGCAGGGGGGTGGGGTCTTCCAGCACCATCGTTGTTATTGTCAGCTGGTCGTAGGTATCCTGGACGTGTCGGTGGTGCTAGAAAATACAAAAGGAAAAGAAAGGGATGTATTTCGTCCTGGCTACCTAGCAGGCTACCTGGTCGAAGGCTACCTAGCAGGTCCTGCCTTAGATACTATTGGAAAGTTTGTTAATTGTATATATAGGAAAAAGAGGGTTTATTCGAACCTCCTTCAATTAGGAATCCATCTGCTGGCGAGAGTGAGAACGACGCCGTCACTACCCTTTCGAGATGAATGCCAGTAAATTGCTACTTGGTGTTACTTGCTACTTGGGATTCTAGCCTTCCAGGAATTATTACATAACATTTGCAAACGATCATTATTTTAGTTTCACACAAAACCAACGAAGTATATCGACAGACATCGTGGTATCTGAATTTTTCTGGATCCTTTCAGATTGGATACCCGATTGGGTGCCTGGTAGGGACTGATAAGACTGTATTGGGTGTAGGGCGTTGAAAATTACAGGTGATTTGTGCTAGGATTTTTGAGGCTTAGATCGTTGCTATTAGGCTGACAATTAATGATGATTATTGAAGTATTTGCCGACAGTTTCGTTTTTGTTATCTTATTTCTGGTTTCTAGCTTCTATTTTTGAGGCTTAGATCGTTGCTATTAGGCTGACAATTAATGATGATTATTGAAGTATTTGCCAACAGTTTCGTTTTTGTTATCTTATTTCTGGTTTCTAGCTTCAACTAGGATGGATAAAGTATTGCTTGTTTGTAACTATAATACTTTATCGTCGGTGAGGTTAGTGCAGATGTAGAGTCGATAAAACTTATTGCGGCAAACACTATGTTCAGATTTTGTGGAAATTGAAATGCTAATTTCATGTCGGGTACAGTTGCTAGTGCTGAAATGCTACTCTATCGCCAGAAATACGATTTTAGACACGATCAAGAGTAATAAAAGTCTCTTCGTCTTTAAGTTTGCTATTTTCAATCTTAAGAGGATCTTTTCTCGTAAATAATCTAGATCGAGGAATACGCTGGTATAATTTAATTGTCCTAATTTTGTAAAGCGTAAAATTTCCTCTCCTCTATATTTATTTTCCTGTATCGCTCACAGAGCTTACAGTTCTTAGCAGAAGTTAAACCTTTCCACGATGTTATGCGGCCAAAATCTCTATCTCGTATTTCCCTGCAAACTATCCCGATGTACGCAATTTTTCCAGCAACCAACCCTCTCGCGTTCTCCCTAAAAGGAACTAAATATTACCCACAGGCAAGGTACATCATTTTTCCACCAACCAACCGTCTCATACCTCTTTCAAAATAAACTAAATATTACCCACAGTAATACTCACTTTAGACCAATTTAGTAGTTTCAATGTTAACTCACTCGCGTCGGCTTGTTTGCAGGCACATATTACGCGTGACGGTCCAAATTTCGAGAATTGGCAAAATTTATGAAATATCCGTGATAACATCCCGGGAGAAAAATTGGAACGTTTCATCCGTTTACAGTAGTGCCCCCGTAGTAGTCGCACGGGACCACGTCGCGTCTACTAACGGGGTAGGTAGATAGGCCTGAAAATTGTCGATTAGTTCCACCCTGGAAATAAGAAACCATAAACTTAAGAAAAATGGAAGGAATTTAACACGCGTTGACAGTGTCATACGATCATCAATCCGAAATATTTCATTTAAAATATGGTCGAGGGCCAAGAAAAATTGATTCAAGATGGATGATCCTGTGTTCATCGTTGAACTCCGAATATTGACTACCTCTGACAAATTGCTACGAATCTTAACTCCTCACTCTCGAAGCCTTTTTCTCCCCATAGAAGAGTAACGATTCGAAGCTTTTCTGCTTGAAAATCAGCAACATTCTTGACAGTAAAGTAAAAGAATGGAGTTCAACATCGCCCCTAAGTTTCCCTAATTTTCATAAGCGATGCACGACAGTTTCCACTCACTCCTCTCACTCAAAGGGTTAGAACTCACATGGTCGCGTTCCTGGAAAAAATTTCGAAGACTCGATAAAGGCGATTGAGCCGGGTTACGAGTTAACAGCCAGTTTGAGAAGGAAACTCGATGAGACAGTAAACATGGAGCATCCCCTCGGCATCTGGACGAAGCGGCGTAGGTGGCAGGGCGGGTCGCGGGTCCGTTGGATCTCCGTCGCGTGTCGCCAGGGTGGAGAACGTTTTCTCGTCGGCCATTTCATCGGCACCGAGTGAAAACGCGTTTGTCGGCGGCGTTTGCGCGGCAGCCGCCTGGAGAGTTAACCTGACGTTGAAACGGAAGTGCGACCGTGACAGGAAGGAGACGTCCGCGAAACGGGTGGCGCGCGGAGCGAGACAGAGATGGAGAAAGCGAGTGGACCCAGGCGCGACGAGGATCGAGCAACTGTAGAACGAGACGGGTATAGAAGAGCGAGAACGTAGGAGGAAGGCGGTAGTCTGAGCGTTCTCCTCCTCTCTGGTCCCGGAGGGCGTATAGTAATGTTCGAGTTGGCAGACTCGGGGTCGAGTGGGGATCTCCCTCTCCTGTGTCCCCTCTCTTGCTCTCTCCCGCTCTCTCCTCCCCTGTTTCTCTTCCTCTCTTTCACCTTTCCACCTGTTATGCGACTCTGTGCCATGCTGCATTGGCACAGGTGTGCGGCCACGTACTCGTTCGAACGCATACACTACCTCGAAGGCTACACCTTCGACCTTTTCCTTCGTCTCTCTCTCTCTCCCTCGCTCGCTCTCTCTGCGAGTGTAGCCTCTCTCTCTCTCTCTCTCCCTTATCCTTCGCGGCTCCTTTCCTTCCTCTCCTTCTGCTTCACCCTTTCCACTCAGCCGCCTGTCTACCTTTCTTCTTTTCCAACCCCTCTCCCTCTTCTTACACCGGTTCCATCTCATTCGAGGAACGTAGCGGGCCGATCGCGTGGGCGGCGAGCACTCTTCCTTTCCTCTTTCCCGAGGCGCCTCCGCGGACCTACCTATACCTTCCGTACACCTGTGCAGGAGCATATTGTCACGCCCAGTGGCCCGAGCGTGCGGACAAGGTGCACCGACCGACGCGCCGCTCCCGACGATCGCTACTCTTTTATTTACAGCTCGATCTCGCTCGCCGAGTGACGCGCCACGGTTTCCGCGACGTTTCGCGCCGGCTGGCTGGAGGATGGGGTGAGAGATTAGGCGATGATGGGCGGCAGTGCGTCGAGTTTTCTTGGCTCAGGAGAGCGCTGTGCGTCGGAGGGTGTGACCAGAGCGGTGGAGGGTAGGTGGATTACTTGGCGCGGAGGTAATGGCGCGTTGAGGATGCTACGAGGGCTTTGGATGTAAGTACCGTGGGTTTCGGAGGATGTTGCTTGCCTCAGGTCCAATGATTGCATGAGATCGAGTGATAGGGTTGAAAGTGGATTTTCCTGGAAACTGCGAGTGATCGGAGATAGGAGATATTTAGCTGGTCCTTGGTTTTGGGTGCAGCTTGGTTATAGTACTTATGACTGTCTTGCGAGTAATGTTAGAACCAAAAGTGGACTTAGATAAGAATATAAATGAGGATGAAAAGTATGCAGTAGGTATATGATTTTTAACTATCTTATGGCGGAGAGATTTGTTATACTTGGGAACAAAATGGTGGTAGGATTGGTAGTAGTCGCGTGAGCAGTGATAATCAATCTGAAGGTATTCTTTCGTGCATCTATGATGATTTTAGAAGCTAGGGAATAGATAAGTGCACCGTTTTAAGGACTTTAGGAGTATTGGAATTACTTGGTTATAGGATTTGCAATAATTGCATGAGAAGCGTTGAACTGGTCAAAGGGATCCTTTGATAACTATAGCGATGTTGGAGGTTATGAGATAAATTAAGACACTATTCTAAGAATTGTATACATTTTATCTCTTCGACGAACGTGATTATACAATTTGCAATAGCCCTGTGAACAATGATGGTTGTTCGAAAGATATCTCGCGTTGGAACTATAGTGATAGCGAAAACTGTAGAATAGGTGATAAGGATTTTTCTATAAGTGAAAAGTATGAATTAGTGGCAGTATAGCGATGATGGAAGCTGCGAAGTATGTGATAAAGATTTTCTTTGGAAATATTTTACAACTCGAAAGAAATTAATTATAGTATTCGCAATAATCCTATGAGCAATTATGATTGTGTTAAAAGCGACCTTTGGTAGAGTAATATTTATGATGGAAGTTAGAAGGTAAGTAATGTCAGCACTGCAGGGGTTTTTGAAAGAGACTATTCTACTTAATTATATGATTTGCAATAATTGTACGAGCAATGATGGTCGGACAAAAGGTGTCCTTTGGCAAAATCATAGTGATAGAAACTGAGAGATAGCGTTCCCTGTAAAAGATGAGACTGCACGATAGGAGACTGTGTAGATGCAATGGTAAGAAGAATCGAGATGATTAATTGAATTTTATCTGGGACATTTTCCTCTTGTGCTTTAACGGATGGGACTTATTAATCCCAAGACCCGTGCTTAATCGGTTATGAATAAATTAACGATAAGCGATACGAACGTTGCAGAGTTGGATGATATAAACTGTATGTCATCGGATCTGTCACGTAGAATGCACAGTAATATCTTAACAAATAATTGCAATTCCTCTACTATGAAAAGATACTCGTTGTTAGAAGCTCACTTGTGGGAGTTTTAATAGTCCTATTTTTAGATCACCCTATTCATTCTTTATTCTCACTCATAGCGAGCCATATTCTACATGCATGTACATATCAAGTAAATATAATTTTCCCATAAAATTCTAAATAAAACATATACCATTTTTAATCATATTCCCAGATTCTAAACACTCCTCTCTCAATAGGGTCGCATTATATTTTAAATATTTTTTCTCTCGCATCTGAAACAATCTACTATCATACCTGATTGGTTTTTGGTACAGTTAATCAATCGCTGTCGAGATAAAAATGTGCAGTATTTATGATACAGCGATATATAAATAATAATCAATTACGTAGTGAAATTATGTTAACACGTAGCAATTATTTATATCTATTTATTTTCATCGTACTTCGATAATTATAGTATTAGAAATATACGTTAGAAATCGGTAGTTTTAGTATTAAAATACATTGCACGCAATGTTCGCTCGCTGTGCCAGAATCAACAATTCAGGCTACACGTAGTTAAACGAATCTTCACTTGGACGATGAAAAAAGTTATTTCGAAGGTACGAAAAATTCAACAGGCCACAATCCAGTGCACGAAATCGGTCGATGACATTTAGAGTGCATCCTTGATACCTGAGGAGGACCCTCGGACACGCAATCCAGGTTCATTCATCGGTTCTCATTCACCTGTCCCTCGACCTTCCTCCTTACCTGCTCGGACACGTACGACCTTCTACGTATAACGATATTTGATCACCCTCCACGGAACTGCGGCAGGTGAGCGTGAAATTTCTGCTTGCCATCCTAATGCCTTATCTGTCATACACACTGTCAGCGATTAAAGCTCGAGGTTCTCTCGAGCAAAATGCAGCAACGTTACTTTATACAACGGTCTAGCAAGTGCCATAAGTACAGTTCAGAATTTTTATTTCTCTTCTTTTTCCCCGTTTCGGTTAAAAATCGGTAATACGGATTGCGAATATGTTGAAAGCTGTGATTTGAGATTCTGGTATTGTCCTGGCGTGACTGAGTGTTATATTTTAAACACCGTTTCGTAACAATTTGTGCCACTTTAATATTGCATTTGTCATTTTCAACATCCCGAGCTGCCATTTATTTTCGGCCAGGCGTAACCGGTTGGATTACTTAATTTCACTGCAGGATTATCGAGTAATTTGTTTCGAATATTTTGTGAGAACTATTTTCGAGTTAAGCACTCTGTTATTACAGACGCGTTGGCGTATAAAATCGTCCGGGTCTAATTTCTGTAATTTCTTCTATTTATTTCCATTGTCTGTAGTCTGAACTAATTATACCAATTTTTGGGAAATACCAGAAAGGTGAAAATTTAGTTTCTAACGTGCTATAGGATTATAACTTCCATTGATAAAGTCGTATGCTAGCAAAAGTTTGCCAATTAAATTGTGGTGAAAAATATTTCAATCTTCGTCAAAAAGAGCACGAAAGTCTAACCGAGCAGTCAAAGAATATCGAATCCAGTCGATCATGCTATCGTAGGTGAATTTTCACCTCGCGCGAAGTTTGATTTAATCTCACGAAAAAAACGTGACCATTGGCAATACTGTCGCAAAATAAATCAACTAGTCTATCTACTTCGCTATAAACGTCATAAAAAGATAGTCATTCAGGGGTAGTATTTATAATATTTAACTCTGAGACAAGCAGGGAGAAATTATTTACATAAAATATATTAGCGATAATGAGGGTAATAGAATATTATATTCGGCATTAGACTTAATAATTAATCTCCCAAGGATTAAATTATTTTACAAAAATCATATAAAGATCCATAAATTATCAACCCCGATAAAACTATCCACGATTATCCCAAATTAAACCTCACAGAAAGTCCCTTAGATTCGCGTAACGACAGCCATGTACCCAGTCCGCAACATCCAAACACTCCCATCACCAGCTAAAAAGATCAGCAGAAAAACCATCCATCTAAACAGCCCCAAAAATCACGCAAACCCCTCGTGTCTTAACCCTGTAGGAAACGTGGAAACCGTCGGACATCACGGCGCATTTCCGCACGACCGTGCCGTTATTACACGCTAGCGTAATCCACAAAGGCAGCGGCGAGGGTGGTGAGAGGCTAGAACTAGCGGGAGCGCGAGGAACAAACGGGCGAAAGGGAGCGTAGGAGAGAAAGGGAAGGCCCAGGTCCGCGATACGCGAGCTGCGAATGCCGGGTTAGAAGCGTGGAACAAGGCGGCGGGGTGGGGGCCCGCGGCTCGGAGGGTGGGGGGAGTGTATGGCGCGCGGTGTTTGGCCGGTCAGCGAGAGAGGCCAGGGGCGCTTGTGCGTATGTCCATACGTTTGTCCATTTGCGTATCGGCCGGCGCTTTATGGGAATTAGCGGCGTATTGTGGGTCGCTGGTGGGCGGTCTGTGTGCACCAGTGCACGAGAAGCGTCCACGGGAACGGCCGCCACCACTCCCGGCCGGCGGGAAGCGTGAGGGAAGTTGCAGCGGCGCATAGACCCGTGGGGGATGATCGACGAGGACGGTGAGTCGTGGAACCGCGGCGTTAGAGCGAGAGAGAGACGGTGAATGAGCGGGAGGACGAGGGGGAGGGAGAGCAGGCGAGCGCGTAGACACGCGGAGAAAGGAAGACGGGGGTCGGGTGACGGGGACGGGGTCCGGGAATGGGGATGATCGTCTGTCTCTCTTTACAGCGCGATGCGTATTTCCGTCTTTGTCTTTTCTGTCTGTCTCCGCGTGCATGTGCGCGTGTGGTGTGTATCGCTGTTTGTCAATATACGAGCGATATGATCACCAAGTATAATCACCGGCGGACCGGAGAGCGTCGAGCTCTCTGTCAATAGAATGCTACTTTGTGATCCCCGTCCCCGCCCCAATCCGACCGCTTATATATTGTATCAAACGTATCCGTGCGTTTCGCTTCTCTCTGGAGAATGCCGCCGCTCGTGAAATCCGTATCGACCGACAATACCCGCGAAACGCGTTGGTCAGCCGCGCAAAAATGCGACCCAACCTCTAGCTAGCCTGCCCACCGGCTCACCGTCGCCACACTGTCCTGGTAATATCGAACAAAACCGCCACACGAGGGCGTATCGCGCGGTTTTGTTCTCTGCCAATATGGTGATTCGTCGTCCGGGCCTTTATCATTGATACCTTTCTCCGTTGCACGCTATCCGCGAGGATGCGGCCCAATCTTGATATTTGTTTTGTTTCCGATCTGAATGGAACTATGGTTCTTTGACGAATCTGTGTAACGGGTTACCGGCGTGATGGGGCGAATAGATAGCGCTAGTGCAGCGATCGGTGATTTTGAGGTTGCGTATTTAATACGTGAGAGTCATTGGTGTTCACCAGTGACGTATTATTTGCAGTTTTACAGTGCTCCAAGTGTCTTTGGCGTTGGAGAAAGCGGATTTAAAGAGGGGGTTTTTAAGTTAGTAACAGGTCTCCTTCTTACGATGTTAAGATAGTAACGCGGAGTGTCCACGTCTCTTGAGTTAGTTTAGAGTTGTACGCTATCAAGTAATGGCACCACTCGAAATTTCCTTGCTGATCGAATAGATCAGAACTATGACTGATCCCATACATTGAAACCCCATAATTTCTCTAAAAGTTAACCTCATTTTCATGATACACGAAGTGTGCGCAGTAGCGGGCCCATTTATCATAAATGATAGGAATATAGCAAATATCTGAACAATATTTCTCTCTGTCACCTTACCAACTCGTTGCAACCTAGAATTGTAAAATAAAGAAAAAAAAAAGAAAATTGCAAAACCATAAAGCTAACATACACGTGCAACGTCGAACAACGAAGTCGAAACCCCGTGGAGCAACAACGATTCACCCGCTCATCGCCCCAAAAAGTGGCCCCCTCCGCGACTCACGTTTCACCGAACTCGACAAATCAGAAACGTTCCCGTAACAAGCACTGATGTCCCGAACAAAGTGGCGTTCGCGGCTCTCCGGTGACCAGCGAAGCGTGTGTCGGCGCGCGATTTCGTATCCCGGCATTCGTCGCGAGCGGCACGCCACCTAAACGGGAGTTAAATGAACGCTCGTCCGTCGTATCCTTCCTCTCTCTGTCTCTCT
>NW_016908289.1:1166815-1202351 GCF_001483705.2 Eufriesea mexicana | reverse complement strand
ATCATCCGCCCTCCTTGTTTTCCTTCCTTTTTTCTTCCGCACTTCGCCCCTCCCGCCTCTCGTGGAGCATCAACTTACGCGACCGCCCCGCTTATCCGATTCACCGGGTTTTTCCTCCGGAATGGATAGGGTGCGCTGTCCTGTCGGCACGAGACGCGCAGAAAAAGCGAGAAAGAGAGAGACAGAGAGGGTTGGCTCGTCGACGGTGTATCTTTTCGAGCGATCAAAGAATTATCGCAGTGGAGCGGCAAGCCGACGGTGTTTGTCGTTTGATCGCAGGGCAACGATGCGTGAGTTTGCGCGTTACCTGCCGCGAGAGACCGAGCGAACCTCCAGGCTCCGCACAGGCTTCTGTGAGGTACGAGTGAGCGCGCTGGCACAGTGTAGCAGCGTGAACGGCTAACGCGTTAACGCATTTTAGCCAGGCTACACCGTTTCTTCCGCGTCTCGTGCCGCTCCTTTCTTTTTTCCTCTCTCTTCTTGTCTGCTGCCCCCACTCCGCGTCGCTGTCTCGCTCCTGCCTGCCCCTCTGTCGGGCCTCTTCGGTCCCCCACCCCGGCTCCTGCGTCCTGTCCCCGCTTTGTATCTCCTTTTCACCTCGTATCTCGTTCTCTCGTCGCGGCCTCGCTCCACTCGTCCTCCTGCTCGCGTTCCACCCTCTGGCCACCCTTTTGCCAGGCTCATACATCGAATATCTCTTGCAGAGGACCGAGGTCGGGTCCGCTGCCCTCGTCATGTCGTACTAATGCATGTAATTGCAGCTAACCTCATTAAACCCGCCGACTGATGCCACTCGCTCAAATTGCGTCCCTCTCCCCGCCCCTCTGCCGGGCGTTTGCCTCCTGTGCCGCTGTCCGTCCTTGTCTCCACCCTTCCTTTTTCCACTGCCTGTGCTCCACGGATGTTTCTCTGTTTCCACCGACTCTTCGTTTCGTTATCCCCGTTCTCCGCGATTCTCTTCCACGGTTTCGCTCGTGTACTACGTTTTATCCGTCTGCGTTTCAACGTTTCTGTTTGTCTCCTCTCTATGGCCTGTGTGGTCTATGGCGGATTCCGCGCCCGGGAGCGAATCCTCGCTGCTTGGACACTCACGGTTCGACACCCCAACCGGTCTCACCCAATTCAGTCCATTTTTCAGTTTGCTAGACGATTTCTTGGGTGACTATTTTTTAGAATTGTCGCATTTGGCTATGGTTGCGTGTCGTGGATTAATATAATTAAATTTCATTGCCGGTGTATTTACGAATATATTATAATTATAATTCTTGGAAAGAATATGTGCTATTTGGTTTTCCAAAATTGTACATTTCTCTAACTTTTTGTAAAAATATGCGTAAAGGAGCTATGATTTCGTAATTTACAAGGCATTTTCGAAGATGAGGGAATGAGACACGAAAGGAACGCAAGTTAACGGAAATACAGGAAATGTAAAAGTGCGTCAATAAAATAATCTCTAATCTCTCTGACAGTCGTACTTTACTTTCAACGTTCGAAGTTTTAAATTAAATCTGTTGATATATGAACCTCCTGTGTCAATACGTTTTACCTTGTTAACTAGGTCGTCTTTTAGTCAGACATTCCGTTTGCAACGGAATGAAAATAAAAACAAATTAATTTTAGTTGCTGCGATTTTAGTGGCTGCGAGTGTAAATGCGATATAATGTATTTATAATGGAAACGTAGGTCGTTAGTTAGAAACAAGGAGGGTGGTTTCACCGATTTCGAGGGTGTCATAGGTGTAGGAAAAAGTTCCTCAAAATATTGATTTTTGCAATGTGTTTAAAAATCATCAAAGTCGACGAGACCCCCTCTCCCGCTTTTCTAAATAATGACCGAAATGTAACGATGTATCGAAATCAAAAGGTCCTTAAACAACTTATCTTATATTATATCAATATATTGTTACACAATTGTATAATTAATCGCTGTAATTAACAATTGAATGTATAACGATATATCATCGTACAATTATATAATCGATTATCTCGATTACGTTCAAAAGTCTCTAGAGTCCCTAGTTTGACGAACCCCGATATCAAACTTCATATCCTATCCAGAGTGTCCTCCTCAAAAACCACAGGTGTCAAACGTTGCAGCGCCCTCTGTGCCCTCGACATGAAAATCCTCGTCCGACGTTTATATAAATCGAACGAGGGCGCTCGCGTCCTGTCCCATACCGCGGCCCGCCAGTGAATAGCATGCTCCGCTAAATAACTCCGGCTGGGGTATGCCTATGAGCAAACACTCGTAGATGGCCGATCGAGCGTCGAGAATGAGTATCGCCCGATGCGTTTTAAACGGCCACGGCCTCGGCCGCGACCGGTCATCGGGCATCCGCGATGAAACGTAGTCACTGTTCGAAAAACGCTGTGTTCGTATTGATCCGGGGTAGGCCGGGTCTGGCATCACTTGTAAAATGTACCGAGCGAATTTCGAACATTACGGAGCCCACCATATCGGCCGCGATATTGAAACCGATATGTATATATTGGCTGAACGCTCGAATTCCCGTCATCGTTCCCTATTCAAAAGCTCGATCGAATTACTTCTGCGGCCCGCAGCTCGTCTATTCTCTGTCCCGGATACATCGGGTCGAGCTGGAGGACCTCTGCACGCGTGTCGCGTCTATGAGAACCAGTCGTCGATTTTCGGCTTTCCACTCACGCAAACGCCGACGTTGCAACTGATCCTCGATCACGTACCATCATTTTATTAGCCCTGCCCGCTGACATTTTTCTCCCGCAGTAGTAATAGTCGAGGACATAGTCGGCGCGAGCTTCTACCTATACATAACATAATTCACCGAGTATAGCTTTTATGTATGAAGAATTTTACGATGAGTTTGAGAGACTGTTTAGGTTAATCATCGTTCGATTATCGGTTAATAGAATACAGTATGAGGACTAACGTTCGCATCCTCACCGCTAGATGGAGAACGAAGATTCGAGGTTTCTCCCAAGTCCTCGGTGAATCCTTGATCTACCATGAACACAAATTCCTATGCTACCTAAGTATTCCCTGTTAAGACAGGACCTGTTAGAAAGCCTTATTGACGAATCCACTAGCAGGCCCAGGACGTAACGCATCTCTTCCTTGCGTTCTTTTACCTGCTACATGTCATAGCACGATGACCATCAGAATACCAACTGGTAGCACCGTAGGAATCACAAGACAAGAAAATATACACCCCCATAATACATTGGATTTTTGGTATTTTTAGTGTATTCGAAGAGGTTACGTAGAGATGATTCTTAGTTAGGTCCTACAGTGAGTTTGATTTAGTTAACATTTTCTTAATTATATAATATAATTATTCTTCGATCGGATAATTGAAATTTTGAAATCTGTCAACAAATCAGTCTCGGACTCGTTGCTTCGCCTAATCGTACAGTACGATCTTCTCGGATGCAGTGATAAATGTTGAAAACGGTATTGCCAAGTGGTCGATGGAGTTGCTGGTTTTTCTTTAACGCGCATACGAGTGCTCCTAATCGGAACTGGAAGGCGCGAGGACGGGGCAGTATCGCGCGTACAGCGTTAATTACAAAACACTTACGCCGAACGGACGTCTTAACGCGTAGGAGGACGAGGTCTGTGTTAAGGGTGAAGGCGTCGCCAGTAGTGCATGCACGACGACGTCTGGACCACTTGGCGCTCGCATTACGGTCCCCTCTTTCTACTTGGTACTCTTCCTTGCCGCCAGGGGGCAGCGGCGCCTCCTTCAGGCCTCCGCATCCGATTTTCTCGGAGGAAGAAAATGAACTCTCATATAATTATTTTCCTCATTAACATTGTGGCCCATTGTTCGCCCCGATGAGAGGCATAGTCTTGCCAGCGCGCGGTATTTTAATTACATTCCTATGTGCAACCAGGCCTCAACTCAAAGGCGACCGTTTCACCATTGTACTCCCTCGCGTCCTTCTTGCTTTTCTCTCTCCTCCTCGTGCCTACGCTGCGGGATCATCCGATAATAATTTTTTGTAGTCTCGTTAGGGGCTTTTTCGGAGACCACCTTTATCCTCCGATGGAACGTTCCTCCTCGTTTTCCTGAATTTATTTCTCGTTATGTCTCGCGCGTTCGTTGCGAGGTTAGAGCCGGAGGAAATGAGCAATAGGTTAAGTCAATGGATCTCAACCTTCCCTTCTCCTGTATCATACAACCGATATACGATCGAGTCATTTTATAGGTGAAGCATATTAATTGAGAATCACTGGGTTAAGTTTATCAGTGAATACGATTTGGCTGAGAAAATTTATCGATACTTGGAAAATGGCTGCCATGATGAATATTATAAATGTCATATTACTGGATTAACCCTTTGTCCTCGGCGATTTTTTCGTTATAGAAGAATAGTAATTCGAAGACTTCCTGCCATAAGAAAGTGATTAAGAAATCGTTCATAAATTAAGACGAAGAATTATTTTATTTCGATATTCCACGCATTACTGGGTAATTTTAAATTTGATATATTAATTAACGTCGATCTTTAGAATCTGATTGATTCAAATCTCTCGACTGCAAAGGGTCAACAGTGTCGAGATAGAAACACAAAATATAGTAATTGCGTATCTACGTGTACTATATTTAGCTAGACGTTACAGGTCAATACTCCCACAATTAACTAAAGAAAAAGAACGCTAATGACAGTTTAGATGATACTTATCTAGAAAACCAGTTACCATTGCCACATTAGGAGATCCACTAATCTTAATTACCGGTATATCCTGGAGTGCCAACAAGTTTCAGCAAAAGCTACCGTCCAACGAGTCTAACAGCACAATTACCCCACGTCGCAGGCAAAATCGCATATTCTAAATTACACGAAGTCTCCCTCGGTCTGAAGAAACCCCGACGAGATCTCGGAGACGTGTCTAAATGCGACTGCATTTTCCCCGAAGATAAAACTCGATCAGCCATCAGGATTCTCGGGCAAGATCGCCGGAGCCATCCGGCGAAATAGTCAGCGATCAGACGATCTTTGATCAAGATCGCGTACCGCCGGTAATGAATTCCTTGATACGCGTTAAGCCCCCACGAAGGCTGTTAATTTCGACGGCTGCACATTCTTCCAAGTACTCCTTAGATCGTTAGCATTCGAACACGCGTCAAAAATAATAACACGGGCTTTAAGCTAAATTACACGTGCTTCCAATTACGAGTATTATTCACGCACGATAACCGCGTCTCACCATCTCGCTTTCGTTCCCGACGATTCAAACGAGCGCGGGGCCCACAAGGCGGCGCCCAAGGATTTCATAATTTTCCCCGGAAAGTATTTCGTCTGTTACGCTCCGCTTAATCATCGACCATCGTGCCTGGGCGATAAACAAACTATTAAACAACGACGACGCTGAGACAGAATGGAGGAAGCGCGAGAAGGATCGTGGAAGAGCCGAGGCTCGTCGCCAATTATAGAATTTTCCACGCTCCGCTCTCGTTCTCTTTCTCCTCTTTGCTCCTATTTTTCCCAACTTCTGCCTCGTGTTTTCCCCTTTCCCGCAACCTAGAGTCGCGAGTGTCGTAGATTCAAAGGTTAGGAAACGAACACGGTGCTTCGTGCATTCGGTGAGACAGTAATTTTAATTGCGAACAAAGAAAATAAGGGATATAATACAATTTATAGAGATACACTTTTAGTCTCATGTCTGGAAAAGAGTTTCGACCATTTGCGTCCGTGCGCAGCGAAGAATGACGCGGAACTGACCACCGAGTGTTAAGAAAGAACAAACTTGGCCCGGTACGGCTCTTGATTGTTTTATATCGGTTCCAAACGTCAGAGACGGTTGAGGACAAAAGTGACAATGTATTGTAACATTGTCTTTCAACGGAAGGAAGACCGATGGTCGAACAAGTATGTTCCAGTGGCGACCTCTAGTCGGGTCTGACTCTGGTTGGAGTTTGCGCAGTGGTTTCGGGTTGTGCGAGATTAACACTAGATTTACGGAACCCGTCAATTTGACGGAAGAGTTGCTCCAATTATACGATGGTAACAGATTTAGTTAACTTATATTAAGACTGTCAATATAATATATAATTGTTTTTAAATTAAACTAATCGTTAAAAAAGAAAAGGTACGTGGTTTCCTTTACCTGTCAATTTGACAGGTGTCCTTAGAAATAGGTATATAGATAACGTCCGTAAACCTAGTGTTAATATTATTAATTATATTTAATCGATATTATTACGTCGTTATAGTTAATCCTTTACGCTTGATAAAATTTCAAAGCTCGATGTTCATTAACCCTTTGACTGCCACGCCGAAATCATGTTTCGTTCAGGACACCACGAGAGTGCATCGCTAGATGCAAGATTTCTTTGTTTAATGTTCTAGTAAAAATTTTTAGTTGTTCAATGCGACTCCTTTTATTTCGAAGTGTTTTCTAATTAGTGGTTATATTCGAAACGCACTAACTGTCAATTTTCATTCAATTCTTACAATTGTGCTATACGAGTAGCTCAAGCGCTCCGGTCAGCAATGACCACCATGGCGTCACAGGAGAAACCGTGGTCGGTCATATATGACCAACGTGACAGTCAATGTGTTGACATATTGCGTACCGCTCACGAGTTTTCTCGTGTTTCGCGCGCCATCTGTTATGGGCCTTAGTTGTCAACGCACTGTCTTGTCAAAACGTGCGGTCCCTGGCTTAGAGATTTCTATGCGGTACGCAGTATGTTAACACATTGCCCCCCTTGGGCCCGGGTCCCCTAGGGCCCGGCGCTAGACTTTTTGTTCAGGCCTCGCCGGTCCGCATGGCCCGGAAGGGCCCGCATAACGGCTAACTGTGGCGTGAATGGAACGCCACCGTAACCACCGTAAAACCGACATGGCGTTTAACGTGTTAATAGGTCAAATTTCAGATAACGTAATACCTCGGTGCGCGAGGTATCGAAATAAAATAATTCTGCTTGTTAATTATCATACGACTTCTTATTCACTGGTCAGAAAAATATCGTCATCTTCGTAGCAGAAAATTTTTGAACTCCCATTCTTCTTTAGCAGAAAAATCTTAAATTTTCGTTAATGGGAGCATATCATGAACTAAAGATGGATATATTAGTAGCCTGGGATCAATACGTAACGAATGCTAGGTAGCCTATTTTAGTAGGTGTCTCATAGTAGTCTATCAACTCTTTGGGGCACACTGGGATTAAAAGTGTCCCACCTTTTTGATGCGCCGTAATGCATGCTGGGACATTTTTAGTCCCACCCTAGTTAACAGTATTTATAGAAAGTCAGATGAGCGAGAGAAATAACAATAAATGTACAATTACAAAGTAAATTTTGAGAAGAGTCATTTGACTTCGCTTGGTACGTTTAGTGTTGATCGGACACCCCTGGTACATAGTTAGGAATTTTGATGAAGATGAATCAAATCCGTGTTCATTTTTAATTCCATTCTTGGCTAATGCAAATACAACATTCGCGAAGACCTGTCTACCTTATCTATATCTTATATCTATCTTGTATTTATCGCTAAAGCAGCGATTAATCCCAAAATATCAGCAACCCAAATACTGAACGTCTATCCATGTCATCTTCCCCAATGAGCATTTCTTCTCACCGTTATAGATCGTTAAATTTAAAGAATCCCTTGCACATGCACGAATTCGTCCATTTCACGAGATAAAATCCATTTCTCGTGAATATGAAAAAGATAATCTTCCTCCTCTGATCAATTCAAGAATACACACGAATCGCAACGTGTCGTTTCCATTGTGTCTCTTCCTCTCCCCGTGAACGAACCGTTCTCCCTCTTCGCTTTCCATCCGATTGAGGAGGAAAGGTTCTCGAAGAGGTCCACGAACGTTCGCACTCGTGCCTCCCCGGCGTCTCGACGGTCTTATCTAACGCGGCGTCCCCATGTTCGCGACACGGATTGTTAACTGAATCCGGCAGCCAGCATTGTTTCAGCCGCCGAGAGTCTCGGGCACAACAGTGCTCCATTGTATTCCCGGTCGCGTTCATTCAGCTTTTTCTTCCTCTTCGTTGATCGTATTATTTTCTTTTTCGCCTCTGTTTTTTTTTTTTTTTTTTTTTTTTTTTTTTTTTTTTCCCTTTTTTTTTTTTTTTTTTTTTTTTTTTTTTTTTTTTTTTTCCCCTCTTTTTTTTTTTTTTTTTTTTTTTTGTTTTTTCGTTGTTCACGTCGTTTTTAGCTTGCATCGTTGTCTGGTCCGTCAGCCAGTCCCCCGATTCCCAGCGCAGCTGCTCGGCTTGACAAATTTTCTCTCCTAACTGGGAAGCAGTGACACGATACACGTAGTCTTATAAACGTTGACAGCTTATAATTAGATTTCTGATAAGCGTTGTACGATAATTCGTGACTAGATTTTTCACGCTGAATGCTAGTTGGCTGTTAAGTGGAATGGCGTTTGCGAGATCGAGTTTGAGTTTGTTCCATTTGCTATGCGACTTTTATCCAAGTGTTATTTCGAATTTGATATATGCGGGAAGTCAACGTAGGCTCGTGGAATGTACTCAAAGAATCATTAAGGCTCGACGTATACGTTATGTCAATCCTACGGCTAATGAGTAGCCGTGCAAAACGTCATACATGCGAAATAACAATGACCGATGAGCTGCAATGCATAAATAATGACGGTCGGACGAACGATGTCGGTACTTGTTAAATTAATAAAGTAATGAAAGAAATTAAAGCAAAATAAATTAAAAGCAATTAAAGAATTGCCAAAAGTCTTTAAGCTTCCAGAACTTCCCCGCAGTCTTCTCACACATACTCAAAAATCCAGCAGTTATGTGTCAACTTCGTTTTCAAACTTAACCCACATCTTCTCAAACCTTTCAATACTCCTCTCACCAGTCTCTTTCATCCCTAGAAAATTCCAACAATCCGTTTCCAACTGTACCACTAAACACTCTGTCTGTCAAAGACACTCTGACTTTTTTCAAACTTCTTCAAACCATTTCCTCTTTCTTTCAAAAATCTGACCCAATTTCATTTCACTCTACCACCCGTCTGTACTACCCACTTTGTACCACCTCGCGGCTACCGATTTCCCTTAGTCAAAGCGAGCTTGGAATGAATTTCCCCAAATTCAACGAGGACCTCTGCTCAGGACCCCTAGACTAGGTTAACACGTTAAGTGACCAGTCCGTTTTGCTTGCCGTTCCGTTCAGGCCCAGACTTGGCCGTCAAATTGGCCAGGTGTTGATAAAACTCGGAGATACTGTACTAATTGTTAGAATAAAAATTTCCAAACGTTAGGTCCAAAAATGGCGAAGACTTTAACACCAAAAATTAGCACCTTTTGGTCCTAGTCTGGACCGGTCCCTGAGGGGATCGGCTGGGCCCGAACGGAAAGTCTAGCGTCGGTCCTGTGGGGACCTAGTGGGGACCTGTGTGGCACTTAAGACGAATCCATCAGACGCCGTGGCGGTCGTTGGATCGGCCGGTGCATGGCGGATATTTTCGTGCCTGAGCATCGTTTATCGAGGATATCAGTCGGTTTCCTTGGATGATGCGGCTGCGAGTAGCAAGCACACGGTCGTCGTGGCGGCGGCGACGGATAATGTGTGTTTCGGCCGCGGTGCCGAGAATAGTTCAAAGTAAATAGCATGCCGTGAGTGGTGCCCTCTAATCTTCTTCCTCTCCTTACCACGGGGGATATTCTGATTGCATTATGACCCACCACGGCCAGATACCACTTCTCCAAAGGGATATTCGAGCGTGGCTGATGTAACGTACACGCCGTGTACACCGCGAGGCTACCAAGAACAGGGCACCGGGATGATGCTCGTTGTGTAACGGAACGAGCCTCGTGAGATATCGGTTTGAAGCGTGGTCCAGCGTACTGGAACGATCAGCCAGGTCTACGCGAGCAAGCCAGCGAAGGAGAATCTCTTTTGGTAATAAAACGAGCTCGATTCTGATCCTTTTTCTCACGTGGGATACAGCTGGAGGGGTGTGCACGAGGCCAGATTTGATCCACGATTTCATCTCTGTTGCTCCTAGCTTCGGCCTGTCAATTAGATCCTTTGTGAACGTCACGATTGATCTCGGGATTGACGTTATTTAGTGTATTTGTGTCACGCTCATGGAAATATCTAAATAGATACCGTAGTGGAATGCCCTGCAAGCAGGGCACCCTGTATGACGAGACAGCCCGAAAGATTGACTACTTTGTATAGTTAGGCACTTTGCGTTACAACCTATGTTGCTTCAGAGGAAACGAGAACAATGGAATCCGTATATTATATAAGGAATACATACGGAGTACATAGGGACACGTAGATATGCATATTTAGAATACCTAGAGATATTTGCAGATTACGGAAAAGTGCACACACGCGTAACGAATAACACAGAGGTACGTAAATACTCGTTGAACACAGAGGGAGCACATATTACATCCTGCAAATGAAGTGCAAGCTATAAATCGAGCCAGAAGATGGGATTACAATTTTCTAAACATACACTAAGCTTTCCCACTTGTGTCTATATTGAATCACCCGCTAATTCCGCCATTAATTTCAAAATGGCGCTCCAGGCAGGAAACAGTTCTCCGGGGTAATAAAATTTTTGTCCGACTCTTCTCTCGAGCCCAGCTCCCATGGAACACGTATAGCGATCGCAAACTTTTAATCAGTGGCGCACACGCTGCATCTCTATGTAAGATACGCGACTCGAAAAGATCAACGCTGCAGCCAAGAGAAGCAAAGGCGGCGGACTGTTTTCTTTCCGACGTTAATTTCGCTCGCTCTTCCTTTTTCTTATGCAAATAACTGTTCCCGGTGTACGGAATAACGAATAACGCTCCATGAGAAAGAATCGCGCGAGAGCTCGCGGATCTAGCCTAAGTATGATGAAGTTGAAAGGGTTTGGGGGTATTACACGTAGCATAGCGTGTATGATAGATAGGCTAATAATAAAACGGATACGAATAGATGATGTTCCTCGAGCTCCTCCATTTGCTAATGCTCTCTTTAGACTCTAGCTCGAAATTCTCTATCTAAACTCTCTCTTTAGACTCTCACTCGTCACCCACTGTTCGCCCTTAAGAACCTCGCGTGTACACGTGCATATTCACAGCCGTAATTTACCCACACCAGTAACGCCATCTCGTGCTCGAAACGCCGCATAGGCTTCGAGTTCCGTGAAATTTCCTTATCGTTGCCTCTCGTACCTGTGCAATTTCGAGTATTCTTCGGTTATTCGTCGGCCACGGAAATACAGTGATATGTATGATTTATGCTCGTGTGGGATCCCGACCACTATGACACCCACACACATATACCCACGCGGAGTGTTAAATCAGAGAAGATAACATTTTTGCAAGGAACAGTTTGAAAAATATCTTCGTCCCGATGGCTATGGCTTCGTTAAAAAAGCTATAAATAGTTCGGGTTCTATATTTACGCGAGATTTCTAAGCCTACTTTCTAAACCTAAATTTCCAAGATGGCCGACACCCACGCTTAGTTCCCAAGCTGCGCGAACCACGCGAATGTTAACTCCGCGTCACTGTGACCGCGGAAAATCATTTTTAATCGTACGATGTTCGAATAAGGAAGTATACCGAACGGAATGAACCAAGTGATCGTCGAAATATCGTTAGTAATTCGAGGATTGCCCTCTTTAATCGCGAAATACGAGTTTTCGTGGGAATTGTACGAATAATCTAATCGTGTAAAATGATTTCTCTCTTTTTTCGTACTATTTGAACGAGGAAAAGTGTATTGGAGAGAGATGTAATTCGCGACGAGTGTAAATACGTAATTATACTTTGTTATATTACTATTGAAGCTAATAAATAATTTAAGATTATTTCTCGATAATTCTAGGGAATATTAAGGAGAATAATAAGCTTTGCAAAAAGATATTACTCTCTCTAGAAGAAAAACAAAAATAAAAGCAAATTATACACTTTCTCCTGATACCAATAATCGTGGAAATAAATCTAATCGCATTTTCATCATCGGAATCGAATTATTCGGACAATGAAGAACATCGACTAGCGAGAAAGTAGTAAATAAATTAATATTTGATGGAATGCTTATCGCGAAAAGCAATTTTCCACGTATATTATTCGTACTAGAAAAAATATTAAAAAGAACCGATAAATTAATCTCTGACATATCATTAGTAACGCAAGGCTACCTCCTCTGATTAAAAAAGAAATAACGTTTCCTTATATTCTATTGGAACAGCGAGCAATATGAAAAAGAAGCAATAACTAACTTAGATTTCGTTACTAGTAACACGGCGCGCGCAGTCAGCCGCTCGTTGGCGCGAAAAATCAAATCCTGTTTGTTAATTAATGCCGGTTGTTCAATTGCGAACAGAGAAATCCGGAGTTGAATTTATCGGTTTGCCAGGGAGAAAAATCACCGGTCGACGCATAGTACGGATACCTTTATTCGTGCTCGTTCGCTTTACAAGATCCGCAAGCAGACATTTCATACGTTGCCCAGGGAATAATATATCGCTGCTGGTTGCAAGGTTAACGCGGATGCGATTAAAGTAATCGGCCGTGGAATCGATAAGGCGTGGCTTATTTAGGAAGTGATAATTGCAATATTTATGAGAGGTTGTTGCAAACAACACGGGTCGTTAACGTTGCCCGTTAAATATCACTTAGTTGCTAAACCAGCTCAGGGCCTTATCTCCAGCGATAAGAAAATATTTCCGGCCTCACCGTGTTATTGATTGGAGTAGAAACTGAAATTCGTATTACGTGAAACACAAATGAATGAGTATCGGGAATTGAAGAACAGCCAGGGTAGAGATTAAAGGATTTTTTTACGGTGTCATGTACGACTAGGCATGTGGAATGAATACGAGATTTAGATAGATTAGAGTTAAGATGGCCGAGGTTAGGTGTCCGACTATATTTAAAATACGTTTTTTCGAAGAGAGTATGACACTTTATTTGTTTACTAGTTTATTAATAATTTCTTTTGGGTCACTGGGTAGTTTAATCGGGTGTCAGGTTTCTTTGGAATTGTTCAGACGTTACATTTGGATGCACTTAGGATCCTAATGGATGTATTTTCCTCGTTTATTGGAAGAGGAATGTATTGTACTCATGTTAGGCTCTCAATAACACTGTCCAACACGAATTTTAATTTGTAATATCCAACGGGTAATTGTTATAGAGTTTACTCTCCTGATATCTTATTCTGTAAACTTCTCCGAAGAAGAAACCATGGAATTAAATTGTCGAAACAGTTTTTAATTCCATTAGATCGAGAAAATATTCATCGGTAACGTGCATACGAGATTTTAGCTTCAACATTGCCATAGCTACCTGTAATTCGAGTAGCAAGTGCAATGGAACTAATGTATAACAATCTAAAAAAGAATACAATTCTGTTATAAAATTTTGGAAACTTGACAAAGTTCAGAAGAAACTTTGAAAATTTACAATAGATAAGAAATATTTTAAACTTGTAGCGTAGCTCTTTGCTTGGTATCGTTTCCCAAAAGCTATTCTTTGGGAAACGATACCAATTACCAGATCTCACCACGTGGAGGTGGCTACGTATCGAGACCCGGACATGCGCCCTAGTGGCGCATCCTGCTGGCGCTATCTGTACCAAAGGCACCCTAATCTATCTTGGAGCGAAAAAAGTTAAGGTGAATCTACTGACACCTTACAAATTTTCGTGTCTTACAAAAGGGATTACGATTCGGTATACTAAAACTATACTGTCGCAACGCTAAGATATTTCATTTCAATAGATTTTAATATTTCTAAGTTCCCACAAAATCTGGGAATCACAAATGAAAACCGCGAGCAAAAGCTAAGTTAAATTCGCGACGCGCCCGAACGAATTCGCGATTATTCGAAAGACCGACTAGCCTACGAGACGTACTCCCGTGTACAAGACAACTTTATACCTCGGCACCCTCCCTATCGAACCTAGCCCACCCAGCCACCACAGACCCTGCCATGACTTACTCGCGAACGAGAGCGATCGACGAACCAGCGAAACACCCAAAATCAAGCCGAGGGTCCCTAGCGAGGCCCTGTAGCCGGTCACGCAGGCCCCTGCCACATGGGGGAGAAATTAATCATCCCATGGGGTCTGACCGTAGGCCCATATGCAATGTCCGGCTACAGGACCCATACCCCGGTCGTGCACGCGCAGGTGCCCAGGACGACTAGGGCCGACAGACCCTCGAATTGATCCCAGGTGAGTGCCAGCCCTCCGACCACCCTAGAACCGATGCGTGACAAGGGTGGCAGTGGCGAGGGTGAGTGTCAGAATGAGTCGTTTGGATGACTTACGAAATATGGAGTTATCGAGTACACGAGAGTACGTCGCGCAGGCTAGTCGGTGCTTAAGAACGATCGCGATTATCGCGAGAACAATTATGTTCTATTTGGTAAACGAGAGAGATAAGAGAGGAAAAATACGAACTATGTATATTCGCTCCAAGTCAGATAGTTTGCCTTTGTACCGATAGCGCGCACATGAAACTTAGACTAGGAATCTATCTTAAAACTGCTTACAACTACTTATGTCTAAACGCACGCATCCCGCGTTATCCAACGATGCCTTGAAAAACCTGAAAAGCTGAAAAGAAAATATATTAATATAAACCTGAAATGAAACAGATTACTAAGAGAAAACAAAATAGAATCGAAAGGAATAGAAACCATGAAAGTTAACCAAGTGGAACGAAAAATCTACCGATAAGAGTTGAACAACCCAACGATGAAATAAAATCGAATTCGAAATAAGAAACCAACGATGAAAGAATTTGGAAACAGAATTCCAAATTCAGGAATAAAAATAAATAAAATCTGAGAAAAAGGGTTATTATTAAATTATATAAGGGTGAGGGGGGGGGGTATATGGATGGAATGGACAATGGCCATCGACTAGTCCGAGATCTAGTTAATGACCACCATCCATCTCCACCTAACCTCCCCCCACCTCCTAAACCACCTCCAACTATCCCTCCAACCCCCTCTGCAAAATCCACGAAGTGACAAACTGAAAGTCGAAACGACAAATGAGCCCGAGCTGCGTCCGCGCGGCCTTTATATAGCCGACGATCGGCCGAAGATCGGCGGAAATTTCCGATCTTTATCGATTCCATTAAATATAAATTTTTCGCTCTAATAGCCAATAATTTATTAATTTTTTCATTTTTATTATAAATATACGTCACGAGCAACTTGTTAGTAACAATATTAATTTGTTATTAACAATCGGTTAAATAATTTATAAACTTTTGGCAAATTATAGGTCCTTTTTTTACATAAATTTGTTGCGATTCAAGTAATACCCAATAATTTATTACTTTTTTCACTTTTATTATAAATTTACGTTGTGAACAATTGCCTGTTAATAATAAATTTGATAATTTTTACATATTTTATAAAGTAAAATGCATTCGCACCGCCATAGGGTAAATTTTTATATCTATATATATGTCAAAATATTTTTATTTTCTCTATATTTTTGGCTAAAAGGAAATATTTACATGAAAAGTAACAACATTGGAAGGTTCATTCTCATCTTAAAAATTAGTTGGGAATTTATTTTAACTACTTTATATTAAAAACTCACTGGTATTAATTTATCAAATAACGAACCTGTTTCAAATGACAAGTAATTCAAAGAAATTTCTAATTTCACGATGAGTATAAAAAAATACATGAGAACACATACATCTGATATATATAAAAAGTTAAATCTACTGAACAATGATTTTGGTGTCGATCACTCGTGATTACGGCCCTGACGAAACTAAATATGCGCGCAATGGCTGCCTAGTGACAAAATCCTACTTACAGGTTCCCGATATATATTTTACCGTCCCGTGAATATCGAACATCATTCTAATATTATTTCTGCGTGGTTTCTTCTTCAGAAAAGCCTACAGAATACGCTACTGTGTACCAAATTCGTGTCAGATAAAGAACTTTTTGTAAGACTGCAAAAACATGCCTAGAAAGTACGCTCGGAGGCTCTTATCTTTAAACTTCCATGACCAATTATAATTATTCAATCCAAACTCTATAATTAATTTTCACCAACCTATATCTGTCCAAAGATTGTACAAACTTCGTATGTTCCCCAACAAAGAATTCCAAAACGGACAGATCATTAATAATTATCAACAAATTTATGTTTCATCCATTAGAACATATTCGAAATCCTGCAAATATATTTTTGCCACCTATCAGATTTTACGTAATATCATATAGTATCAATTATGTTCCACTATCTAATATTCATTCCTATATTTATTTCACTTGCTACTTCTACGAGCCAACCTCAAAATCAATTAACCAACAAGAAGCCCAAGAAAAATGCATTTGATCACCAGAGACTTTGCCCGACAGCGTCGCATCTTGCCCATCAACCTAACCTAAAAAGCTACGCCTACCAGCGCCCTCTGACAGCAGTGACAATAAAAACCGGCAGCGAACCGATGATCAGCGCTCGCATCTCGCGTTATCGCGCGCTGGCGCGCGGGTACGCGGTTTGCAAACGTTCCAGAATGAAATGGAAGTAGGTACTGGGCGGGCATTGAGTGCGGTTATACTTGTAACTTGGACGGCGACCCCGGGGGAAACCGCGAGAGCGCGCGCGGTAGTAAGAATTCCAGTGTGCGCGGATGTGAATGAGCCCCGCAGCTGCTACATTCCTGTGTGCCATCGCCGGCCCGGTGTTTTTCTTTTATTTACGTTCCTCCTTCAATATTTTAGCCGAACGCTCACCGTGCCGTAGGGACGCCGGCCCGTGTCAGATTTTTCCTCGGCCCGCGTCCAAGTCTCTTCCTTTTCTCATCGCCCCACCCCCGTTGCTTGCGTGTCGCCGCGCAAATTTTTCGTCGCTTTCCCTCTTTCCTCTCGGCGTTTTCGCGACCCAACCCTCCGCCAACTCGCGCACCACCCCCGCTAATCGTTTTAACCCTCCAGGCTGATTATAGTTGCTCACTGTGCATCTTTTGCACTGGTGATGGTACTTTCCTTTCCTTTTCCTTTTAGTCCCTCTATTTTCGGAATCGGTATCGTAGTAGTAGTTCGTTACTTGGATTTAATAGATTAATAGATGTAATTGTGCAGATCTTATATTAGAATTGGTATTTTTGGGGGAGAGCAGAGGTGTCCTTTTAGGGGATTGATAGGTACAGAGTGCCTTATTTATAGGATTTATAGGGCTAGTATCTTTTATAGAGATAATGATAGGACAAGTTACGTAGTCACGGTGATCACCAATACGTGATCGCATATTTTGTGGCAGTAGTTGGCGCTGATTCTGTGACTACGCCAATGGCTTATACCACTTTCTTATCGCTAACTACCTCTTCATTTCTGCACAGTAGTACCATCTCTGTCATCTCATTAAAACGCTATCTAAAGTATATCAATAATAACATAGTACACGTTGCCATTACACACATCTAATTTCTACATGCTGCTATTATAATAGTACATGTCGAACATGTATCGGTGAAATAATTTCTCCATAAATTTGCATAAATTAAAAAAATTCGTAACACGAGCCAACGAAAGACTCGATGCAGATTTTCAATCGCTCGGGGAAGGAATAAAAGCAGATAGAGAGGACAGGAAAGGGTAAAAGCAGAGTGTGTTATCCACGCTCGAGAATCTTGTAACGTGTCCCAAGCCACGTGTGTAACCATTTTCGGTGCAGACTAAATTTTTCCACCGATCCACCGGGACTACCCGTGTATATAAAGCCAGTGATAACGTGTGTGCCGTTTATGACACACGTGGCCTGGGTGGAGTGTCGCGTGGTAACACGGAGCGTGTTCGTTAACGCGGGATATGTCGCCTGGCAGCCGGTGGCCAGGTTCGAGAGCTCTAGTTTCGTTCCGGCTGCGTTTTGAATGTAGCGAAACGCTAAAATTACCTGCCGCCTTGTATCCGGCTGCATGGGATGGCAGCTCACGCGTACGCCACGCGTTGCCTTCATGAATCGAGCAGTGAAACGGTGTAATAGCTAGGGCCAGTTAATAAATGGCGAAGATGGCCAGATGATTCTGGATTGGGGGTGGATCTGATAACGAATAACAGCTTTTTCACGTGAAATATTTTCTGTTCCATATTGGATACAGCGTATTTCAGATCAGCTATGACTGGTATTTTGATTACTTTTTGGCCAGAGGAAGGTGGAATAAAATAGGGTAAAAGGGGTGTCGATTTTCGATTAAGATTTAATAGGAAGTTGTTACAAATTTAATTAAGATGATTTTTAGTTAGTGGCAATAATTTATATTTTAAGGGGGAACTGTTGAGCATTAATCGAGAGCACTTTGGGGTTGTTATTTTTTCAAATTCGAAGACTCATATTAATTATTCTTCAGTTTGCGAATGCGTGAAATATCTATCGGGTTCGTAAAAATGTTGATTTTTAATTCGCATGATGTTATCATTTTACGAATGAAGTTCATTTTATGTATACTGTAATAAATGTGTTAGTTAATATCTTAATTTGAAGAATTGAAAATTTTATAATTATGATAAAATTAATTGGCCTTCTACTTGTGATTGCATAAAATTCAGGATCCTTTTACTCTTTTGAAAACATCTCTTTTTTAATAAAGAATTTTGTGTGCTGGTAGTTTGCAATTTACTTGGAATTTAATTATTGGAAAAATATTTTTGGCATCCCGATATCCTCTGTTGTAGGGATATATTAATATTAATATTCGCGTTATTTCTTAAATAATTATACAAGTATTAAAATATTTATTTTATTTCCGAAGACTGACACAAATCTGTCAATTCTTTGTTCTCCTGCTCGACGTGACGAAGTTTCAAAATTGCGAATATTCGCGGAGAGGCAAGCACAAAAATTTCACGACGTGGAAATAAAGTATCGTGGCCATTTCGAATCAAACGATGTTATAATCCGTGAAACCGCTCGAGGTGTACGAATTAAACAAAAAGGCCATAAAACACCGCTGCCTGCGAAAATAGAAATCAAACTGTGGCCATAAAGCAGAGAAAAGGACTGTGGTGAGTCGCTCGGTGGCAAGAAATAGCGAACTAGATTACTTTTTATTACGATTTCTCTCATAAACTGCGAATATTAAACGCTATCGCGAACTTTTCATCAGCACGAACACGTAAATTGACAGAATCGAATTAAGCGATACGCCACCGAGTGTCGCGAGATTCTTGAATAATCCGTTTTCCTCTCAACGACTACCCAATTCGAGCTTAAAATTCTTATGTATTCATTATCGTGCTTTGAATCAGCACTAAGAGCGTCTCACCGAGAATCATTACCATACGTGTGCAAATGTAATGGCCATTTCTAGCATTAAAAATCTTTTATTGACATCTAGTAATTAACGCGATATCGAGCTGCCAAGGCGGTTTCTCTCTAGGACTTTTTGCCATTCTTCTGGTAAAAGTTGAATAATACGACCACCAAATGATTCCTCTTTCGAGACGATAAAGTCATCGACCCACTTTCGTGTTACTTCCTCGTTTTGGGATTTCTTTTCCCCGAGGAAAACCGTGTTCCGTAGATCGAATCGAGGGAAAATTCCCCTAAAAAATAAAACCGGGAAGATGGTAGGTGTTATAACTTCCGGTAGAAACTATTATATTTTAATTTCGCAAGTAACGACACAAAATTGAGTTCACTTTCTTTCCCGTGACATTTTTCCTATTTAATCTGCTTTCCAGTAAGTATACGAAATAGAGTGAAATTTTACCATTATCTTCTGCGTACACCATATATTTATTGCATTTTGTAATTATATTTATTTATTTTCTTCGCTCATTAACTTTATTATTATTTCTTATCGAGTTGATTTCAGACTTCTTATCTCTGAAACTTCTAGAAACATATACCTGCTTTTAGCAAAATTAACGTTGACTCTTATCGAGATGGAAGTGAAATTATATTTATTTATCTTCGTCGTATTACTATAGTTTTTGTTATTCGTAGAGTGTCCATTTAAATAAATTACCAATTAGTAAAGGAATGCACACCTGCCAATCTCCACTAAATATCGCGTTAAAAGCATCTATATTATCAAAATTGATC
Source organism: Eufriesea mexicana (assembly GCF_001483705.2). Lineage (NCBI taxonomy): Eukaryota > Metazoa > Arthropoda > Insecta > Hymenoptera > Apidae > Eufriesea > Eufriesea mexicana. Next base: position 1,182,340 of record NW_016908289.1, on the reverse strand, counting down.
GCAACCATGATAATATTAAAACTAATTAAAATTACAATATCCAAAAGTATTCGAAGTAACAGTATCGTAACATTCAAAACTGCTCGAGACAATCTACCCAACTAGAATAAACTCTACCTAACCTCAAAGTGCATCAACCACCGCGAGGAATATGAAGGAACGAAGAGAGAAACGCAAGAATAACACCTACGATGTCAAGCGTAAAACCATTGATCAAAACACGGAAGCACGAAGTCCACGAAGTCGACTAACCTCTCTAACTCTCACCCCCTGGCGGCGAAAGCGCGAAGGTATCGACGGAGGATCCATTGACGCGCGGTGGTGGGGGATGTCTCGGTCGATCGGACTGTTTAGATAATTGAAGTGTAATTCGAGCGGCTCGAGGGGCAATTAACGAGCGCTATTCCAAAACGAGCACGCCGCCAGGCCGGTGTTCCCGCCGCTGCCAGGATGCGAGTTTCAATTCACGCGTATTTCTGGTTTACCCCGGTTCCCGCGTGTCGTCCGAATCTTTATTTCGGTTCTCACGTTTCGCCGGCGGGCCCGCGGGGCGCGCGAGTGCAGGCGCGTGCGCCGAAATAAATATTGCATATTTCTGTACGGATGCACCGCGCCGGAACGCGGCTCATATCGGCTTACGATACACCGCGCGATGAGTGTTTCAACCGAGGAACACAATGAGGCTGAGATGGTGCACTCGGTGGAGGAGTTCGTTCGAATTCCTTGGGGAAATTGCTGTGTCGGTAGGGTAGGACTCTTTAATAAGTCTCTAGAAAAATGAACGATGCCTTTCTTAAGTTTCTCTTGGCATCTAAGAATGGTTTTTGGATATTTTTCTTTGGAGTTCAAAAATGCGTTTGGATATCTTCTTGGGATAAATTGTAGAATGGTGAAGAGTAGTTTGGTAACGTGATACAATTATATAGGTGTAAAGCGAAGTACGTTGTTCTGGATTTTACTTGGACGACGGTAAATTTTAGCAGTTATCGTATCGTAAACTTATTTTTAATTCGCTCGAGTTCCATTGGACTTCTGACGAACATTTTTGCCATAAATGTCACTGTTAATTATTAATTTCATTGTCTGCATACTATATATCATTTCTCGCGATTTTAGAGATTATAAACGTCTCGAAAATACATAACTAAAATTGTTATCAATTACACGTGACAGGTTTGATATAGAGGAAGCATTAACCTCGTTACTAAGAATATTTGTCAAAAGGATATGTGAATTTCAGTGCATTCCTACTCTATATACGCGTAGCACACTGACAACTGTTACGACAAATTACTTTTTTGATATTAATCTTTTCCTAAATATTTTTTTCACATTAATTTCCAAGCTAATGCTGCGTTCTCGAGAATTTATCATCACGCAAATTTTTCACACCGTGCATACTACCTTTTATTTATTCCGATAATACTCACCGTTCAAATGTAATTCCTCGAAACGTTAAATCGATCTTGCTTTCAACCAAAGGAATTCTTTCTTATCACCTACTCTGGTTATTTTTTCCCTAGTCTTACCATATCTGAATACATTATAGAAACACGTGGTTAAATCAGTCTCTGACACGTCGATTCCTTGCAATTCGTTATTCGTTCACAGCGGTTGTCACTCGATGACTACCGGACACTGACCTACGAGATTTATAGACCAAGCCCTCGATGATGTATTACGGATAAGAATGCTGCGAAGCCTTTCAGGCATGCCACATTGTATCTTTCCTGCTTATACTCAAATCGGATATCATACTTAAACTATCGATCCGTGAAGACTATTCTGGATATATTTAAACCACTCGATACAGCGATATCTTCAAGGGAAACTTCTCTTGCGGAAGCAGCTATATGGCCAGTCATTATGCTCGGGAAGGTCAATGATCAATAGCCTGGAAAACTTGAATTCCTAGCTTACTTCGTTTCCCGAGTTACTTGATTATGTTAACGATGGAATTCTTCAAGTGCTATGCAGATGAAGAATGGTGGAAGGTTGAATAGTTTAACGGTGTTCCCAGCAGAACCGTGCACTTCTGATGTGTAGTTAGGTGTGGTATCGATAATAATACAAATGATAATGCTCGAGAACGATGAAGATAAATACCTGAAATCGCGAAGTGGTCTGTGCTTCGGCAAACTTGAATTTCTTGTTTACTTCGTTCTGCGATCCATTCGATTATGATAACGTAGAAATTCTTGAGGAGGCGTGTGAAGAATAATGAAACATTTCATTATTTATCAGCGCTATTAATAGAATTACAGGTGTGTAATATCCAGTTAAATGTAAATTAAATATAATGAAGATAAACGATGATGTTTCCATTTGATTACAAGCCAACATGAATTTTGCAAATGTAAAATATCTGAAATCACTCGTATCGACGACTATGCTAGTTTTTCATCTTCAAAATTAAACAAACGTAATAGTTCTAAATTTAAGACATTAGAAATTAATGCAAATTCATTAATGCGAAAATTGAGATGTGTTGGGAGAGGAGAAAATATATTATAATATTTAAATTATACACACGATTATAGTACTGCCCTTGAAAAGAAACGCGATTGAACTTTAGAACAGAAAATTAAACCAAAATGAACTTCTTGGGATTCTAATCTCCCGCCTTAACCGTTTGAGTCCCACAGGGTTTTGAAGAAACACTATCGAGATATCCCAAGCGGCGCGATAGCGCTTCGTTTATATTATGGCGATGAATGGCCAAGTGGCGCAATAGCGTTTCGACTTCGACAGTCGGTGACGCACCGTCAGCTGCCGAGAACGCTCGAAATGTGCTGGGTCTTCTCGACATGAAATCTGAACAGCGCGATCGAGCTGCTTGGGACTCCAGCGTTTAATCATAGTGACCAAAGTCACGTAACTTAGTCACCGGACGACCGGAACGCCCCCACGTGGCAATATCTGTAACGTCGTTCTTCTTTTCTTGCTACTCGCACTTGCTTCTTTTTTTTTCACACTAAAGTTTGCATTATGAGACCCTAATGCAACCCTAACCCAAACCACTAGAACCAAACTAAGTACCTCTTTCCTAAAGCATCACCTACGAAACAGAGGTCCTCTACCAAAGCACCTGATGAAAATTCGAGACAGAAAACGAATCTCAATAAAACTCCCGTAAAATTATCTCATATTCAATCAGACTTGCTCGTGTCTAATGCGCCTTCGAAATCAGCTTTGCATCTCCGCATCGCGGGACCATCATCGCAATTTCATCCTCGGCGAAGACGCAACTCGGTCTTCAGACACAAAGAAACAATTACCCATACAGCCTCGCGCGGAGCTTGCTAAATAAAACGAAAGAAGAAAGGGGAAAAAGGGAGAAAAAAGACAGGGAACGCTTAGCGCATCAATTAAGATCGCGCATTCAGATAGAATTGAGCGCAGGAAGAGCGAGCGCGCTTCTCCGCGGCCGATTAACCGATCGCTTGGCTCAATCAGTCGAAGAAGCATCCAGCTCTCGAGCATTCCTTTCAAGCGACGTCGCATTCCACTTGGATGTTGTTTCTGTGGCGTACGCATAATTTCCCAGCGTCCAACGAAACCTTGTCGTCCCACCAGCCATCCAAGACCCTCTTACTTCGCTTTTTACGCAAAGTCGAGGAACTCTTCACTGCGAGCCACGAAGAAGAAACGGTGCAACTCGCTGACTCGTACAGCTGACTTCTACCTAGCACGAGGAGCAACTTTGTAAACTCGAGAGAACCTTCTCCACGTATCACGGCGAGGAAACTGGCTAAATTGAAGAGATGTACACCTTCCTCGCACTGCGAGGAGGAAACTCGCGGACTTAAGGTACTCGCAAGTTTGCAGCGTGGTGAAGAAACTTGATGACTAGAGAAATTTCCTTTGTCCCTTACGACAGAGAAGTATAGGAATTGGAGGAATTTACACGTGGGTGCTGTGACGAGGAAAAACTCGAACTTGGAGAACTCGTCTTTCATATAAGATAAACGTTAGCTCCACGGAGGCATCCCTAGAGTCTAAGTAAGGAAACTTGGTCGCTAACTCGAGGATCTCGGCTGTAGGAAATTTGCCACATCAGGGATTTTATATTCGTAGACATCGGAATAAGGAAGATCGCATACCTAGGTATCGCTAATTTAAGAAACTCAGCTATACCGCAGGTCCTATAGCAACTGTACCGCAACAAAGAACCTCTCCAACCCGAGATACTGATCCGTAGATAAACAACAAAGGAATCCACGGATTCGTGGATCTCGTCCATGAGTACCGTGTCAAAAAAATCCAGAAATCCGCGGATCCGAGGACCTCATTGAAGAAAGCCTTAAAACGGAGGGACTCTGCCCACGTAGCCGAGTACAGTGCCCGAAGGAAACTGACGATAGAGGATCCAGGATCGGGCACACGCGATTCCCCCGTGTTCCCGGCTGGAAAAAGTGGCTGTCGGTAGAAAGAAAAGCGCGAGTCGTCGCGGAACGGTGAATTAGAATCGCGGTTGAGGTTGGGGAGAGGCGCAAGAAGGGTCCACCGTGGCACGTGCATCCCGCGTATTATTCTGCTCCTCGAGTGGCGATCCCCGGAGCTCTCCTCTGTTTCTCTGCGCGAGGCAGAGCGCTGAAGGCTCACTCGAGCCAGCGACGAAGAGAATCAGCGGGACAGAAAGACCGTGGAACGGAGAAGCGGCTATATCGAGGGGCTGGTTCGGGGCGGGGTGGAGGCTGAGAATAAAGAGAGGAACAGCTCGGTGGTGCCTTGTGACTTCATTCTCGCGGCCGCGTGGCCGCAACACATATAAAATTAATTAAAGTCGGCGGAACCCAAGGGGCTGTTTATTGTACCTCTCCCCATGGCAAGGAGAAGACTCCGGGGTAGTGGTGGTAGCTAGGTGGGCGGCCTGGTATTGTAGTGTTTCGCATCGCTCTTCTCCCTCGCTCTCTGCCTCTCTTTCTCCCTTTCCTTCCACCATTCTTCACCGTCCTTCCTCCATCCTCCATCTCGCGCTACCTCTCAGCCCCGTGTGCCGCGGTGGTCGCTCAAGTGGCGAGAGCAAAGCTCGCCTTGTTAGGAATTAATCACTTTCTAGGCGGCTGAGACGAGAGGAGACGGCATCTTCCGGCCTTGTTTTAATTGTAAGCAAATTACCAGCAACGAATCCTCCAGGTCCCTGACTCGCGTGGTCTCAGGCCATCCGGTTCGCGATCGGTTAGCGCTAGGACGACAGTTGTACCGTGGCTGGTCCACTGATTAATCCCCTCGGTCATGTGCCTTCGTTGTCATTTTGGCAAGGCACGCGAACAGAACAATCGAATCGTTCGAGTCGGACGAGTGGTCGTTTGCACGAGGGAAGCTGTATGGTCTAAAACAGTACTGTTCGGGCTAAGCTTCGGGGCTTAAGAGGCTTCCTCCACTTTGTCTTCGTTAACGCTAGTGTTAGACCGCTAATGCCGTCTGGTTCCTTTGCCTGTGAACGACGTCACAAGTGACCCAATCTGTAACGATTTCGTTGCACGGACAGCTGTTTTCGGATGCTATCCTGAGGAGCTAGTAGGGTAGTAGGTAAATGTGGAACAAAAGGACGAGGAATGAAACGGTGGAGCAAGAGACGCTTGTAGTACTGTCCAAATTAAGCTGCCAGGCTTAGAGATTGCGTTAGGATTTATTTTATCTTTGTTAACCCGGCGAGAGGAACCTCGAGCTATGGCGTAGGTAGGTAGACGCGAGAGGTACCGTTGCAAATTAAGTCCGAAATTAATCCGTTGGGAAATGCTTTTCTATAATTACCCACAACGTCACCGGTCATCATTCGCAACTTTGTCTTCGGTTTTAGCTACGATCTGGACAAAGGCCCCGTTGCCTCTTGTTGCTCGAACAACGAGAGAGACGACGAGCGTAGTAACGTAGTAGCCAAATACATAGTATCGCGGGGTATACTTCTTTTCGGCCTTGGGCGATTATTTTCGACTCGAAAGATTATTTTCGACCGGAGACTATATCACCCGAAACAGCGCTGTCTCTAGATGCTCTAGCGTAATAACTCTGACCGATGCCAAGTCATACACGAACAATTCATATTCGCTGAATATATCATCACGCTAGTATGCGAATGCCTCCACGACGAGTCATCCCGCGTGTATAACTGAAAAATTCCGAAACTCGACGGGAAGGAATAATATGAGGCTCGTCCTTCGCTTCTCGGGCAAATATTTTTTCTCGAATCCAGTGACAGAGGTGTCGACGCTGTAGCGACGATTGCCAGAACGTAACGACAACGAGCACGTCGCCACGTTCCCATAAACCAATCGAGGTGTCGAAGTGGCTGGAGGGAAGGACAGAGAGAGAGAGAAAGAGAGAGAGACGTTGGGACGGTTGACGGGCGAAAGGAAGCTCGTCGAGGAATGAGAATCCTCTCGAGGAGAGGCGAACGTTGACGGGAGCAGCGACGATAGGACAAAGAAAAAGAAAGCAGCCTGAGCTGCCGCGGATGGAAAGGGGTTGGGAGGCAGAAAAGAGTCTCTCTGGTAATACGCGTCTCAGATGGATCGCTGTCGGGCCCGGAGGGAGAGGGGGAGGGGAGACAGCTGAGAAAGAAGCGAAAGAAAAGGGATCAACGGAGAGGAGGATAACCAAGAGGCGCAGAGAGGGACGTAGACAGGAGAGAAGGCTAAGACGCGACGAGGAAGAGGCAACGATAGGACCGTGCTCGGAGCCCGAGGTGACGGGGTTGCTTCAGTCGCGTCCCGACGTCCCCCAGTCTCGAGGGAGCCACGTCCGTCGTTTCGCGCACGATCCCCGCGGAAAGAGCTTCCCACCGAAGATAAGAAGCCGAAGACAATAATCCTACTGACAGCCGGGTCATCGTCGCGGCTTATTCCGACCGACGCGACTCCGGCTCTGAGCCGCTAAGAGGAACGCACGCTACTCGATGTCCGGCTGTCATCCAAGCGCCATCGCCGCGCGATCTTTAGTGCCTTTAATGCCACTCGCAGTCTCCAGGCTGTACCACGGGGTGGTGAGGTTAACGCGATTCAGGCACGCGGTCCATGACCGAATACCGTGCAAGATCCACTCGTCTAGAACGTACCAGAGAAACATAAGTCGTGGATGATGCTCACTCGTGCTCACTCTTGTGACCTAGGAATATTTGGGAGGAGATTTTGGAAGATCACTTATAACGATTTCGTTTTATGTTCACCCTTTGCGGACGGATAGGCATTCAAACGCTACCAGCGCTCATTTTTGCTTAAATGCGACTTTCATTCATAGCAGTGCTGGTAATAAAGACACAAAACAGCCCACCACTTAACTTAGGACGTGTGTGGGTCCTAGGGCCGCAACAACGGGTGCTTATTTGTGTTTCTCGACCACAGTAACGCGTTTACGTGAGACACATTTGAGTCCCTCGCCCCTATCACTTGTTTTCGTCAAACGCATATATAAGTTCCTCATATATGCGGCGCTCGTCCGCAAAGGGTGAATTAGGTTAGCTTATCAGTGAGATAGTCAGGTACCTCGGAATTGGTTCTAGATTTGGGTTGTCGAGAGGGTGGACTTGGGGATTAGGTCTTAACTTAATTTTTCTTTCCTCGTGTTAAATTCGACGTCAGTTGACAGGAAGGATAAGCCAAGCCAAATAATCGATACATGTTGTCATAGCTGGCATAGTGTCATATAGCGCGGTAGTCATTACCCCTAATGCAGGAAGCTATTTTATTCACAGGCAAACATTCGACTTACGCTGTAGATGTACGTTAACAAATTTGTCATATAGTTCTGGAGTTAAACGCGCATTTTTGTCTCTCTCAAGCATCCCGAAGGTATCAGCTGTCATAAAATTAATCCTTCCAGACTTATAAAAGGTTCGTACCAAACAGGTAGTTCTCCGTTTCGATCACGACGAATTGACCTAACCTATTCCCTTTCAGTCACCAATTAACACCGTAGAGACAAAGACGGTAGAACCGATATCATAATCTTCCTCTGTGGTCTTTCGACATCCGTGCAATTTCTTTCCCCAAACGAATTATACGCGACACTTGTCACGACGTGAAAATAATCCAACGAATGAGCAACAAATAAACTCTTGGTGTCTATTTCGCGATTTCTAAATCATCCATACCCCGCATTTGAGAACCGAACGGAATCGATCACTGCGCACGCGCAGTGTTCCGTTACCCATTGTTCCACGTTAACCATGAACGCGTGTACACGTGGGCACGGAAACGGCGTTTCGCGGAATGTTTACGAGAGGGCGCTGACAAACATCGTTCGGTGCGCGACGCCGATTTCGAGAGTGCGAACGCCACTGGAACACGGTCGCCTGTCTACCATCGCGGTATTCGTGTCAGCCCGCATGGACGAGGAGGAACGAGCGTGGACAGGGAATCGTAAAAGATAAGGAACGCGGCGTTGGACAGCGAATAAAACGGAGCGCGCGGTTTAAGGCGATGAAACCGGCGCGCTTATAAAGTATTCCCGGCGCTGTTAACGTCGGCCACGGTGTTTGCCGTACACGCCGAACACACGATAACTCTATTCGCCCGGCCGTGTGGTCCGGTAGCGGCCGCGATCGCGTATACTCCTCGGCGTTGCGCGTTCACCGTTCTCACGACGAAAGCTGGTACTCGAAACGAGAACTTTTTGGGCTGCAATAGCGGTAGAACGTGGACTGTTCCGACAGTGATAAATTGCCACGGCGCTTCGACCGCTGTGTTTCTCTAATGGTATAGATGGCGCTGCTGACACAGAGGGCGCTGGATAGATGGCGCTGGTGATACAGATGGCGCGTGACGGATAAGCAAACGATATACGCGTTCATATTTACCGGTGAATTTCGTCTCGCGTACAGTATAAATGGCAGCAGACTTTTGCAAATATAACACGCTGTATATAGCCTTGTTGTTTTTCCGGGAATCTGTCATTTCTGATAGACGCGAAATTTTATCGTGCACTTTCGGACAAGACTGCTAGCGTCATTTGACTAACCTTTCCGAACATATCTACGATAACAATGACAATTCTAACAGTTGCGTAATGGTGGTGTAAATGCGGATGAAATATGAAAATATAGTTATCGAAAGAGAGTTTATCCTGGGACTTATTGCACATATTCGTCTGTACGATGAAAGATAAACGAATTTCGGTTATTTGACCGTTATAATTAACATTTTCGTAGTGTGCTACCCGAAGTGGTCATAACGCGTGGCTCGATCGAATTGATTCACTTTTTAAACAAAATTTTACGACGATTCCGATAGCCAACGGTTTCAAAAGAACTCTATGGTTCATTGATACATTCTGACGATGAATTATGGGCTTCGTGCCGCACAGGCGCCGTACGTTTCCGGAAGCGTAAATATTATTTCATGCTATGCCGCCTCATTTAGTGCACGCGTCACCGCGGCGGTGAGTTCGCTTTTCCTTTGGGATAAGTTGGAAAAAGATTCGGTTCGTCTTTAGAGATTATCTCGCGGCCACTAAATAAGAATAATCCCGAAACAAGAATAACGGAGACCGCGCGTCAAACGTTAATTCGATATGAGACATTTGCGTCAGATGGAAGATGAGAATCCTTTAATTTCTTAGAATTCGAAACAAACATCTGGCATCTCTTCCGAAGACAAATGGTTTCATTGTCAGCGTTGCACACACGTTACCGCGCGTCACGTATTTATAACATTCCGTTTCTCATGACAGAGTAACGTCACTCACGTATAACATCAATAATTGAACGTCTTATAGTCATGGTACTTACATATAGACATAACACTTGAAACGTAAATTCGTATACCAGGTCGATATCGCGGCTATGAGTATTTTATTTGACTATGACATTTATTGCGGTAATTAATAACGTATTATTAGGCGCACATAAACACGTGGAAAATGGCTTCACCTATTGCGTATTAAGTACTATAAATAGCCATCTATTTTAGATAAATGGAACAAAATATATTTATTTTGCACTTAAATTACACACAGATTCGATTTTGACGATTTGCCCTGAATTTCCAAAATTTCCCTTTTTCTCGTTAGATTAGAAAATGACGATTGGAGAGAAGGAAGTTTGTATATTGTAATAAGTTTATATTGGAACAATATTAAGTATATTTCATTAATTGTACTAATTAAGATTTTCCAACTGCAGGTGGTGACTTTTGGGTCACCCTGTATACGCGACTTAGGTAACACTATTTTCTATGCAAATCACAGTTATATTACGGCAAATTAGAAACTATAATAAATAATAAATAAATCAACCCCTTAACACTTACACACAATGTAACATACAATCATTAACGTTATTTAATATTAATATATTAATAACAATTTTTGCATTAGGAATGTAACAAATATGTTACAATGTCTCCATTCTTGAATGCTAAATTAACCCCTTACGATATAATCTAATCAACTACTATACACCTACTTTATTCGCAATAAAATTCTAAGAGATCTAAAGATTTATTCAAATTTCGCGCGTGTCGAAATGCGTTAAATATAATTTTATTTCAATACGGGGTGCAGCAGCACAAATGCACGAGTTAGATTCGTTGACTAATAAGTTAGGGCAGTAATAAATAACTCGTTTCGAACAGCGATAAATGTATGCGATAATTCGGCAAATAATTCTGATCTTCGCGAAGAAAAAGAGAAAAGAGTAGTAATGGCGAAGAAACCAGACCCATGATCCTCCGCGGCAGCCGCCATACTCGGTTCGCGCTTAGCCGCGTCTAGCCCATCCGAAAGAATTGCGAACGCGGCCTGTTTCTTGGGGCGCGGTTACAATCGGTCAGAAGCGACGAGGACGCCAGATGAAAACGGGACAAAGTCGCCTTTGTGACGCGGTTCGAAAGGCGGAGCGCGCGTGTGTATAGCCGTTGCGGCAGCCATGGAAGACGGGCACGGATAATATTGTAGTCGATAGAGCGTCGGTGCAAAGGGAATTATTAATATTACCGCTTTCGAGAAGCTGACCCCGGCAAGGTTCCGCAGCACGCACGGTGATCGTGCAATTTGTTTATCCGCCGATGGGGAATATCAAAAGGATTAGAGGCGGCGGAATAGATAATAAACATCGGCCAATAAAGTCGCCCGAAAATATCCCTGGTTGCAAGCGTATCGCCGCGCCGCCTACGGTCCACTGCGTGTGTGCTCTCTCGACTGCTCTGTGATCTATGATTATGGATTCCGCGATGTCGATACCAAACGTATAGCCCTCTCTGACGCGTGCTCCCGCGTTTCTCGGAAGCCACAAGACCGACGGGGAGTCGTGGCTGTTTGTAGTCGCTCTAGAGCGCCGTTTGCGTATCGTTTCTGTGATTTCGCGTTAAACAAATTCTTTGTCGTTGCACGTTGTGTCCCGTCAAAGGGTGCAACCACGGTTTAAATCGGGCAAGATCGGGTAAAATCGGTTTCCGGGCTCGCTGGCACGGAATCTGGGTTCATTCCCTAGCTGAGGGAATTTGCATTCCTGATGGACTGGTCAATTTTGATTTTTAGGAAAGTTGATAGGATATTCTAGTCTACTATTTTGCAAAATTTTATTCGTCGTTTGATTCACTGCTCTTTCAGATTCGTTGGTCGCATAACTGGAAACTATGACTATGTAATTTGAGAAAGAAAATTGATTCATACTGGAACTACGAAACTATCTCTTCGAAATGAAGGATTTATAATTTTATATTCTTGGAATTTGTGGAAATATGCATGTGTTTTTGACAAAATTTTTGGTGATTTTTGTTGAGATACGATTGTGTACCCTCATTTATTTTTGTCATTTTATTTGCATTTATTCACTGGAGGAATTACAGATCCAAAATTTGGGTTCCAGGGGGGTTAGTATCATATATTCGGCCAAGAATAGCGCATTTATCGGTTTAAGAAATTATAAATGAGCGATATTAATAACATTAATAATAGCAACAGGGTAGCCAAGGAATTGCGAATCGATTTCAGTAGAATATCATGGGACTACTGTAAACTGGCATTAAGATCTGTCGCGACGAAGCAGTTAATGTATTTCAAGCTTGACAGATAATGATGCATATTGCTGGCAATCAAGGGAAACGAAGAGTGAGTTATATCATGGAGATAAAATATAATTTAATGGTAGGAAACGGCAATAATAAACTCCAATAAAGCGGACAAATTTCTCTTCGCGATGATTAATTGTTACTCGATAGATAAACAAAGTAAGATCGACAGCTGCTGAGGGAAGAATTTTCGTAGAAATGTATTGGAGCACTTAATGAATGGCGGATGACTTTAGCTTTTTGGTCGCTAAATAAGCCAAAGTTCGTGCCAAGTGAAACTTCGAAATAGAAAGTAAGCACCATCGCGTGTAACTCTTTTGGGAGATAATTAACGTAGCAGGGTTATTAATCGATTAACTTCTGTCTTACTCAGCACTTTACTGTGCTGAAAATTCGATATTTCGAAACTCCAATATTTCAAAATTTCAAACACCCCTTAACAATATTTTTGCGTTATTCTCATTATTTTAATAAACGATAACCAATTTCTTAATACCTTCTGTAAATAAAATCTATTATATTTGCACAGCATAAATATACCAAAATAAATTGCTTAAGGGCCTGATCATATGCACAGAAATTTACAATTAAAAAATTAGAAAATTAAAATCAAATCAGCCACAATTAATTTACAAATTCTTAACTTCGTTTATTCAACTAACTAAACGATTAAATTTGATACGAAAACGTTAAAACCCTACAAGTATGAATATAAAAATGATATTTCAATTCGGTTATTACTACCTCGCGCGCCAACTCGGGTTAAGAATTCGCGAAACGAGCAACAATCGCCATTTTGCAAGCTTCGAGTACGAAGAATAATTATGTCTACCCCAAACCCCTAAAAGTCTCCATAGAACAACAAATAAGCTTATAAAAGGAAATCGTTGAACGAAAATCCGCCAGCCAATTCCGCATTACCTCGAGCGTCTCCGCGAATCAATGAACCGCGTCGAAGACCTAACCTATTCACCGTCCCCTTTGCCCCTTTCCGGGTAAAGAATCGCGAGAGCGCTGCTCGATGGCCGGTGGACCTTCCTGGCAATAACGCGCGACGATCCGCGGTCCTCCTGTTCCCCGGTTGGAAAAGCCCCGGCCACGAAAATACCGCTTCCGGTTGCCCTAGATTCCGCATTCACAAGTTTCATTGCAGAGCGGCCGGCAACGGGAGGAGACGCGAGGCTAGCGAGCGAATCCCGTTCAAAGCGGTCCATAATTTATGTATCCCCCAGGCCACCCCTGCGTGTCGTCGAATTCTGGCCTCGCTCTTTTAAAATTCCATTAAGAGTGCAGGCCAACGGCTCCTCTTTGTCGTGCGCGCGCGTTCTTTCTCTCCGTTGGCCGCTCGTTTGTTTCGCGCTGCATATTTCACGAGGGAATCGCGTTTCGTTTCGTTCGAGTTTCGTTTTCCCTGTTCCCGATCGATCGCCACCGTTCCCGGACACGTGCTGTAGCATCCGTCACCGTGGATCAGACAGAGATGCAGCAGAGTGGGGAGGAGATGGAGAAAAAGAAACTGTACAGTTGCTGTCCGCTTAAATGACCGCGCGACTCGAAGACTGAGCAACGATCGTGTTTAGTCGGGGGGCCGGAGTTCCGCGAATTGATGCTATCGACTTCGACATCAGCTCGCTCTGGCGTGAGGATACGGAAGGTGAGGGAGAGCAAGATGCAGTAGAATGTTTGGATAATATCGAGTCCTGGTTCCTGTCTTATGAAATTCTTGTCTAGACGAGTTATTTTTAAAGATCTCGGGATCGATCGGATCACACACACTGTCGTGTTCGGTATCGTTTTCATCGCGATGATCTCGACGATTCGATTAAAACCATCTTGAAACGGTATTGCGAAGAGTATCCAAAATTTCGTATCTTTTGTTTCGGTAATACTAATGTCGATATTAATGGTAGATGATATCGGGGCCCGCTTCGAGCGAATAGATACGAGGTAACGTGGTGGGGATAACTGGCGGTCATTTAAGCGGACGGTGCTCTGTATGTCGTCCACCGAACATTGTACCCTCGATCCAGCTTTCGGCCAGCTTGTATTCAAGCCACTGTGTTGGCTGGCCCGTCGTAATTTTAGACAGTGCCACAGTGACAGTCTTTATAACGCACGTGAAGTATGAACCGCTTCCGGTGGATCTACGTCATCCCTGTGCATGTCCCCTTGCACTCCAGTGGCTCCGATTCTAAATCTAGATCCAAATTTCGTGGCCTTTAGCCTTCGTCTTTCGTTACAGGCTGGCCGCGAGCGCAGCGAAAGACCAACCGCGACCGCCATGAGACCCGTTCCCCCACCCCGTCGCCTCTGCATCGGCCATCGTGTCCGAGAAAATTCCAAATCGTAGCAATTTCGTTGTCGATCGTGTTTCTCAACGCGCGGCTACAGCCCGCTGAGACGAACGCAACCAGCGTTGACTAGGTCAAGCCTCGAACGTTCGCGGTTCGAAATTACCTACCCCCACCACCTGTCCCCTTCGATCGAGAAATCGATCCGACTCGTCGATGGTGCACGGTTCCTCTCGCTCGACGTATCGCGAGTACACCGATAAATCGACGCGATACGCCGCGAGACGTCGATCGAAAACAGCGGCGGCAGAGATAACCGGCTGAAGAGCGATTATGGGGGTTAGGTATGTTTCGGTAATTGCGCGGCTAAGTTTAGGCGGTGCAGTTGGCGTCAATGCGCGGATGCATATTCAGAACGGGGCTCCTCATATTCTTATGCTCACTTACTGAACCGGCGGGCGCGCGGCTCGTGTGTGGATGTGAATGTGAATGGAACTTGCTGGCACCCCGCCTGTTTATATTTAGCCACTGTGGGCGGTATAGCTGTCATGGATACGTATCATCGGCATAACTGAACTTTGCAAATGAATAATGAAGTTCCATTGGCTGTGGTCGCAGGCACGCCGATTATAGCGCGGCCGTTAGAATGGTTCCTGAAATTGCACAGGCCGTTTATTGTCCGACGTCGGGCATTGTTCGCGTTTTAGTGTCGTCGCCACCGACCACGAGCACCACGACCACGTCGACGAATCTGTTAATGAACGCACGCTGACGCTCTTAGTCGCGCCCCTCTCGCTGTCCTGCACGAAAAATCCCGGCCGTTGTTATCGACCTCGCGGCGCTAGTGTTCCGTCGCGCGAACCATGCGGACCAACATGGACGGCGCGGTTGGAAAAGACCGATTGTCCGGCCGGTTTTTCTCGCGATCTCCGAGTCGCTTTTTTCTACGCTGCACACAACGCGGCAATTAGAGCCGCCGCAGGAATAATTAGCGCTAACGAGTGCATTTCCATACAGAGCCTGCTTAATATGCGGATCTGGCCGATAGACGCGAATATCGCGCCGTCGATGCGGGGAAACAATGAAGCCTAACTCGAAAGATACGTCGTTGCATGTATTTGATACGAATATAAATAGCTTTTTCTCTTTTTCTGTAGACGATACGCAAGGATTCCTACAGGTGAAACATTCTCGATGGAACTATTTTATCGTATTGTAGGGAA
>NW_016908289.1:1149636-1166514 GCF_001483705.2 Eufriesea mexicana | reverse complement strand
GTAGGGAAATATCTGTATCGCGTAGATTTTAATTAAAATACCGACCAGATTTTATGCATTTGTTGTAATAAATAACGAAGTAATGGGAAAATAACGATGAAATAAAATGTACCGGAAGTGCATAAAAATAATCTCAGCAGAAATTAGTATTCGTTGATCGCGTAAATAGAAATACTTCGTTACGTCTATATTGATAGAGTCGTTTTAAATAACCACTTGTTTTTCGAAAGTGACCAAATTTTTTGACAAAAAAAATTGACGGGATGGGAAAAAAATGAATAACGAAAAGAAACGAGATTTATTGAGAAAAGACATCACGGGAGATTCGTCACGGTTGGAATGCGAATAGTGATATTTCTTGATCGTTCTGCCAGTTTTTCATGGTGCGATATTTTTGGAAGCGCACCCTTATGAAGTGGCCCAGCTCGGTTCATTCAAGAACCGAGCTCGAGAAAACTGGTGACTCGTCTTTCAAGCTTTAACAAATAACCGTTATCGCTCATCGCGTTCGTATCCACGCAGCAAATAAATCTACAAATTTTGCACTATAAACCATTACCCATGCTGCATTTTTCAAAACCCGCGTATCGTTATTTTCCGCTCCATTTTCTCGCTAAATCAAAAGGCAACGATATTTTTATCGCACTCTCTCTTCGAGAATTTACACGTTTCTTCTCACGCGATATTTCAATCTTATTTTTGCCCATGAGAGTCACTGGCGGAGTTCGTACGGAAAACTCAAGGCACCCTGTATAGCGCACTGAAATATTCCAAATGTCTATGAATGAATCGTGAACCAACACGCGTGAACTATCTTAATTATGTATACCATTCCTCCGATCTATTATTCAGAAAAAGTATGATAAAACGGCGAGTGAGAATAAATGAAATAAAATCATTACTCGTGACAAAAAGAAAAATTATCCGCATACGTCCAATTAGCAAAAAATGCATTTAACTCTCGTCGCATAGCACGAATAACTGGACCAATCTCTCAGAGTGACTAACGACCAACAATCGAGTTATAAATAACTGCCGAGCGCTTTTCGTTCTACTCTCATATCTACGCGACGTGAATCATCAGGTTCTGCCGAAAAAAGTCGAAAGTCACGTGGGTAACGTTCATGAAAGGCAAACATCGAACACGTTGCTCTCCTCGTCCTCGTCCTCTTTCTTTTTCCACATCCAGGGGGAAAGAGAAGATACGACTGGGGTTCCATTGGCGAAGAATACGAGCGGTTATCCGACGAAACCGCGTGTCCTGTGGCGATCGTAAATCACGGGCCGCGATCTACCACGATCCGCGTGGAGGATTAATAATCGCGCGTGGAAAGACAGGCGAAGGGATAGCGCGAGAGAGACAGAGGTTGAAACGAGAGGAGTGGGGAGCGAGTGCCTAATATCGCGCATATGCGTGACGTTTCAGCTGGTGCCCAGGCTGGATGAATAAACGTCTTCCTTATCGTCTAAAATAGACTTTAAACTTCAAGCATATCTGGACCACAGCCAGGTCGTAGGAAAGTACAATGATATTAGCCACGTTGAATTGTTACACCGCGGAGCACCGCGGCAGCGCTGAGAACCTGTCCTGCTTGGATTAATAGCGCCACCTAGTCCCACTGACTAATGGCCGCCGCTGGAAAAGAAATATTCCGTTCGGCCCGGTTTCTAGCGGTCCGACCGCGGTCACCTTAACCCTTGCCACCGCGATGGGCGTGTATTTGCGTCCCAGTTCCGCGGGAAAAGGGTCAGCGTGTGCACGCGTCCGCTTTGTAATTCGCGAAAACCCATCCGGGAAAATTGTCGTGTCCGAACGGAACGTCGAAGCAAAACGATCGATCACGTAATTATCGGGTTGTTGCTTTATTGCGTACGTAGCTCGAATATTCCTGTAATCGGTGCTGGAGAGATTTCTGTGGCAGCCTGGGGACGTCGCTTTGAAAAATGCTCCATTTATCTTCTTCGATGACACATTTATCTGCCCGGATTTTTTATCTATTCGCGATAGAATGGAAATGAGTAATGTTCGAGAAAGTATTCCTTTACGAAGCGTTCACAGCTTACGCCATTTTTCATTTGCCCGTTTATGTACACCGATTACAAGTACATACGCCATTGTTTGATTTATTTTTAAATTATTTTTAACCATCTCGATATAGATGATCCGAATGTATTAAAAAATAAATGATTTCGTTACAGAAGAGAAAAAGAAACAGAGAAAATTAATATTCGCGTGTTTTCCGAAAAAGAATCCTGGCGAGAAAAATGGTGCCCGTCGGTGAGAAATTGTTTGAAGTATTCACGTACCTTGGAATGCGTATCGATCCCGAACGATTGTCCGACAGGTTCCTGCACTCGGATAAATTCAATCACAACCAGATTTTACTCGACATACGCATAACTTTCCTCACCCACTCCCTATCCGCTCCTAAATTCTAACCTCTCCCACTCGATAACAAAGTCTATCCGCATTCCTTGATATTTACATCTAACTTTCCAAACGGAACCTTCGACGTTTCGCGAAAACCTAAATTAACCCACGGAACGTTGCTGCAAACACAGAGGGCCGCGTGCGTCGTAACCGTGCAAAGCGAAAGCAGAAAGAAGAAACAACGAAAAATTCACCGGCTCCATCGAATTCAACGAGCATCTCATTATCTCCCTATTCGAATTACATAACGAATGATTTGTACGATAATGGCGGTACAATCGAAAACATCGGCCCGATTACGCGTTCAAGATCGCTCGTTACAGGTTTTCACGCGCATTCAATGCAAATTGCCGGAACAATGCGTCGAATCCGACCGAACGTCGTCGCGGCGATCATCAGGGACGCGCGAAAGAGAAAAAGGAAAAGAGAATCAAGCGTGGGTACGTTACGCTCGCGAGCCGATTAATAACGCGCATAATACACAGAATTTTCTTAATCGAATAACGTACACGTTCCGCACTATCTGCGTTGCATAAGCGAAGTCGGAAGTTTCGCGAAAAATAAACAGCGAATATCGACACTCGTGTCTTGCGAACGTCACGGAATATTCGTTCGATCGTCGAACTGACACTCGGCTCACGATGTCCCGCGATCGACTTCGGCGATATCGTACGTTTATTCGCGCTTTGATCGCACGGCACGTGAAAGGGAATGGTTACAGATTGATATTAGACGCGTTCACTGTCGTGCAGCTACCGGTGACCGCCATGAGGCAGACGTACTAGTGGCGCCACCGTGTGGCCATCGGCGACCGGCAGTATTACACCTGCTAGTGGCGCCATAGAAACTGCCGATAACTGGTGATGTCGAAATTGATCGAAACACGAATTAAATAAAGAGCTCTATTCGTAAATATTTAATATTTTTAACGTTATCGCTACGATAGCGACAAATTATCGATTGTATCGTAAAACGTTTAAACTTTGAAATTAAAAATATATGCTTTAACGAGTATTACAATTGTAGCATATTGAAATCAGATGGCAGCACTTTGCCATCATGGGTGAAGCGTACGAATCGTATCTGACAGTCGATATGAAAGATTTTAAAACTTTTGTGATATTTTAGTATCGTTGATTAATAAAATGATTTGATTAGCACATTTTACAACAGAATCGTCTTTAATAGAATGGAAAGTAGTAAATACACGGAATCTACTAATAACTAGTGATGTTGAAATTGGTTGGAACATTTAAATTAAATAAAGAATTCTACTCGTGAAATATTCTGTACTATTAATGCGATGGTATAAAATAATAAGTATATCATAAAATGCCTAACAAAGACGATAGATGGATAAGGCGTAGAAAGCAGATTGAAAAATCGACACGAAGCATTCCTAGAGCCGTGCAATATTATAGTATCGTTAATTAATAAAACAATTGGGTTACGAAATTTTTTCAACAGAATTGCACAATCATTAACAGTGTGGGAAATACTCGTTACTATATACGTTACCGGTGAACAGTTATCTAGACAACCTGTCATTTTGTACTTGGTATAATAGCTGCAAATTAAAGACCACAATGCAAATTTAAATTCCCTGTTAATTTCATTACGATATTTCATTACCATATTAAATTTCAGATCTTCCGTCCCTGTAAGGTCGTTTTGTCTCCGTGAACATCGACGTCCCGAAGTATTTATCGCCGCTGTAATTACACGAGTACAGGAATGATTAAAGGACGCTAGTTAAAAGAGAAACCCGGCGGATTCCTTCCTGCTTGCGTTATCATTTAGCAAAGATAACATTCGTTTTTCCGTCGCGCTTTCCTTGCCTGGTTCAGCTTCCGTTTCACGCGACCGATAACCGGCAATTAAAGTTAATACCTCGCGTGGTGTCTCGATCACGCCTTTTATTACGCTTTCTGGGAAAGCGCGAGTGTGGAACTGGTTCTGGGCATCGATTCTCGTTTTGGAAAAAAAAGGAAGGAAAAAAAGAAAAAGAAAAAGCAGGTGTCTCTTAGTCCTGATCTCTGTGGAAAATATATTCGATACCCGTGTAGAACAGCCTGGTAGCCTGGTAGCTAATGATAGCCGGAGATCCGATGGGATGGAGATTTAAATTGCAGTTTAAATGTTAAAATGTTGCTCTCGCGTTTACGAAAGCGTATCTACGCTGTCGTTATCGTTGTTGTAATGGAAATTGTACGGCAATAAATCGTGCACTGTCCCGACGGGGGGAGGTTTATGGAAAAATCTCGCCGTTCCTTCTAACATTTATAGGCAGTTTAAGATTACATTTGCGCGGTGGTGCTCCAATGGAGATTAATATTAGGCCGCAATTATCTTTATCGTTTGCCTCCATTTTCCTCGTCGTTCGAAAAAATCCCTGTATCCTTACGTGTCCCTCCAATTAGCGTTTTATCTAGAGGCTGTAAACCGTTTAAACGATGGAATTTAATTTGGAAACATGTCCCGAGTGCAAATCAATTCGCGTCGAAGCGGGTTCGTTACGCTCGTATAAATTCCACACCATTTTTCTCATCACGAATGCTAGGCATCCTTCTGCGATAATTATCACTGGCACTTTCAGAAATTCCACCTAAACGTACACTTTCTATGCACAGATGTACGCGAGTAGCGTACAAACGTATTTACACCCGTTCCCCGTATAATCTACGCCATGTTCGTTCGATTACCCGTTTCAGTCGTCATAGAAACGCGCCCAAATGTGTCCGTAGCCCGATTACTAAACTCGGAGATGAAAATTCGCGACGAATCGCGAGCGGAGTTTCTTAGAACAGCGCGAGAGAGACGATGAACAAATTCGCAATTCCCTCGTGCGCAAAGATTAAACCATCCGTGGATCTAACAATTTTTCCACGTTACGTCTCATCGTTCGTTGTCGTTCGGACTGAAAAGCAGAAAATGAATACCGAGTCGCAGCCACGCTGGGTTCCGTTTCCCTTGTGAAAGAAAACGAAGGGAAAAGTTCATTCTCTGGTTTTTTGCCAGCGACAACGGGGTTCATCATACCCTCTAATTGCTCGTC
Organism: Eufriesea mexicana; assembly: GCF_001483705.2. Classification (NCBI taxonomy): domain Eukaryota; kingdom Metazoa; phylum Arthropoda; class Insecta; order Hymenoptera; family Apidae; genus Eufriesea; species Eufriesea mexicana. Next base: position 1,161,028 of record NW_016908289.1, on the reverse strand, counting down.
CCATGGCTTTGCAGTCGTATCCTGCGCACATGACCGTCGACTCGCAGAAGCAAATCGAGATACAGCGGCTGCAAACGGAGCACTTGAAGCGGCAGCAAGAGCACATCATGCAGCACAACATACAGGAGCTACAGGCTCAGATGACAAAGAACCAGCTGAGCATGTCGGGGCCGCAATCCTTGATGTTCCTACCGTTTCTCGAACAGCTCAGAGGGTTGCCGGTGCAATCGCCTATGCCGCCACCGCCGGCTACGTCGACGTCAACCACCACCAACAAACATATCAATTCGATCGCTAACGTACGTAAACCTATCGCAAGCCCAATTTCCCCCCAGGTTCGTTCCACATTCGACTTTGATTAACGTTTATAATCAGGCCCCGTCTACGCGTCCAACCGCCGCTAGCAGCGTCGGAACTTTGAAGGTGAGCGGCTCGATGAAAAATTCACTGCGTCCCCGCGCGACGTAGGTGGCGCCACCGACAGGGAGGCGGATTGATAACCGCGGGAAAAAAGAAGCCGAGAAAGGCGGATGTTCGATGGGTAGAGGATCGATGCGGCTGGAGGGAGAGAAATCTCGGGGATCGGTGAAACGTGACTTTGACGCGGTTTCTTTCTACTTGGCAGATTCGCGACTAAAAATATGATCTTGGCGGGGGTGCCGGTGATCCGTCGTGTGTAGCGAAAAACAGAGTTGTTCGACCGTCGCGAGCGGTAGATCCGCAAATTACATTGGCAACAGCTAGTACGTGTTTGATTTAGATTGGTATTTTAAGCATTCGGTTACGGTGCTTTGAACTATATTAATTTATAGACACGAGCGCTCGGGGAACACCGCGTCTGTTCGAAATCGAATTCTTTTATAAAATGGTCTTCATTTTCAATTTCCTTTTTCATCGAAATTCGTATCGGGTTCACTTATCGGTTTTAAGAAACATTTAATAGAATTCACGAGAGTAATTTCTTATGAATTAGTGTCTTAACAATTGGAAAAGGTGTGACATGAATTTTCATCCGATACTATATAATTTTTTCGAAAATAATTTTCGTTCGTCAAACTTCGTGATCATAACCTTTATGCCAAATGTGATAGAAGCTTACACCTATCTATTTTTGCTGTCAATGTCTGTCAACGCCAGTAATATTTACAAGTCACTTATCTCGCATAAACGACACAAGGAAGATATTTTATTATAGGCAGTTATACGAGGTGAACTTACGTACTGTCCTTAGATCTCGAAAGCAAAATGAAATTTCCGAAAGAGACAAGTTTAACACAAGTAAATTCCACTTCCAACGAGAAGAGCATGTCTGGAAGAAACAGATAAATACACTTGCTAGCAAAGAAAGAAACGTAAATGATAATGGTTACAGATGATCAGCAGTCATCGGGAAGGGTCCAGCTGGGGTACGGCGCATCTCGCACAGATGGCCACGCAGATGGAAAAGGAAGCGTCACCTACGCCGATCTCATCCGCCGTAGCGCCGACAGCGCCCCCTCTGCAGGACCTCGACGCGCCACTGAACCTCTCCAAGCCCAAGTCCTCGTCATCGGGGGCCACGGCGTCCTCCTCGTCGCCCGGAAGCGACTCGCATTCGACCGGTGCCGGAAGCAGTGGCCAACAAGAGCAACCGCTCGCTGCGACTGCGCCGAAGCTCTTTCCGCCTGGCCTACCAATGCCACGGAACTATCTCACGACCCTCCCTTACGCGGGCCTGCCACCTCACCTCAGCTCCCTCTCCTCACCAAGTAAGTTTTATTTCATACCAACCTACATATATTTTATTTCCAACATCTTTCTTAAATTTAGGTTCATTTTCAAGTCATTTGTCAACGTAGGAAATATTCGTGGAAGCTTTTAACGGAGCAGTGGTAATATTCTGTTACAGCTTACTCTTATTAGAGTTCATACTGTACAATGTGCTCTTGTAAAATATTTGTATATCATAGATGTAGGGTCACATTTTAGGTGGATGGACTTGAGATAGTATTATTGGCTTCTTGATAGAATAAAATAAGCTTATTAATAGAATAATGGCGGCTGGTTATGAAACAAGAGAGATTCGCTATGGCTACGTTCTTCTGATCTTTCTTAACACTAGAACTACCAACCCAGTCAAAATGACTGGTCCCAGAATTTCCCTTGTTGCAGTCACTGAACACATACACCTATTTTAAGAATAAAATTGGTATCAGCTCATATTAAGAAAGAACTGTAATCAATATATTCACTCGTATTCATCGTACCGCTTGAAATTACTATAATCTGTGCACGTTATAGTTAGGTACCCATTAAGGATCGGTAGTTCTAGCGTTAAAACGACTCTCATGAACTGACTTTAGACTTTGACACACTCTTCGACTGAAAACTCTTAGACTTTGGACATTCTCCGACTGAAAACTCTTAGACTTTGGACATTCTCCGACTGAACAATGGACTATCTTAGACTGAACTGTTAGACTGATTGGGCTTCTTACACACCGATTCGCCTGCGCCCTTGCACCTTTCTTTAAACCATTCATTCTGTCCTTTTTTCACGCTCAGGCTTTCCTTCCCAATCATGCCTCTTTCCTCGAAACCACGGTAGACCAGGTATTTCAAACGCATGCCGCACTCATAAACCAAATTCCATTCGTTTATCGCACTCGGCTCTGTCATACGCATCCATTCGATCCTCTTGCACGCGGTCACCTTTGTTCTAAGTTCAAACACTCCCGACACTCCTTCAAGGCCGCACTCATTCCAATTCTACATACAGTATGAATTAATTTCCTCTTTAACGTAATTCCTAACCCTTTGCACTCGACGAGTTTTTGGCTAAAGAAGAGTAGACGTTCGAAGATTTTCTGTTATAAAATTGACGATACTTTTCTGAGCAGTAAATAAGGAATAGTATAATAATTGGTACGTAGAATTATTTAATTTCGATACTTCGCACGCCGTTACTTTATCTTCAATTTTACATATTAATTAATACCGATCTTCGAAATTTTATTAAATGGCGACTCGAGTGCAAAGGGTTAAACATTTGAGACCGAAATGCTAGTTGTTAGAAAATAAATTTGAGCCACAAGGTGTACCTGTTAATCCATAATTCTTCGAAACGACAAAGTTAATCAACTCGTTGCAAAAATAATAATAACCTAGCATACTAATCAAAGTCACCAATCGTCACCATCGGAACCGAAAGTAACATAATTTACACGCAATAATCGGAAAACAAAATTTCTTCTTCTCCCATATCCCATATCAACATAACCTACAAAAATGCAAACGACGCCTTGCCAAATTAACTATCCGAATCAATTAAATCGGTGCACGGGTATACAAACGTACACACGATGGTAGAAGATCGGTAAATATTCGGTTAAATCGTTCGGTTTAATCGGTTGTCTCTGCGAGAGGGCTCTAGTGGCTCTAACGAGGCAGCCGGGTACACCGCGATGAATTTCATCATTAAAAGTACACACGCGCGGCTGATAGAAATTCCGATCGGCCTCGCGAACGCGGAATATCGATGTTCGATTGCCGTCCCGATCGGTAACCGCAGTCCACCGGTTCTGCCCGTTTGTGTAACGCGACAACGGTGTACCCCTTTTCGGTGGACGGACGCGAGGCGAAAAAAATCCGATCAATACCCCATAGAATACGCGGCGGGATCAGAAACGTGTACGGTTAATTATCTTCGGGTATGCGCGCGCGTTTACCTGATTGTTCGGTGGATCGGCCGTTTTTTCCCTTCTATTTTGCCCCAAGTAAAACCTGTTCCCTTTCGCGGCCGGGTTTTTGCTTTCGGTTTAAAGCACAATCAACGACGCGTAACGTGATTCTAAGATAAGAGCCGGTGCAAGAGCGTAAGTATCCCCGGGGAGGAAAGAAAGACGCTTGGCAAGGATAAAACGAACGGGTTGGGGGGACGTAAATGGGGGAAGAAGAAACGGACGCCTACGGATTCCGTGAGCTGTCATTCGTGATATTAAAATCGTGACGGAAATTCCGTTCGTTGACTTCTTCGCGCGAGAAAAGATAAACAGTGTCGTCATAGCGTCGAGAAATCTCGGATCACGATGTTTCATTTTTGATTATTTGATGGAGTAGAAAATAGCAAGTATAAAATGGAAAGTGTATATAGAGTAGTATAAGAATAATCAAGTAGTATAAAATGTCAAGTATGGAGTACTATCAAGTACTAATTCCTTGCACTCGACGATTTTTTGGCTAGAGAAGAGTAGAAAATCAAGGATTCTCTATTAAAAAACTGACGATACTTTTTTCAGCAGTAAATAAAGAATTTTATAATAATAGAATTGTAGAATTATTTGATTTCGATATCCTTGCATTAAAATTGATATATTAATTAATATCGATTTCCAAATTTTATGAAATGGTGACTGAGGGTCACCTCTCGAGTGCAAAGGGTTAATTGTGAAACGGTATAAGATATAGAGTAATATAAAATACAAAATATAGAGTATTGTATGGTATAGCGTGTAAGATGTGGAATAATCTCAAGTATAAAAATTAGTATAAAGTACTAAGGTTATAATACCAAGCAAAAATACTTAATAATTATCCTAATGAAATTCGAGAAAAACTATTCTTCATTAGTCAAGTTTGAAGTATTCAAATACTCAAAAAAATTTTCCCGAACACGCGAGGCGAGATTTATAGCGCTATACCCGAGACATTATACATTTACATTAATCCCAACATGATAATTGCAAATCGTTAATCATAACTCAATGTTATTCACATATAGAACGATGTTGTGACCGAATAACATCGTCAAAACGCCACCTTGAAATCAGGGCAAAAAACATAATTCACTGTGTACATACTTACACAACAAAGTTTTTCGAAAACAGCTTGCAAATTCTCCAAGATACTTCCCATAACTGAATAACGATTTAATAGTACTCGTAATACCCCATGATATTTAATTTTTATTTTTTGAAAATTGACTATAATTGTGACGTAATTTATACACCCTAAGTGTAGCCTTAGGGTATCTAAAATACCTAAATATCCTATGCCAGGAATAGCGATACTGGTCGACTTATGTCACTCATGCTACAATTTTCATACTTTTCACCCTTTTCCTTTTCCTCGCTTTAACCATCTACTAAAACTCGAGACACCCTATATAAACCGTTAAATAATTCAATGAAATTAAAATGAAACGCACTTCAAAATGGAATTTTAGAAATCCGAAGTTTCAAAGCCAGAATAGACCTCACGATGTTAACGTCGGAAAAGCTATTGATGGCGCAACCACGATGGTATACATAAGTATCATTGCTTGTTTATATAGTGAAGCGAGGCGATGACGTTAGCGGAATATATTGATTTGCCGTAAATCTTTTTCTCGGCTGTTGCTTATCTCGTGCTTAACTCATGGTTGCAGTGGGCAAGGTAATGGCCAAAGACGAAGCGGCTGGACCTGGAGGTGCTGTGGCGGCCGCAGCGGTCGCCGCCGTGGAAAAGCACTTCGCGATGCACGGCATTTATGCGATACCACCGAGTGCAGGTGCGATGCCACCGTCGCCGCAGACCCAACGACCGATCAAGCACTCTGGCTCCCGGGAGGAGGCTGCGCAGGAAGAACAGGACTATCTGTCGACGCCTCACAGTAAATACTGTTTCTTCTCCTTTCATGACTCGCAACATAGTCAATACCATTTGTACTAGTACTAGTATCAGTACCATATTAGTACTAATGCTAGTATAGTGTATATACTAATGTATTAATGTACTAGTGTAATAATAGTACCAGTAGCACTAATGTTTTATCGTTATGATCCTAACTCTTTTCTTTAAATTTTGTTTGGACACAGAGAGGAAGATAGAACCGACACGTCATATGCTGGGAGACTATTTGTTATATAGGAAACACCATGCAGAGTGGATCAATAACCCCGAATCGTTTTTAGAATTTAACAAAAATAGTTTGACTTAATTTTTAATTTATTTGCCCTGCGAGAACGTAACTTTCCTGCAACTCCCGAGACGCGACTTTTGATCCACCTTGTATGTTGTAATTTTCTTACGACTCTAGCAGGGAAGGTATAAATTGATAATTGTTAAAAAATCTTAGAAGTGTAGGTCAGTAGAGCATAGAGTGGTAAACGGTGATGAATCCTTCTCTTTTCCTAGTAAACGCATTTTCGTTCTCGTTTTATTTGTTGCAACGAAGCGTTTGAAATGTAGGTCTCGGGCGCCTGTCGACGAGCAACCGGTCTATGCACCAATATCTTTAATTATTGCTGAAATTTAAATAGCGAGAACGAAGAGGCGTCTAGAGTTCATACGCGAATGTTTAATGGGGAAATATAGATTTGTACGGCATATAGACAGAACACGATTCTTTCTTCCTCTAACATAATGTGTTTCCCTAACCTGTATATTTTAAACACTCTGGGTAAACGAACTGTTTAATAGGAATATAATGATAAAATATTAAATCTCGAGAGACGATGATGGTCAGTGCAATAAAATGAAATATAAACGTATAATTTCCTACGTGTGTTTATAGAGGAATAACTGTAAATTTGAACATATCCTTTCCCTTCTTCATCATCTTACCCAGTTACGCACACGTCAAGTTATTACATACGAAATGGTCGATTTCACAAATACATAAACTCTCGTATAATTTCATAATTAAATACACCGTCACATAATGTTTATTGTTCGTCCATTTAAAGTTTCGTTGGCACAGATTATACATCAAAAACGAACATGCATTACGATTAAATTCGAGTACTTTTCTACGCTTTTAAGCTCGCGCAGAGTCAAAAAGATCTAGGTTTATATGAAATTGTTAATCCTTGCAATGAAAGGATTATCATATCTTTGCACGTCTAGATTACTCGTTACTGAGTCTAATTGCAGGGGGAAAGAATCTTTTGAATTCAAAGACTAAGATTTCGTTTCGTCCATTAACGATTCGGTCCTTTCATCTGCAACGATGTATGGAATAAATCGTAAAGGAATGAGGGGGTCTATTCGATGGATACGGTGTTTTGTTTCAATCGTTCCGATTCCTCATAATCTTCTTGAACTTGCTGTTGCGAATTATAACATGCTACGGTATTCTGAAATTACAGTGTGGCGGGAGCCGGGTTACAAGGTACCGGAAGACATAACGGAAAAAGGTAAGCAGTCTTTTGACGAGCCACGAGGCTGACGTTACGCTTTTGTTTCGAGAGCGCCAGGTGATGCTCACGAAATCAGATTCGCTTCTCACGGGAGGGAGCCGAGTGGCGGCGCGTTGACATCTAACACGTCTTCTCTCTGTTCAGCTAAAATGGTGAGACAGCAGAAGAGGGAGGGTGAGAACAAGCCACATATCAAGCGGCCTATGAACGCGTTCATGGTGTGGGCCAAGGACGAACGTAGGAAAATTTTGAAAGCCTGCCCGGACATGCATAATTCGAACATATCGAAAATACTCGGTAAGACGTCAACCAAGTACCTCGCCGATTGATCGCTGATTACGTTGCAAGCAGGAAGAAGTGTTCTGATTTTTATGATATTTTTAAAAACTTCGACACTGTCCAAAGTTTCCCTCGCACTTGTCTTATTTCGATGACACTGAAAGTTACATTAGAAAATGATTTACTTTATCTCGAATGTAAAATAAATGTTACAATTAAAGCAGAGTTTTCGATATTGTTGCAAATACCTGTAACGACGCTCCATCAGATTCTATGGAAGCTCAAAACCATCTTCGCTTCACAAAGATTCCTTCTGGATCTACTAATAACTCCTTCTAATTCCTTCGATAAGTATCTCCTGGATATTAACACTTTAACGACGAACCACGCCAATTGGCGTCCTGGTTAAAACTTAGTTATGTACAGGGACACCAAAGCTCTTCGGCTCTTACCAAGAGATGTACAAATGCAATGCTCTAGGAAGTACATAACCTCACCTTAATATCTACGTTAGTATCCCGGTTACCTTAAAAAGTACAGGACTCTCGAAGAAAGCGATCAATCTTCCTCCCATTTCCTGTAAATACCAAATCGTTTACGACAAAATGGTTTCTGTACTAGAAAATTAAAGATTAATTCACGTTTAAGACTAGCCTAAGCCATAATTGCTTGATTTTGCGTAGGTGCTCGATGGAAGGCGATGTCGAACTCTGAGAAACAGCCATACTACGAGGAGCAATCCCGGCTGTCGAAGCTGCACATGGAGAAGCATCCCGACTACAGGTACAGGCCGCGACCGAAGCGCACCTGCATCGTTGACGGGAAGAAGATGCGCATCTCCGAGTACAAGTCGCTGATGCGGCAACGGCGGCAGGAAATGAGGCAGCTCTGGTGTCGCGACAGCGGGCCAGAGATGAGCTTCTTGTCCCCTGTCGGCTCTGATCTGAGCACGCAACACCATCCGGGAGCGGGGGCCGGGCCGTCGGCGAGGCCGTCCGTGTCACCACCGGCCACCATGTTGAATGGCGGCGCGGCCGGTCCGAGTTCCGATCATCCATCCTTCTATTATCCGCAAGACAGCCTGTCGCCTACGGACATGATGAACTTCTCGCCGGAGAACTCGGGCTCGATCGGTGGCTATGATGCCAGTCCGCGGCACCACGACGAAGATTGAACCGCAGCTCCGGGTCAGCCGCCATGGCCGCCCGGAGCATCATCGTCAACAGCAACAGCAGCTTCAACGTCGAGACTTGGCCACGAGTTGTTCTGGTAAAACTTCCAACGGTTCAACGTGAAAAGATTAAACGCGTTTACGTACCGCGTGAACAACGTGGAAGCAATGTCATCTGGGGAAGAACGTTCTCGAAGAGTGACCGAGCGTTTCGAAGCCTCGCTCGAGAGGTTGTGATATATAACGATTCAATTCTGTGCCATCGTACGACGCGTGGAGGCCCTTCCGCGGATTCGAGAGGCGAGTCCTGCATCCTTGGATCCGCCGTCGTCGTGTCGCCTGACATGTCGTGCGATCGTTACGAGACTCGTACTCGTGCACGCGAAAGAGACCGCGTATAATCCGAGCTACACTCACGGCTGAAGCTTTGGGACAGTGTCGCGCTGTACAGTCACGTGACCCGATGTCAGCCCACCAGCCCCCTCTCGTTATTTGCTACGTACACACGTGGATCGGTTCACGGGACACCGGTGAACGTGAGCTCGGTGGATAAAGGCGCGCGGAGCTGATGGTTCTCTGGCTGTTTATACTGTTACGAGAGTAACGGGATGGGGACAGCAGGTGACGGTTGGCCCATGCCGAGCAGAAGAACGAACACGACGGCGGCACGAAGGGGTACATGGTGTATTCCGTTGGTGTAATCAAAACCGCGACCAAGGCAGCGCAAATCTGCGAACGATAAGGTCTGATCGTCGTTAGGTAACGTTCTAGGTAACGAGATATACGCGCGAGTAGAATTCTCAAAAAGGTAACGAACGTCGATTTGCGTGTCAACGTATGTCGGTATCCATCTCGCGGGTGTTTTCCGTACGCGGGAGCGCGGAGCAACATGAACGCTAGAATTATACATAAATAAATAAATAAATATAAATATAACAAAAAAAAATATATATATACACACATTATATATATATACATACCTGATTTTTCGTAAGACTGCCATGTGTCACGTGTGTGCGCGCGCGCCAGAAGGATCGACCCGATGCAATCTCCCGCCGATGCTCGATCGAACTCGTCTTATCGCGTTTCGTATGAGCCGCGTTTCAACACATCCGCGAGACGATCGCGACACGTATTTCGGTGTGCACGTGCGTGAGTGTGTGTACGAAGATACGGTGAGCGGCCAAAAAGTCTTGTTCCTATTCCTTCTAGTGTGTGTGTGTGTGTTTGTAGCGATACGCCATTCCGGTCGGCCGTGTCGATACGTGAGAAACGAAGATAGAAATGACGAAAATGAAAAAAAAAAGAAAAGAAAAGAAAGAGAGAATGAAAGAAATCGAACATAAAAAGAGAAGAAGAAAAAAAGAAAAGAAAGAGAAAGAGAAGAAGCTGCGGTCCGTTGTATCGCGTTCCGCAGTCTCTGCGCGTTTTCCGTGCGTATACGCAAGAAACCCGCGTTATTAGATCGTATATAATATCCCACGTTCACGGCGGACGGTCCTTTTTTTCCGTATTCACATGCAATCACTGGTATCCGGTATGTCGCACGAGGACCGGGACAGAGGGCGAGAGGAAAATGGAATTCTATATTCCGTCACGCGATTCGCGTCCGAATCGAATCGAGTCGTGGCGTGTGGCCACTTCGTTTCGCGTCTAAAACACACTTCTAGTACTTATAGTATTTTTCGCGATTAATTTATCGACCCTAACGTTTAACGACGATTAGCCGGTGCAGGGAGAAAAAGAGAGAGAATGATAGTGGATCGGCGGTTGAGCAAGCGAGAGAGGAAGAGAGTGAGAGAGGGAGAGAGAGAGAGGGAGCGAGCGCGTGAAGCGAAGGCACGACAAAGAGAATTTTTGTTTTCCTGTTTTTATCGATAAAAGAGAAACCGAATCTAAAAGAGAAGAATCGAAGCGTATTATTAGAAGGAAAGGAAGTGTGTATGTACAGGAAGAATGAAAAGGGAGAGAAAGCGAGAGAGGGACACGCGCGGCGTCAATTTTAGTACAATGTTACTGTATAAAAATTACGGACGGGGAAATTAGCGTTATTTATTGTAAACGATGTAAACGAACGAATAATCAAATTCTAATACGACGTTGTGTTTTGTTTTTCGATGTTTCCGGACACACGCTGTTACGTTTTTGTTTTTTTTCTCTCCGTTTCTTTTTTTTTTCCTTCGAGTTGTGCGAGTTCGTGAAAGCACGAGGAAACTCCACGGGGACCGATCAGAGTGTCCCGAGGGATCGTTGTTTACCGTTAATGAATGTTACAGAAAAGCGAAAAGAAAAAAGAAAACGAGCGCGGTCTCGTAGCGAGAAAAAATAATATAAAACTGTAAGGCGTAATGTCTCGTACGTGGTTCGGGAAAACGAATTGAACCGAAACTGGAAAGATCGGGAGCTCGATGTGATAATATTTATGTGCCAAATAGCGTTTTCGCGGGTCGGCGGCGGGAGGGCGAACATGGCGCCCCCTGTCCGGTTCCCGAGTCGGCAGAGTTGGCTCGACGTGAAAAACTCGATTACTTCTACGTCTCCTTTTTCACCGTTTTTTCTTTTCTCTTTTTTTTTTTTTGTTATTTATAATCAGTGCAATTCTATACAAGGTACCTAATATAATTTTATAAAGAGAGCCAGTATCCTCGATATATCTGCGCCCGCGTTTCGTCGGGTGCTTTTCGAATACCGCGGCCGGCGGCAGATAGGATAGCTTAATGTTGATAATAATTTATTTTATGTATATACATGGATTTGTACAACTGCGTCGGCGGTGTGTTCGTCG
>NW_016908289.1:1129802-1149622 GCF_001483705.2 Eufriesea mexicana | reverse complement strand
GAGAGAGAGAGAGAGAGAGAGAGAGAGAGAGAGAGAGAGAGAGAGAGAGAGAGAGAGAGAGCGAAAGAGGACGGAAGTGAGAAAGAGAGAATGAGAGACAGAAAAAATCGACCGACGCAAAAAAAAGTGTCAATACTATTGAATGTACAGTGTAACTATATTGTGATGTATCTTGCATAGTGCTACATATATGTAATTTACTCGAGAACACGTAGATTTAACGAAATGTTAAAAATGCGATGCATATTCTTATTTTCATTTGGTCATTATTATGTCTATTATTATCCTTAATTTTATTATTGTCACATCAGTTTTATTTAGTACTATTATTATTATTATTGATTATTATTAATATTATTATATTATTTCTCTCTTTTTTTAATAATTATCCTTATTACGCATAGCAATAGAGGTTGTACGTGCCAGTTCAAATGACATCGACAACGACAACAGCGACACAAAGTTCGTTGATCGTTTGCGTGCTCGAATACTCAAAAATCTTCAATGTCGTATCGTTCACGCAACAATTAGATGTTTTTTTTTTTTTTTTTACATTTACACTGAAACGTTTTTTTCTTTTTCTTCTTGTCACACGTCCTGGAAAACCGAAAGGTATACTCTCGTTGGACACTTCTACGTATGTTTCCCCGAAGCAATTGGGTTTCCCCGCCTTGTGTTTTTCCGCTTTCCTTTTTTTTCGCCAGTTGACCTCAAAGATCAACAGTTCAGCCTTATTCGTCTCATGGTTCATTAACCAATTGATAAATTAATCGATCGCTCAACATGGAAGATATAATCGCGCCTTGCATATTATTTTCTATTGTGCCATATCTTTATAACCTTGCAAAATAATTCGCTTTCTTTCCGCTCTTCTCTATTCCTCGATTTCCTCCGCTCGGTTTCATTCAAGAAGGCATTTTCGAAACGCGTACGTATAATTAAGCTCGGCTCGTATCTCCCTTGTGAAATTTTTCATCGATTTCGATTACCTACAACGCACTGTTTGCTTTAAGAGTCACTTCAGTTATGCATTTGACAGATTGCAACTACGTGATCGAAACGACAGATCGACTTTTCTTGGTTCCCGTAAAATAATGTTCGTTAATAGCACTCGATACTAAGTAGCTTTATTTTCCTCGTTTTGTTTTTCTTTTTTTTTCGTTTGTATACCTAGAGACGAATGTTTTCACGATAATCTCAATGCACTCGCTGTAAATTCATCGGATTTCAAAAGAAAAAAAAAGAAAAGAAATGCAACCAGTGCGAATGCAAGCTGTAAGAATAGTAAATTGTAAAACGAATACATTACTAATACTATAGTATATCTAACGTAACGAAGAAAAAAAGTGAACACTAACATCCAATCTCAATATTCCAAGAATTCACTTCATTTACATGTACGTTGTTGTTAATGGTATGAAAAAAAATATAATAAAATAACGCTTTACCGAAATTCAACCTTAGTTTTAGGTATACAACGTTATTTCTAGAAGAAACTTGTATGTACGTGCAGTGTACATAGTCTATGCAGTACCGTGTAAATGAGAGAAGAACAAGAGAGGGGAGAGAGACAGAGTGTGTGTATGGGTGTGTGTCTGTATGTATCGAGAGAAAAGAGAGGGAGAGAAAAGTATGAAATCAGTCAAATGCATGTTGGATGCGATTACACGCTCACGATCATCTTATCACTACTCGCGACAGACTGTAGTACACGTTATTAATTGGTGTCAATAGCATACAATCAAAATATGTATATTTAAGATCGGTGAACCTTTACTATTAACACTATCTGCTTTGAATTTTCATGATTAATAAATATTTACAACGGAAAAGTCCGTTTCCATCGCGGTAGTGTTGAGATGAACGTACAAAACATATACTAGGAATTAAGGGAAAATCATACTTGGAAGTAAAACGTACGATAGTAGCGACACACCAAAAATGATGGTCTCCAGTCTTTACATACCGTAATGGAATTACGTTTTAGCTAATTATAAATAGCATTTGCTGCAGTGTTCGACTTATTTACTGATCCATAAGGCACCTTGAGCTGGCTGTGATTCATAACTCTAATAATTTGTTTCTAATCAACTAACATACGTTCATATTGCATAGATCAAAAGGTATAATTACACAAAGTGTTTGTCAACGGTAGAACATTTAAAGGTGTGTACTCCAAGATCATTTTCCCTGACAGATAGTGACATCAAATGCACTGTATCACATAGAGAGCAGCACTATTATAAACATAGATATATGATTATATTTATTACAATAATTTGAAAGTTAGGTATTCTTTGTTGTTTGTATTTTACAAGCGTAACCATTATTATACATAAATAAATAACTATATAAATGAATTAAATTTTATGTATTTCTTCTTTCGTGAATTCATGCATTAATTGCATATTTGGACATAGTAAAAATGGGTAGTGTTGTTACAAAAATATATAACAATGTGACATATTTAAGAAAAATATGCCTTTATTTAATGATAATGCAAATACATTGACAGTAGGAATAGAGTTTCGTCGATCTGCAATTCAGTAATACCTAATTTCTTTATTGTATTTTGAACTTTCTCCAATTGCTGTTTCTCAGATGGTGTCATTAATTCTGCAATCTGTAAATAATTTGGATGTAATTATTTTGTTGTTGTACAATTACAAACAATATAATAACCAGTACTATATGCACCTCTGCTAATTGCTCTTCGGTAGCACCATGTTCTTTTAAATTACTCGTAAGAGTTTGCATTCGCAATTGTTTATCGATCATTCGCTTATTACTGCTTATTTCATATTCTCGTCTTTGCATAGTATTGTACAGTGCATGATAACAGTGTTCAATCTCCATACGTACGACAAAATTTAAATCAATATGAAATAAGAAAAATGTTTTTATCGGTGTAGCTGATACTCCAGTCTTTTTTATTTCCTGCATTTGTAAATAGTTTTCTTGTAATAGAGTATATGTCAAGTGTTTAGCTTCTTTTGCTGGAATCATTGCTAATTGCTGAATTTGTTCCTGTTCAATGTACTTTCTCTCACGTACTAACCTGTACAATATAATGGATATAATCGACTTACTTGATATTAAACACAATAGAGAACAGAAATTTATATTGTACCTAAAGATTCTAGCTGCTTTCGAACCAAACCGTTCCATTACGATATTTTCTAAAGTTGCCCATGCTAATTGATTAAATGCTTCTTTCATATTAACGCTGTATTGACCACCTCCTGAATCGCCGACACGTTTTAAGAATTGACTAGTATCTTCCTCTAAAATTATATACTAATTAAGTATTATGCAACACTTTTACAACACTGAAATAATTTACAAAACCTTTTATGTACACCTATTGCCCATACCAATGAGACGTAAATATTGATCAAGGTGTTGTGTAAGTAATGGAAAATTTGTTTTTCTAACTGCATCTTTTATTTCTGTAAGAGGTATTGGATTGGATGTGTCTGCCCATGATGCTGTCCGTAAAAACATAAGGAATAATAACTGCCTTATCAATTCTCCAGCATTTTCGTCAAGTCTTCTGTTCATAGCTGATACAATAATTTGATCCCTATAGATTATATTGTAAATTCCTTATATGTCTTATGATCATTGCACATACTATAAACTTTACCTTAAATCCTGAGTAAAACGATCAAAATTAACTTTCCAATAAATTTTGATATCTCCAGGATCACTATTATTTCCTTCTATTTTTTTAGTAATAGCAGCTAAATTCAAATCTGGTAATCTAAAATCAGGTTTTTCGTTTGTTTTCTCTTCAATTGAATCTGAAGGTAAACTACGCATTAAAAATTGATTCTTAACGAGAAGTTCAAATTTCTCTTTTAAAACTGAAACTGTTGGTTGTTCTTCAGCTAAAAGTATGAGAAAATAATTAATTTAAAAAAAATTTCCTTTCAAATCATTGTAACATAATATAATTATTTTTAAGGTAAACCTTTAAAATATAAATTTACATACAAGATGACTGTTCAATTCTCTTATACACTTTCACTATTACTTCAGAAGCTGTCATACATCCATGCTTTAGTACTTCTTCTAACATCATTTCACATTCATCTCCACAAACTGTTTTTACAAAGAACATATACCTAATAAAAGTAAAATATCTAATCTGTAATAATCTCATTTTTATTTCTTAATATTATTGATAAAGGAAAAGTAGTAAAATTTATCATACATAAACAATGTATCACCTTGGATAACGAAGAATAATTAAAACTTTCTTATAATCTAATGAATATTCCATTTTTTTTTCTGCTTCCTGATACGTAACAAAACCATATTTTATTAAAACGCATAATGCTTCTTTAATCTAAAAGCAACATTAAATATTTATAACATATCTATAAAGGATAAATGTAGTTAAATAAAGAATAGGAACAATAAGTTAAAATACATAAAGTTATACCTTGGCTACAGGAAGTTTTGTTGTAAAACGAATCAAACCCAATGGCTTGGCACCATGCATAAATAAATCTTCTCCCACACGTTGCACAATATTTCCAAAATGCTCACATAAAATAGAAGAGCATAATTTTCTACACATTAATGACATATTATTTGATGCATACAAATTTTAATAAATTACTTTTCAAACATAAAATATGAAATATATTTGATTAATTAAGAATTTTTTTCTAAATATTTTGTGGTATTGTTTACATAACCTCTTATGAAACATTAACGATGGTATACAATTTAATATTATACCTATATCACATTAAGATTACTGTTTCTATGAATTTATTAAAAGTTCATTTATGTATAAATTAATGATTTTTTATAATTTTATAATTCATATTTTCAAACACTGCATTTATTTGAAACATTGTTAAACCTAATCCTACAAAGTCCATGTGGACATACAGAATATATGGTTTGTTTCTAAAAGCAGACCAATCATAGTGTGAACAATTTGAAAATAGTGCTTGACATTGGTGACGATTGAATATGTATATGTTTATAAAATTATGTGTTGTTAAAACTCGCATGAAATGAGTTAGGAAACATACTTATATTTATTACATATTTATTATTTTCTATTACATATAATGTAAACAATGTCTCAATTGCATAATCTTTATCATTTCATAGGAACGCTCCTTGAATAGCATTAGCTATCATTACTTACAAATATATATTTCATGCAATTCCGGAAAAGGTAAAATCATCGAACGCAGCGTAGAGGACGAAATATAAACGCCAGTATACGTGAAGAACGTATTATTATTGTTTATTAATTTATAAAAGTCATAAGATATATTAAAGTGAGCGGTACCGTGGATTTAGAACTTCCGGCGGAACAGCATTGTCGCAGATGATCACGTGATCGAAGATCGACTTCTTCGTTTGTGGCCACGAGGTTTTGTGGTGAAAATTAAGTTTACCGGGTGGAAAAGGCCTTATATTTTTGTGTTTATACAAAAATGCCCTCCAGCAATCCCTTGCCACCCAAAGAAAATGCCTTGTTTAAACGAATTCTGGTGAGTAACATGTAATCAAAATACTCTGTTTTGGACCCCACTCTTCGGCTAATAGGAGTATTCATCATGCTCTAATGATGAAGCACTCTTCGAAAAATTGCAAAAAATTCACTGGCAATGACAAATCATAAAAATTTTATTGATCTTATGAATGAAAACGTGATTTCTTGTTTGTCTTTTACAATACTTTATAATGCCAGTTTATTCAAGTACATAGTATTGAAATCATGAAAACGTTTTATCCTATGAAACGTATTTATGTTTCTTGCAGAGGTGTTACGAACACAAACAGTATAAAAATGGGATAAAGTTTGCAAAGCAAATTTTATCAAACCCTAAATTTAGTGAACATGGAGAGACCTTGGCAATGAAAGGTCTCACTCTGAACTGCTTAGGTCGCAAGGAAGAAGCATACGATCATGTCCGGAGAGGTCTTAGGAATGATTTACAATCTCATGTATGTTGGCACGTTTATGGACTTCTACAACGCTCGGATAAGAAATATGATGAAGCTATTAAGTGTTATAGAAATGCCCTTAAATGGGATAAGGATAACATTCAAATTCTTAGGGACTTATCGATGCTTCAAATTCAAATGAGGGATCTGGAGGGTTATAAGGTAAATTGATATAAAGACTCTAATTCCTGTTCATTATCTATGTATAATTAGTTATATTCTTGTGTTTATCTGATGTCAATTTGCATTATTAATCTAATCTTTACCTAATGTAATGTAATATTATGCAATTTGTTATATATATAAATAATGTGATATGTATATATCGCCACTGATTATTCATGAATAAGATATTAATGAATTTTGATAGAAAAGTTATATAACATCTAAATGAAATTAATGAAATAATGTGTGAATATCAGGATACATATATTTAAAGTAATATAAATTCAGTTTCAAACAAGTAATAATTTTATATACACATACTGCTATGAATGTAATCCTTTATATTAATATTTATGTTTATACCATTTTTAGGACACAAGATATCAGTTATTTATGTTACGTCCTACACAACGTGTTTCATGGATTGGTTTTGCTATCTCATATCACTTATTAAAAGATTATGAAACAGCACTTAAAATTTTAGACACATTTCGAAATTCACCAATGGTATGTATTTTAATATCATATAATTTTCCATTGTATAAAAAAAGGAACATCTTATTTTAAATAATACAGTATATAGATTCAGTTCCTTTCAAATTATTATAATAGAAATTGTAACTAAATGTCGCTGTGATAGTATATAATGTAGGGATATTTTTGAAATGTATAGATTTGTTGTGATTATGAGCATAGTGAGTTGCTATTGTATCAAAACATGGTTATCCAAGAATCAGGAGAATGCGAACAAGCATTGAAACATCTCGACAAATATAGTGATAAAATTTCTGATAAAGTTACTGTAAAAGAAACATATGGTAAGTTACATATTTTCTATAATTTAATTGTAAAAAATACTAGTTTCATTACGATTTTTTAAAAAGTAATTTCATATTTTATTTGTTTAGGTAAATTAAGATTACAATTACAACAATATGCAGAAGCAGCACAGGTTTATAAGGAACTTTTAAATATAAATCCTGAAAATACAACTTATTATGCTAGGCTAGCTGAGGCTGAAAGACATGCTAAACCAGAAGAAACATTAGCTATGCTCCAAAGATACGAAGAATTGTTTCCCCGGGCGTTAGCACCGCGTCGCTTACAGTTAAATTATGCTATGGGGGACGAATTTAAAGCATTAGTAGACCGGTACTTACGACGAGGTATGATTTATGGTTTTGTTCATTTGAAAGCATTTTTATCACAATTTATTTCAATTTATCCTATTATCGTAATTATATTCTATTTGTGTTGTAGGTCTTCATAAAGGTGTACCACCTCTGTTTGTAAATCTTCGGTCTCTATATGTTAATCAACAAAAGGTTGATATTATACAGTCTTTGGTTTTGGAGTACAAGGAAGCATTAAAAGCTCATGGGCATTTTAGTGATCAAGAAAAAGATAATCCGCGAGAGCCAGCTTCGGCACTGTTATGGACTTACTATTATTTAGCACAACATTATGATCATCTCGGACTTACAGAAAAAGCACTAGATGAAATTGATGCTGCCATAGAACATACTCCTACACTTATAGAACTTTTTGTTACCAAAGGTCGCATTTATAAGGTAAATTCTGTATATGATTAGGACATATTTTTTTAATAGTGTTATCAGTTGTAACGTGCTTTAATTTATATATATTTTGCCATTATTAGCATGCTGGCAATGTTCAAGAGGCTTATAAATGGTTGGATGAAGCACAAGGATTAGACACAGCAGACCGATATATTAATTCCAAATGTGCCAAGTATATGTTGCGTGCAAACCTCATCAAGGAGGCGGAAGAAACGTGTGGCAGGTTTACTAGGGAAGGAGTTTTAGCTATGGAAAATTTAAACGAAATGCAGTGTATGTGGATTCAGACAGAAGCAGCCAATGCTTATAAACGTCTTGGAAAGTATGGAGAGGCATTAAAGAAATGTCACGAAGTTGATAGGGTAAGTTTCAATACATATATTTGCAAGTAATTTATAATTACCCACTCTTAAACGAATTCTATCAATTATAGCACTTTTCTGAAATCATAGAGGATCAATTCGACTTTCATACCTACTGTATGAGAAAGATGACCTTGAGGTCTTACGTGAGTCTTCTAAGGTTAGAAGATGTGCTACGAGCTCATCCATTTTATTTTAAAGCAGCGAAGTGTGCAATGGAGGTATATTTGCGACTGCACGACGAACCATTACCCGATCCAACGCAGGCGCAGGAAATCGACACCGGTAAGTGTTCCTTGCATCATTTATTTTTATTAAGTAGCTAGATGTTTTATAGCCGTTTATATTTAATACCTGTGTTCGCGAACAACGATTGAAAATAGTGCTCGTGTGATTTATTTCTATCATGGCTTTTAGCGGAAGACTGACAGAGTTCAATCTCGAATCTTCTTGTTTTAAATATTCATTTTATTTTTAACTTTAAACAATCGATTTCTTAAAGATCGTTTACCACTACATCAAAAGTCGCGTATTATCTAAAAAGATTTTTTACAATCTAGTTGAACCCTAACTAATGTCATCCATTAGGCAACGTCACTCAGATTCATTACATATATATTTACAATAAATCTTTTGAACGATTGAAAACTCTCAGAGCATCGTACAAGGAATAGCTTAACGAATATCAATATCGTAATAGAATTGGAAATACTGTCTATGAGATTGCCCCAATCTTCATACTAATATCATGGTTTTATCGATACTTTGCTCACAATGAGGGAGGCTTCGTTTTTGTAAACAATATTTATTCCATGCATGTCGTGTATAACATATTTCGGGTTATGAAAATGCATTCAGCGTTCTACAATAGAACATATATATCGTCAATCATAACTATATGTACACGGTACGCGTTTACTATCGTTAATCACAGACAACGCGCGAGTACACGTGGTCTCTTAAAAGACCCGCGCATACCTATCGTCGCACGCGAGCGACGTTACACACACATCTCATCTGTATCAATCTAAAGCGGGGGGGAGGAAGTGAATGATGGTTAGGTCGCATAAATTAAGCATTTTATATATCGCAAACGATAATGATCTACCTTAATCGTACATTACGCATACAAGATACACGTATATATATTTACACGTACAATAAATATCCTAGTAATGGTACACAACGTTTCGTCGTTGACTATCGCGACATATGACACGCGTTTCCATCGTGCGTCCTCGATGATTATAGTATGGCATTGCGCGGCTGCCTCTGCGCGTACACGTATCACACGTTGCCAGGTCTCCGTCGACGTCTCAGCAGTCTAGTTCCCCTCGACTTCGAGTAGAGGTGACCGGCATTTTGTTCTGGTCTCTGCGTGATTGCCTGCGGCGTTAGGAAGTAAAAATGGCCGCCATCGCCCGGCAATCGGTACGCGAAATAGGCCTTTGGCTTTTCCGGTTGATTCTCCTGTACGGGAATGGGATCTATGAATTCGGCGTCAGGATTTATGGTAGGTCGTGGGTCGCGATAGTTCACTTTGATATCGTCCTCTAACGATATAGGTAGCTGCGGATACTCGTCCAGTTCTTCCGGAGACTCCACAACTGGTACGTAGTTCGTGGGGGATCCGTTTCTTGGGTTCACCAGTGGTTGCGGCGGGTAGGCACGGATCGGTGCCAGAGGTTGTTCGTCCCTGTTGGGTATTCTATAGCTGGGTCGTTGCTGGTTGGGGTCAGCAACCGCAATGAACTCACTGTCCGGATTGATGGGTGGAAGAGGCTGTCTGTAGTTGACGAGAATGTCATCCTTGAGGGAATATGGTCTCTGAGATTGATCCCCATAGTGCACCTTAACGTTAGGTGTCTTGTACACGGGCGGTTCAGGAGTATCGAAATCTTCCACGTAGGTGTCCACGTTATCGTAATCAGGCCTCTCAGTGACGCTGTTCAACTTGGAGTATATGGGAGTAGTACTGGGTATACCCTTATGCGGCAACTTCTTACCGAAGATCGTGAAATACTCTTTCGTTACGTCGTCGAGGAACTTCTCATCCTGCTGAGTATAGTAGAGTTGAGGATTCGGGGTGGTACTTATCACCGAGTCTGTGGTTGACGGATAAATCGGTTGCTGAGTCTTGTACACTTGGGGTTTCACCCTCTTTTGGGGTACCGACTCGTTCTCGTAATCGTATCGGTGTCCGTTATAGTTGCCATTAATCTTGACCTCTTCGTACTCGTTGAACGCGTTTGCTTGCTGTCTTTCCTCGTACCGTTGTCTCTGTTCTCCACGCTTCGAATAATCCGCGGCTTCGAAGCTGTACTGATAAATCGGCTTCGGTTTCGCCTCTTGCCTGTAGTAGTTCTGCGGCTTTGAGGTGGTGTAGTAGGCCTGCACCGGGACGGCTGGTCGGGCTGATATGGTCTGATAGTAAAGAGGTGCGTGATCGGGTAACATACGTTGACCTTGAGTCCTCGTCGATCCGCTCTCATACCTCGTTGAACTTTGCGTGACCGTCGAGTCGCTGTAGCGGATAGGTCCAGAATTTTTCACCGGTGAACCGATGAACTTAATACTGTAGTCCTTCGACGTTTCTCGCGATGGAACAGTCTCCACGCTGTAATACTGCTTTTTCTTCCCTTCGTTCCGTGGCTGTGTCACGGTTTCGTATAAAGGTGCCTCCGTGGTAGTTTTATAATAAATCTGACTTGGAGTGGTGCGATAGGGTTCGTTGGATTCCTCGTAGAAGTAATAAGAGGCCTGACTGGGTGATCGTTCCGGGTTGCTGGTAGTAACGATACTCTTTATCGAGGCCGGCGTCACTTCCACTGGCCTCTCCAAGGTGGACTGCGTCGAGGTGGCATAGTAGGCCACTATAGGAATCGTTTTACTAGTTACTATGCCTGACCAAGCTTGATTCTTCTCCTGTGAATTATCTTGACTGACTACTTGGTTCCCCACCAGGGGAATATTATAGAATTCTGGGTTATCAAGCGTGGTCGTCTTGTCCGGCGAGGCTGTCGTAATCTCGATATACGGAATTGCCTTTGTGTTAGGCCTGGTAGTGGTCTCTGTCAGGTTTCTGTGCATTATTCTACCGTATACCTTGGTGACTCCCGATACGTTTGATCTGGGTTTCGTGATTGGCACCATCGTGGTGTTCTTCTGTTGCTTCGTAGTGAGTTTCCTAGGTGGCAAGTAGGTGGGCCTGGGTCTTGACACGGAAGTGGTCTCTGGTCGCTTGGTATACTTCTTCGTCATAGTCTTCTTGTCTTCAAGAGCAGAGAAGAAGTCTGGCGGGGGTGGGAGGATGATCCCCGGCACCAGTGGACCTGGTGGCACTGCTGTCGCGTTGTCTTGCTGATACTGGAAACTGTACGGGGGTGGATAATAAATAGACTGATCCTCCTCGTCGTAGTCCGATTGGTTGCTCGGTGGCGGGACAAAGACAGCTCCAGGTGGTATCGCGTGATAGAAAGGTGGCAAACTGGCTGGCGGTGTAGGATTAGATTTCTCGTCCTTATCTTTCACGTTCGAATTGTCTTCCTCGGTAGATACGTTCTTAGAGTTCTTCGCGTCGGACATCATGATGCTCCCGTTGGCTATAACTGCGTAGAGTGGACCGTCCTCCGATAGTAGCCCCTTGGTAAATAACGGGTCCTTCCTGTAGTCCACGGTCCCATTGCCGATGTCTTTGGTGCCATTCGGCCCGATGATCTGTATCGGGCCCCCCTCCGTGAGTTGTACCGGAAAGGGCGGCGGTATCTTTGGCTTGGCCGGTATCTTGACCTGTCTCCTGGGGGCCTTGTAATCGTCGATGGGTGGCCAGGTCTGCGAGCTGTCGCCGCTACCTTGCGTCGTCTCGTGGCCAGGAAATTTCCCGCCTCTCAGTACTAGAACGTGGTTCTCGGCTAACCAGATCTCGTCCTCGTCGAGGCCTCCTAAATTCTCGATAGTGTCCTTTGGTACCTCCGGGTTGCCTAGGTAACTGATTATGCCTGGTCGTTTGGGTTTCTTCTCGTAGATCTCGTTCTGGATCAGGCCGTACTTTCCTTCTTTCACTTGTTGCGAGAGCGTTTTCTTCTCGTCATCCTCGTCTTTGCGATTAGTCTTGGTCTCTCTGCCGTTTCCAGCTGACGATACGAGAATCCCATCGTCCCAGAATGTTTCTTGCTTCGCGTTCGCTCGCAAGTGGCCTCCAATCAGTTTGTGCGACACTTTCCTTCCGGCTTCCGTAGTTATCTCGTTGTCTCTGGTCGATGACTTGGAACTGCGGTTGACCGACGTGTGCGTTCTGTCTGCTCGATGACTGGCCTCTTCCACGCCGACGTGCCGCCTTTCCCTCTTCGATGATGATGCCACGATTGATAGGCAGGCTATCAGCGCTGCTACTAGAAGGAGCTTCCGTACGCTTTTTTGCATCATCTGAAATGAGAATTAAATAATTCTCTACCTTTCGTTCAATACTATGAGTCTTTATATCTTATAGTACCCTATCCTTTTGGTCCTTTCGTAATACCTTTGAGTTTTATTTTGAAATACAGAATACAAAATTAACGCGACGGTGTTAATTACTTAACACTGGAACTACTGATCTGTAAAGTATAGCATACATGGATAGTATCTCGATAAATATTTTAATTATTGTTATTATAATTTATTACACGTATCGTGTTACCGTTATGTTATAGTATATGTAATTATATTTCTGTTTCGACAAAAGTCACCATTAATTTTGCCAAACGCAGCTGTTTATTTTTAGTGACAGATAATAGTCCGAAACTAATCACTATAATTATTTCAGTAGCTTTAATGAGAGTAGAGTTGAAATAAGCGATTGCGCCTAGTCTTTTTAGTATACCGTAGAAGATGACAATTTGGAGTTACAAATTTTAAATTAGGGAAATTATTTTAAATTATTTTTTAGAAGTTTTTAGTACAAAGATAGATAAATTGTTATTTACGGTCATTTTGATAATTTTCACGATACTGTTCGAGTCGCGAGGTGACTGCCATCTGACGCAAGGAAAGTACAAGTTTATTCTGCGGAGGTGTTTCCGTTCCACGGGAGTAACTTTGCTTTCCCCATTGAAACGGTAACATTTTCTCAACTATTGCATGGAAATAGTAATTTATGTTATTAGAAACTGATATTGAAACACGTGATCCCTTCAGTCTGAACGGCGAGCTCCAGGGAAGACTACCAGCTGAAAGTTTAGAATCGCTTTCTCACTAGCATCTATATCGAAATAACACATTTCCTTATGCCTACAGTAGTTCGACTAAAATATTTCTTAAATAACAAAATTGTTGTCCAATTCTTTCGAAAATTTGTTAACTCAGTGAAACACATAGTGGTTACATACTCTTGGTCGATAAAGTATGCGCCAACTTTCAAATTTCTATTACGTTCTCTGCAATTCGTCGAAGCTGAAATACTTCCTCGTTTTAGCATCCATTGATAGAATTTTCATATGATACGGTCAGATTCGAAAATATTAGCAAAGTTGTCCGATATCTCGACAGAGGTCTCCACCGGAGAATCCGTGTTTTCAAAACTAGACACAATATCGACATTTTCCCGCCTCAGAATTTACCAAGAGAATTTTTACGAGAACCGCGAGTGTCGCCATTTACCGGACTGGAAAATATTGTCAAAGCGATACCCCGATATCTCGACAGAGGTCTCCACCGAAGAACCCATGTTATTTCCTTCGCTCTCCAGCAGAGGCCACGCGCGTGCTTTCGATCGCGGTTACTTTTTCCAGGGAAACGCGATAAAATCAGCGGAATGGAATTCGCGAAATTTAACAAGGATTTCTATCGGGGAACGTCGAAACCGTGAGCGCGGATTTCGCGAATTCGCCAGACCCATTGACGCGAGTTGCGGTAATACGGGAATGCGGGACCGGAGGGGGCCACGCCTTTCCCTTGCGAGCAGTTGGTGAACGGTCGACAAACGTTCACGGGTCACTGGAGTACCCAGCGCGCGTAATGACTTGCAGCCGAGTAACAGACTCGGGCCCTCGCGTTCCTGCGCGGGGCTGGTGCGCGATGGACATTGGGCCTCGGCCGGAGTCGCGGAAGTAACGTTGCCGCGCCATGTTTCCGACAACTATCTAAATTTACTGCCTTTATCTCCGCGTAGGCTTTTCAGCTCGTCCAAGGCGAAGGGAACTCGAAGGATGTTTGTACCGAGTTAATCGAGCTTTGTGATTTATCGTCGGTGGGAAGGATAATGAGGTTTCAGTGCTCGTTTCTTATTAGACGAGGGAATAGAAATGGCGGTAATTAGCTGTTTATGGCTGTTCCGTTAATGGGAATATGGTGGAATGGGAGGATTAGTGAATGAGGAACAGATGGTTTAGGTTAGGTAGGTTAAGGGAGAGTTGTAGAGGTGAAGGTCGGGAAGGTCTTCGAGTTTTGGTAGCTATTCGACGTTGCAATGTTATATCGGATGTCCCAAAATTCACGCAGGAAGTAATTTCGATAGAAAACACAGGTTTTTAATTAGAAATTGTAAATATTTCTCAACAACGAAGACACATTGTTCTTTTGCGTAGCGCTTCATTTTTAATAACCTTAAACTGTCAGCTGTCACGCAGTCTTTTCTTCTTCGTTGATATCACTTTACCGCGCAAATGGCGCGAAATTCAAATCTTGCGTGAACTTTGGGACACGCATTTAGACTCTGGTTCTAGTATATGAGGCGATATTTTATATTAAAAATTCATTTGTGAGTTATGTTTTGGAAGAGATATGTGCTATGTTGGGACTGTATGAAAACAGTCCAATTTTCAAAAGGTATAGAAAAACTTTGGGGAACACTCGTGGTTTAAAAATAACTTGGAAAAGTACACAAAATTGTTTAAACTATTCGTAGAAAATAACTTAACAAACACTACGGACGGTTAGAAACGTAGCTGATTATGATAATACACGCGATACTATTAGAAAGATGGTGGACCTTAAAAATGTATCCAAAATCTCTAAAAAAAAAAGTCATTAATTATAGGAGAATATCGGGAACCAATGAAAAAGTGATTTGTAATAACAAAGAATATTATTTAATTAAAAAAAAAACGTTTAAAATTGTCGAAGAATGCTTAACTATTAAAAAAAATACTATCACTTGTTAAAAAATGTTTGACCATTACAAAAACACCGAGAACACCATAATCTCTCGTGATTCTACGGTTCGCCTCTAGAACCTCCTATCGGAAACGTCTTTTTAAACTATCAAACACTGTGATAACACGTTGCGGTGAATAAAAAGAGTACCTTTCTCCTAGGTTCCGGAGCGGCCGCGATTCTGCACGATAATCGCTCAGCAGGACGTCGTCGAATGGCCTGTAATCGAGTTGCCACATGCAATAATGCGCTTCTTCCGAGGGGAACGCCGGTTTTCAGTGCCTCAGGTTGACGTTCGCGCGCGCACACACGACTCGCTCGTTCGCGAGCGTTTCGCGACGATATTTTACCGCGAGTGGCAGCGATTTCTCTCCGCGCCCGGCCTTTTAATCGAAACGGAACGAAAACGTGACGGAATCGAGAAATTCCATCGTGACCCGTCGATTCGTTTCACCTCTGTTACCGTCACAGATCATCCTCTTCCAGAGAGACACTCGCGTCCGTTCCGATAACGCCTAATCTAATCCGCGTGCCGAAGATTGCTCGCGTAACGCGTCTTCGCTCAGCTGGACACCTCGTGTACTTTGCTTTCTCCACCTCGGAAGTGGCGACTTTGAGAATAATCGGCTGTCCGGCACGGATGCACGCTCTCGTCAATTCGAAAAGCATTAGCCGACCGTTCTAGCGTCAGCTGTTCGCTTTCCTCGGCGACCGCGAGACCCGCTTCCGCAACGAGGACTCTCCGCTCGAGAACGCGTCTCTCGAAGGTCAATCACGTCTCTACAGACTCGATCGCATCGCTTTTCCTTCAAAGACACTTTCAAACCACTCGCGGAGAGACACTGAGGTAGACACTGCTGGCTCTTAGCATCCGTCTCACGATTCTGCGAGAGAAGACAATGACGAGAGAAGATAAAGAGATCTTACACTGTCAAATACGTTTTAGTGGTATTCGACGTTGTATACAGGTCTTTCGATTAAGCACTTGACTTGGACTAGGAGTCTAAACAGGTCGTGGATTGATCAGATGAATATTCTGGACAGAAGTGCCTTTGTAAATTATCAGACATGTCAGTGATATTATATACCGAGGAATTCATGGGTATGTAGACGTTGACAAAGGAATTTTCTTATACTGCGAAACGTGTTGGTGATATTCTTGATTGAATAAAGGTTCTTTGACGCTCTCTGAGGCACTTGGACACATGTTCCAGGTCCATAAAGACCTAGAACGTAGATAGATCAAAGGATTCTCCAAGAGAAGTCACTCACAAAAGGTACTCTGTACCGAGTGCAGGTCTTTCGATTCTTCTATCAAGCACTTAGGATCTTCCAGGTTCCCAAAGCTTCAGGCAGGATATAGATGGATCAGATGATCCTTCGGGAGAGGACACCGAGCAAAAATATCCTCCCGAATTATCGAACAGGTTCTATCAGATATTCTATCTCGAGTGAAAGTCTTTCAAATCCTCTGTCAAGCCCTTGACGAGTTCCTTCAATTCACACAGGCCTAAACAGAGCATAGATCAATGCTTCTACTGAAGTTACCAACGGAAAGAGCCTTGTTGAACTATCGAACGACCGAGTAAAGATACTTCGATCTCTCTATCGATCACTCAGACACGTCTTCCAGGTTCACAGAGACCTAGCCAGGGCGAAGATCCAGCAAAGAATCAGCGGAACGCGCGACAACAGTACGAAACTGACTAGCAACCGCTCGCACCGACATGGTACACGTGACTGGCCGGTTTTCATCACCTTTCCCGGTGCACTGGTTCGTTCAAGGACGTTCGTTTGTAAAGGTGGAGCCATTTGCAAGCGACACGTCCAGCTGGAAAGGAGGAAGTCGTTGTCTACTGAGATTCGCACGGTTCACGCGATCGCGATATCGTCTTGCTCGACGATCGTTCGCCTCGATCGGGGCTGCAGGTAGCACGAATTGCCTGGCCATGGTTGGCGAACGAAAAACGATTTCGAAACAGAGGCTTTCACTTTCGTGCCCCACGCATTGTCAGCCTTTTTACTCGATAAGAGATTTAAATGACCAAAGCCGAATTACGAGATCGAACTTGAGGACATGTCTCTGCTCATAGATGAGGACTCTATGATGCATCTGTTCAGAGAATAGATGGCTTCTTCGATTACTCTCGACTAGTCAGGGTAATAACTCTTAGGATATTTCTGGAGGCGAGAAGATGTCCTTTGTTGGGTCGGTTAGGTGGTCTGAACTTATCTATCGAGGAATGATAACATTGCACAACGATCTGGTACAGTTATGTAACGAACGAAATGGTTCGATTTGAGCAGATACGATTGCTTAATCAAATTCTGGACTAACTTTCCATGAACGTGAGAAACTGACCAGCGGATAGATTCTAGATATTAATAATTCCCTAGATTCCGAAGTAAGATTCCGAATAGAGCCTGATACGTGAAATTTACAATACGTGCTTCATTCGACTCGCGAATGAAGACAAAGCATCTTGATACACCGAATTTCAAGTGGTCCCCAGTTTCCACAAATTGTGACGGTTTAATACCACCCAATTTGTCACGGAGTTACGGATCTCAGTCTCAACGAAGAACAGGATATTTCAAAACAACAGTGTAGAACATTTGGATTCTCCTGGGCATGCCAGCAAGTCGTAGATCAAGCGTGTCACTGACAGAGATCCAGCTCCCTCTGTTTCGTCCAGAGCCTAGAAACAGGTCAGGCTAGATCCCGAAATTTCAAGCGAACGATTAGCATAACTGCTCAGATATGAGATTTTAATTTTGCCGCAGAAAGATTGCAAGTAAAGGTGACTTAAATTCCATCCTGGTAGTCACGGATCGAAAGTCCTTCACGAACTGCTCCATTTCTGTACTTTCGCGCGCACGAAGGGCAGACAGATCGGACGAGGTTATTGCAACACTGACGAACGTGGTTTTGCCCGTTCCGCAACGTGGTTTACCGATTTTTCGCGACATGATGTAAGAAAGAGCGATCCCCCTTGGCAGGGGCCGTTACAACTAGACCTGCCGTAATATCGTTCCTCGAAGCCTGATTTTCTAGTCCTGCCATTAGCTAGGCTCTAGGTCCCAGTGATTTCCTTTAGAACGGTTCTAAAAAGGTCGCCTACTCGGTTGTAGCTAAATCTCGACTGCAATTCAGTGTCTAGCATGACGATAGCGGTCCATGTATATCTGTGTACATATAAGAGTGGGCGATTAGATATAGGTAACTTCCTAGAACCTCAATTCCCTAGGCTCTTCGCTCATGGGGACAAAAAGTTACTAGCGATGAGTTTCTCGTTTCAATTCAAGAAATAAGAATGAGCAATTGTTACGAGCAGATTAGTAGGTGACGAAATGATGATACGATGGTAGAACAAAATGGCGTAGACACATAAATATGAAATAATTTTTGAAAAATGCGCGATACTGCGCGGAGTTTAGATGATTCACGCGGAATGCGAACTAATTGTGTCGAGATAGTCACGCATTCGTTAGTGCAATCAGAAACGATATATTTTTTGTTATTGACCGAAATGTCAACGTGTGTTCAAGGTCAGAGTGCTTGAGAAGGTTCGGGGTGGGGAGATCGAGAGATTTAAGTCTCGCGAATTATCTTCTTATGAACCTCACATGGTGCATGCAGGCGGGTTTGTATGTAACCTGCAAATTACGAGAAGTTACTGTTATTATTCTTTTTGATTTTTGATTTTTTGAGATTTCATAATAATTTGGATCTTACTCGGCTATGATCGTTGACTTCGGTCAACAACCACTAGAGGCTTATGTATGATGACGGTCAGTTTTATCTAATTGACCTTTGTTACGCCAACCTACACAGATTCTTAATAGGACATTGATATTATTTTTCTGACAAATCTCGTATATTATTCAACGAAAGCGTGACGACTACGTCACTGCCATCATGGCGATAAATTCTCTTGCGCCATATTGCTTTCGACCGTGAGATAACGCTACACCGCGAATGTCTGCCTTACTGTAAAGGTTAAGGGAAAGGTTCTAGAATCCTTATTTCTTTTTTTCTAAATTTCAAATTGGCAGGCCTCTCGATATTTATTTAAAAATTTTTGATTAGTAGAGCAGATTTGTTTCTATCTCTACGTAGTCATTATTGTATTTCTAAAATCTACCCCAAAAAAGAAAAATTTTGAAATATAAACGCGGTATTATTCGACTCGATGTCATTGTTAATTAGGTCCCATGATAATATAGGATTCGAGAAATTTGCATTTCCTATGACCAGATTCCAAATTTATTCACGTCATGGATACATAAATTTCATAGTTCCTCTTACAAAAATATCGTATTCTGATAAGGTTACTATGACTACACGAGAGTGGCGACACTGTTGTCGTCATTAAACATTCGGAGTATATAAATATCCCATTTAATATGTATAAATGTAAACCAGCTAGTGAATATTAAGTATCAGCGTAAACAAGCAATAAGACCTGAGTGCGATTCGATACCAAACCCATACCACACATTCATATACGTAGCATCATTAATACAATCACCTATTAAAAATCGAGGTATTGCCGATTATATTATTTACCCAAGTAAGCGAATATTTAAAAAGGAATGCATA
>NW_016908289.1:1111128-1129569 GCF_001483705.2 Eufriesea mexicana | reverse complement strand
GGGCTGGGCGGTTCAGAAGCCGTTCCAGCGTCGATTTATTGGTCGGATATCGTTCGATCGGAGCCACGGAAAACGAGGAGCGTGAAATCGGCCGAAAGAGGAGTGGAAGAAAGAACCAAGCAGTAGTTTCGCGGTAACACGTTGCATGGCTCGTGCGACGAATCCACCGCGCATGCGCCGTGTTAGACTCCCCGAGAGTTATCCAATTCGGTTTACGCTTTCAGCTACTTTCCTTTTTGTTTCGCGTCGTGCTCGCTGAGCAGCATTAATTCCTTAACGCCGTGCTAACACTTGCGAGTTACTTTCGGCGCGTCGTTTGACTATGCTTCCTGTTATGACAGAGATTCTGCCCCCTTGCGCGGACTACTCGAACTAAGTTAGGTGTGTCGCTGCAGTCGTTTTCCCTGGACGATCGTTCGGAAGTAATGGATATATATTGATCGATATGTGTTCGTGATAGGGATTGGGTGATAGGTTAGAATGTTCGGAGGCGAAATTAACGAGAAAGATCGGTATCTGAGATGGAGGACTGTGTGGGATCTTGAACACCATGATGGTGGGTGTAATTCGAAAATGTTGCAATGGAGAATTGCGTGTTATTAAAGGAAGGTTGGAATTATCTTCAGGCATAGAGATATAGATGTGTAGTACCTTTTTTATTTCTCTGAGTAATTTTAAATCAATTTTAAGACGTTTTACTGGAAGATTACGGGTTGTTAAATGAAAGTCAAGGGTGTTTCTTGAATTAGTGAAACCTTCCTAACCTTAAACTTAGCTTTCCTAGGATATTATTAAGTATGCTGGAGACTTTTATTGGTTGTTCCTTATTTATTTTAATAAGAATCAATGAAGTATCTAAATGAAGTTTGTTAGATAACACTTCATTGCCGATCGAGCTATTACCTTTGGAATATCAGCGGATATTTACGATTTGTAGGTCATTGGCCCACAAAACGTGTTTGTCACTCCGTCTCAAGAATCGATCACATCGCCAGTCTAATCACGTCAATTTCAGCTTTTGAATCCTTTCGTCATCCGCCTTTCGACTCTTTTTGTATTATAATTTCCTGCCAATTTCACGCCTTGGGTGGAGAATACCTTGTTTTTTCTTGCACCAGGGAAACATAACGGATTTTCCTTTCATTCTGTGGTTCTCGCGATTTTGCGTTTTGTCCTCCTTCGATTTACTTTCACTCTTTTTCTTCCTAAACACTCGATGGAATAATACACTATTGTGTTCCGTGCTCAACATTGGAAAGTTCGTATTCAAATTTTGCACAAGAGGTTTTCTTCCCGCAATTTCTTTCCTTAGTCTGCCGGTCGAGTCGTAGCGGCGGCGTTTTTCGAAATTTCACGAATTTTCAAATTTTCAGACCATCCTCGTTACTCGTAACTTCGCGTTTACGTAACGAACCGGTGAAAGCTGAAACCAGTGTCGTGTTCGACTTGTCTTTGTCGCGACGTTTAAAACTAAAGGCAATTATTTTTTCCCAAAACGAGGAATTTCATTTTGACGCTTATTTGAAAAATTTGTTTCCTAAGCCCGGTTTTCAATGATTTTTGAACTCCTTTTAAGTCGCGAGTCTACGAAGATCGATTCCTTCTGCTTTTACTCGGAGGATGAAGTTTCTAATGCAAAGACGTGTTGAGCAGTCGAAATGCGAGACAAGTAGAACTCGTTTGACACGACCGAGTTGAGGTACCCGATATCGGAGAAGTACCTTAAGTAGTTTCTGTTTATTTAAAGTAATCGTATCAATTAGAAATTTCAAACCACGTTTTTGTATTTTCTTTTTGTTTATTGTCTTTGTAGATATTTATCTAATTTTAATAATTGTCAAATTTAATTATTGTTCAGTGTGTTTTTAAATTTTCAGCGATACTTTCCACTTTTGAAATTTTTGAAATTTTCTATTTCTTCAGTTTTTCTAATTTTTTCCTAGTCTTAAAGTCTCTTTCTTTTCAAGCTTATCAATTTGATTCCAAGTTGATACTTAAATCCCATTGTCATATTTAAAAAAAATTCTTTTGATTAGTCTCACAATTATTCTACTAATTTTTCTATCCATGGCCAAAAAATTTCTTTACCAATATTGTCTCTATAGGTCAAATAAAAAATTTAGGAATACAATTATGAATCTTTGCCCGAAAATCGGCTACCAATTTGCGTAGAGTATAACCATGAAATTCCCCCGTTAAATTATCCTCGAAACTACCAACCTGACCCAGAACCGAACTGTTAATTCGCTCAAAATTCAATTTTCCCAGAAAGCATCCGTCACTAATTTCGTTCGAAATCGAACGATTAATTCCGCTACGAATTCTCCAATAATTGGTGAAAAAATTCAGTTTCCCTTATACAAGCGAAATAGGTGGTATATTTAACTCGACCAGCCAGCTGGCACGATGCCTAGTTGACTCGCCTTCGCGCTATAGGGTGATTCGCTGTGTATTCGAGGTAAAGGCTGATCCTCACCACGCGGCGAAGTTATCAGTGATGAGGCTGCCGGCTTTGGACTGACAGGGACGAGTATCAGCGACCGTAGTGGTACACCTTGGCATTGACCGGCTTGCTCTGCAAGGCAACTCGCTTGCATAATATGCTCGTCTCGTTCATCCCGCGGCACCGCTGGATTATTCTCTCCTCTCCTCTCAGACAGACTACCTTTAACGGTAGTATTACACGCGAGAACGCGATGTATCCGCCGCTTCTCCGTTTCGGTGAACGGCGCTATTCGGATGTAACGCGTACGTGACTCACTGCGTGCAGCGTTCGAATGTTTATAATGGTGGATTCCGATGAACAGGATATGCTCAAGGTATTGTCGCGTTTGTGAGGAGACAGAAGCTTTCAGTTGTAAAAATGTCACAGTTGTAAGCGATATAAGGAATATTTAACGAATCGATTTGATTACTGCACCGTGTTAAGGGGAGACTGTTAGTTGCTCGAATTTGGCGCTAGATGGCAGCGTGCACGGTCCGGTGAATTGGAATTAAGATGGCAGCGAGATTTGAACTTAATTACGGAACCTCTGCTTTTAATGCTGTTATAATTTAACCGGGGCACTCTTGCAAGATTGAATTGATATTTTTAACGACGTTTCAGAGATTAGAAACTGTCAGTGCTAATAGATTCGCTTGGGTAACGGTAACAAATTTGGCAATGTAATTAATAAAATTCTGCGAGTAAATTTTATGAATTATAAATCAGTTTACTGGCATATTCGATCTGAAATTGTAAAAAGCGATGCAGTAGGTATGCAATCCGTGAGTTACAAGTATCAATTTGCTAATTTTATTAGTTGATAAATTATTGCGCAAGTGGGCGCTAGAAATATTTTATGGTTCTTTTCGATTACCGTGTTATTAGAGTTATTAATTTCACGTTTTTCACGATAGATGGCAGTTCGCAGTTGTGTACGTTAGAACTGAAACTATAACAAGAAGCTCGTACTAATTTTATCGAATTTTATATTTCATTTTAGATCCCTATTTCTCGTAATTTCTTAGTTATATTTTTTAATTTTGTTCTATAAAATATAAAGGTTATATAAAATTTAATTTCACTCTAATTGAATCTAAGGCATCAGAAAGCCTTGTCTACATGATCAAATTTTTTCAACTTTCTAACACGAATATCCATATCTGTTCTCAAAGCATAATATTATTATCATTATTATATTTTAAAATTATTTCAGTGCGTGTGATAAATCATGCTTCTTATAGCGGAAGTTGTAACTTTACAGCAACTATAATTCTGACAACTGCATTTTCATGAATTTACAGCAATATCCTCGAATATCTGTTTATCGAAATCTTGAAATATTATCATAGTACTTATTTTAAAAATTGGGAGAGAGGGGAGGACAGTTTATCGAGTCACGATGCCGTTTTATCAAAGGTATACCTACACGCATTATACAGAGCTATCAGAATGCATATGGCGTGCGCGACCAATACCGGTTTACGTTTTTGTTGCGACTGTAAAAGCTGTACCGGTCAGACAAGGTTAACGGCCCAATTTTTTCCATCGCGCGAACATCGTCATTTTTCTGTTTCGATTTTTCCCCCCTCTTGAATTTATTGTTACAAACAAATGACGAAATTTTTCGCGATACAAGGATATGCAGATTTCTCCTGCCTTGAATTACTTCTGCGATACGTGTTCCAACGTGGATCGCGAAATCTATACCCGTCGATGCAGTTAGACGATCACTTGAAAAATTTTAAACGCGAGTCCGACATTTTGGAAATTACACATTCCATTTATGTTAGACGCAGGTATCATTTTTCCTCCTTTCTTCGGTCTCTTGAATAGCAATTGAATAAATTTTTCCTTTATTTGTATACAATTTTTGCTGTATTGTTGAGTTTCAATTGCTCGTTTCGTAACATATATTTGTCTTTCCTTTTTTCAAATTTTGAAGCGTCGAATAGCGATTAACTTTTTCTGCGATTTCGGTACAATTTTGAAACTTTAATTTTGGAGATGGAACGACACGTTGCTGAATTTCTTCTAAAATACCTTTATAAGCAAATTGTTTGCTCGTGGTTAAAAACAAAAATTGCATTTCCCTACTTTGATTAAAAATTTGAGAACAACGATATTAACCCTTTGCACTCGACGATTTTTTGGCTAAATAAGATATCGTATAATAATTAACACGTAGAATTATTTGATTTCGATATCTCGCACACCGTTACATTACCTTAAATTTGACATATTAATTAATGTCGATCTTCGAAATTTTATCAAATGGTGACTGAAGGGTGCCTCTCGAGTGCAAAGGGTTAATCCAACAGTATAACACAGTATAACAGTATAACAGTATAACACAAAAGCTGTTTTGAAAAATCTTAAATATAAAAAGGTACGACTATACCAAGTGCTTTGACACTTAAATTTAAGATTTTTCAAAAAGTGGAGTTAATCGATTTGCGCAATGAACAGTTCATATACTGTTTATTTTACAGAACTGTTTATCCTATACCTCGTAGCTCGATAAAAATTTAAATTGGCGTTAAATCAACATCTCAAATCTTCAGCAATCTCATTACAATTCAACTCGTAATTCGTACTGTTCCAAAATTATTTTCATGCGTAGTGCTATTCGACACTGAACCAAGCACCGACAACAGTCATAAACCTCCGTGACGCGTTAATTCCTACGATAAACACGTCTCCGCTAATTTCATCAGCAAGTTAGCCCGCGATTTTCCTCAGCGCGTTCATTTGCTCGCGTTTGCGACGCATGCGCACGATTCTCGCTCGCAGATGGTATCACGTGGTAGCCTACTCGGGAAAAGAGCCAATACACGATGGCTGACCTTTCGTTCTCCAGCATCTGAAATAGATGTCCCGGTTAGAGCGTCCGTTTTAGGCAAAAATCGAT
Organism: Eufriesea mexicana; assembly: GCF_001483705.2. Lineage (NCBI taxonomy): Eukaryota > Metazoa > Arthropoda > Insecta > Hymenoptera > Apidae > Eufriesea > Eufriesea mexicana. The sequence continues at coordinate 1,124,176 of NW_016908289.1, read as the reverse complement.
CCCAAGGTCTGTCGTGTTCATCAATTAACCACCAGCTTCCAATTAGTCACCGATTAGTCGTTCAGAGATTTTTAACATTTAATAAGCCTCGTTTCGACCAAGGTCTCTGCACTCAAAGGCTGAAGTCTTATGCCAAACGGTGTTATAATTCAGCCGGTTACGGCTGGGAAACGCGATTATTCGTCATCCGTCCTGTTAACGAACAAGTTCTTGGCGATCCGTTTTACACGATCTCGCCATAAGATCCATGGACTCACCTAATAAGCGCGATAAGCCTGAAGAAATTTCGTTACGCCATTTTCACGTAGTAGTATCTTCTTTTGTGCGAGCTTTGTCATAACTGTGTCATAATTCGAAATTGCTCGAATAAAATATTTTATTCGTAACATTTTTTAAAATGTAGCTTTCCAAAATTATTAATAATTTCTGGTTTCGAATTTCGAGTATATGAAAATTTATATATTTATGTATAGATGAAGAATAAACGAAAAATTAGGTCGCAGTTATAAAATTATAGTAGTGAGAAAATAAAAATGTTGGGACTGTTAAGCTAGATAATAGCAGAGGTGTACAAATATTAGGTTTTATCATGAAGCAGAATATACATCTTTTCTGTTTCTATTTGATCGCTTCTTTGCGATTTCATTCAACTCTATTGTATAATTTTTATTTTCTTTAAAAATTAGAGAGCTCGTGGTATTCAAATATCCACTCTCTTTAGCAAGTTTGCTTTGTTTTATGGTACTTCGTCACTTAACACGCTTAAATTGCTAATTTTTTAAATTCCTTAAAGACCCCAATTATTTGCCTCATTGCGATTCGCAATTCTCTGTTAAATTCACAAAATTTTTCGTATAATTATTAATTATCGATCATTTCGCGATTACTAACACCGTTAGAATGCTCAACTTAACCTTAGAACTACGTTAACGTTTCACCTAACCTCTACGTCGTATCCTAACATTGAAATGCTTCGACAGAATCACATGACCAATTGCAATCTCGGTATTTCCTCGAAAGGAATTAAGAACGTTTAAAGTATTCGATGAATAATCCTCGATAAATCTCGCTAACGTTCCAACCTGTTATTTATCCTCAGCCACCCACGATATTACGAAAGTTTTAACCTAGAAACTTTTCCCATCTGGCTGCGTAACGCAACCGCCACGCGGAGACGAGAATCCCTAGATCCTCTTAGCCCTCTGTCGTCTGTCATCCCGCAAGACTTTCGTCAGGCGTTGCCTTACAAATCAAACAGGTTTAGTCCCGATGAATCACTGCCAGATGACGACTCCGTCGTTTCCTCCGCGGCGTTCCACGCCCTCTAGACAACTCCGTTTCGCGCGCGTTCCCACGTTTCCACGCGACCCTGTGCAGCATGGCGCGCATCACGCCTGCGATGATAGACGCAATTAAGGACCGTTGGACAAGAGGGAAAGCGACGAAGGTTACGCCAAGGTCCACAGTATTTTTACCCATCGTCCCTCTTTCGATATCTCGAGCTCTTTCGACTACTCCAGATCGCGGTAAGAATTTATCGCCGTTCCGATGCGCTCGTGGTCATCCGGTTAATAATTTATGGCCGCTTCGACGTTTATTTCAAGCGCTTTTTTCTTTATATCAGATAACACTTCCCCTCGAGTAGAACTCAACACAGTGGAATTCCTACGAAGACGTTTGTGCCTCGACGTGTTCGCGTCTCGAGAGTGAGTTAGCGGTTGTTTAATCTTCCGATTGGTCTAGCCTGGAGTTCCAACCTTGTGTCCGATTATAGATACAGTTTCGCTTGTTCCTTGTCGCGATTGGACGAGCAGTAGCCATGGAGGCTACTGGAAAGGAGATCGAAGAATGACAGTGAAATATCAGGTTGTAGAGAGTAGTGATAAATCTAGATTATCGGTAGTGTAGGAATATACTTCTGTGTCCGATAAAAATTCCTTTTTTAATTCCTCCTGCGTTTTTATCGTCGAATACTCCTTCCGGTTATGTGATCTGCTATTTCCGTCATAGTAGGGACATCTATGGTAAATAAACCGAGTATACCGAGGTAATAAGGCATACTCGTTCAGCTAAGATAAATTTATTAAATTAAAATTTGTACCGAGTCAGTCGTTATATGGGTTATAATAAATAATTCTATTTATTAACTCTTGGAACTCCGGTGGCGCCACTGCGGCGAGATTACTAAGCTGCAATTTACTACTTGGTTCCGTTTTCACCACTGGAAATGAGAAGACCGAGTAAGTCTGCTTTATTAATTCTTTTCTTTCTTTTTTAAATAATATTTTTTATTTCCAAATGCTTTCCGTTACGAAGATCTTTTTGGATTTACTGATCGATTTAATTAAAAATGCACGGAGTGCAAAAGGTTAAAATAAAATTCTGAGAATCGGAATACTCGTGTTTATAATTATCATTTATCACAACCGGAAGGAGTTAAGTTATGGAGTATAATACCAGCAGAGATCCTTTTTCTGTTGCCGTTTTTGTTCTTTATTCACCTTGCGGTTCTACGCTGGGACCATTAGCGATCCAGAAAGAGTCAATCGATCGTCAAGCATAGCTGTGATTTTTCTCTATTAGTCGTGGTCTCGGTCGATGCGATAACTAGGTGAAATGCTCGATGAAAATTAGATTTCTAGATCGTAATTCGCCTCGCCTCTTGTATCGCTATGCGATCTTAGGCCCATTGAAACAAGGACGCGTTGCTCAATCGACGTTGCCGGAGAGTTCACCATGGCAATAATCGCGAAATGAGCACGATCATTTGTCCCAATTCCATTTAATTGCTCGACGATCGTTGTAGGGGCATCGAGCTGACATGCTTGATTTAAGGCTAACGAACGTCCAAGCAAATCCCTAATATCAGATCTTCATGATCTCTGGCATTCGGAAATGCAGCATTAATGACCAGGAGCTATCATTTTTGCTCCTCCACAATCTCATAAATGGATTGGTAATAAAAAGTAAATGCAACTTCTGATCTCTAGAATCTGATCTCTATGTTAATCGCTGTTTTATAGTATACCATGAATTATTTAGCAACTTCTTTTTTCGAGCACACATAATTGATAAATAATTATTTAGTGTCATTTGCTACGAGCTTTTACACAGCTTGATTTGCCAGCAAGAAATGGTGTATTTCTTCATGGTGTACGTCAACAATTTAAGATATTGTGTTTACATTACGATAATGGGAACTTGTTCTTTCAAAGTATTCGAAAATTGAAATATTAAATTGCTTCGAAATTAATTTTTTGGTTATTCTTTATCCAAATGTAAAAGATTCAACATTTCGAGATGACGTATACGTAATATATGCCATAAATAATTATTTCACGTTACACGTTATGAACTGTCATAGTCCTTATTTTGAAACGAGGCTGCTGAAAAGTGGACACTTATTTCGTTCACAAATCGGTTATTATTTCGAATAATAAAGAAACGGTTACAGCTGGACTATGAAATACCGTAGGTGGCACATTTGCATGAATTCTCTTAATGATTCTTTCAAGCTAAATCTAATCTCAGAACAGAGTATGCATCCACCTCGTAGCCTAAGTTACCATTCATCCGCGACCCGCCTACTCGCAGTTGCCATAACGACTTACATTATGCGTTCGTAATCTCTCAATGGGACAATCGATCCTTCAGTGTGACAAGAAAACAAGAGTAATCGGCGAAAGTCCTCGTACATACGAAAAGATCACACTTGCAGCTATTAAACGCTAGACCTAAAGAATCCACTGAGAGGACAGGTTAAGAAGGTCCAGAATTGTCCTTCCAAGTGTCACGAAGACAACACGGAGAATAATTAACAAGAGCTTCGTACGGTATCCAAAGATAGACCGCAGAGAGATAAAAGTGAAACTAGATATAGATATATCCTCGCAGATGCTTAAAAATGGACTTAAAGAACTTGGTGCAAGGATAAGATGAGGATTTTCCAAGTGTCATAAAGGCAAAGACAAAGATAGAAAGAGGAAGAACTCTAGGACTCTTGCAAGTGTCAAAAGATGGACTTAAAAAGTAGTACACTGAGATAGTAGTGCACTGAGAAGGTTCTACATTATGGTTCTAGGTACCATAAAGGTAACACGATGGGTGTCGAAAGATGTCACACGTAAAGAAAAATAAGTATAGTACCTTTACAATTATCAGAAGATAGATGAAAGGACCCAGTGCAAGATCAGAATATCTCTAATATTAGTAAGACAGAGTCAAAAATTTATCAGGTATCTACCTATAATTATAATTAACTACAACAATCTGTAGTTTGAATTAAAATCCACTAGCAGTTAGTAAATATTTGAATACTCCTACGGTGCATAAACAATTTTAGAATAAGATATATTCTTATAGTTACTGTTGCACAAGAAGACAGTGCACCCAAAAAGACCAAATTGCGACTTGTTTTCATTACGCGAAGCGATGAAAGCGATTGCGAATCACTGGCTACTTCGTCCCAGTCTGCCAAGTGGATCGGTTTCTCGAAAACGTATCTCCTCCGGTTTTTGCCTTCGTTTTCGTCGATGCAGTTATGTCAAAGTGAAAGCCGCCTGCTTAACGGCAAATAGGAAGCACACGGTGATCTCCACTGCGTTAACGACGAATCCGCGGTGTAATTAAGCGGACACGTGAACAGGGGGCCCCGGCTTACGCGTCGATCTCTGCCGGAAACCCCAACTTTCGCGAGCGTGGAACTACTGACCGGATGCCACGTAGAGCGACGTGAGAACTCGAGGATCGCTGGCAGCAGAATGCTACTGCGTCCTTTTTCCCCTCTTTTCCTCGATTATCCATCGGCCGCTGTCACATAGATTCGCGTGATGAACGATTTCTTTCTCGGCTTTCCGCGTTAGGGGATCGGTTGGAACGTTGCCGTCCCCCTTCTACCAGCTCTGCCCTCCACGAACGAACAATAATAATCTACATCCCGTCTGCCATCGGCTACGCAGGTTGGAACGTTTCTCGGAAGTGTCAGAATATTTCAGTTGCTCCTTTGGCTGGAAGAAAGGTACCATAAATCGGATCAACCGGTAGCCACAGTTTGTTATCTCCGGTGTCTAAATGTCACAAGTTGTACGGGAATATTCCCCGTTGTCGATTTGTGAAAGCTCCCGCTTCGAATAACGTTAGTCACGGAGCCGATCATTCATTATAACCGAGTCTCACGATCCGGTTCTCTTTCCTCCGATCCTACCGATCGCCAGTGATTCCGTTTCAGCAGCGCGACTGTTTTCCCCTCCGTCGACTCGTTGGCTGGTAATTATCGCGCACGCTCGATAAAGTGGAAGGAAAAAAAGAATCTCGTTGATAAATATTCATGTCTGGCAAACGCAAGGACTCCGATCCTGACGCGTACGCTCGCGACCACGTGAACCGCTATTCCACGATGATTCACGAGAAGTTATGCCGATCATGTCCGTTATATAAATTCCCCGGGTATGCAGCCGCGACAACGCGCTAATCGATCGTTATTCGTGTACTCGGAAACGCGAGTGTCCATTCCGTCAGCCTCTTCCTCCTAATTGCTCTCGCCGACGAGGATAAACCGTTGCCACGAAACGATCTCGCGTCTTCTCGATTCGCTCGAATCGATACCTGCTCGAGTCACGCGTGAAGAAATTTCTGATTATCCCGTCTACTTTCACGTATACCCTGAGATAAAGACCGTGATCAAAATTCCACTTTATTGAGGCCCGGTGGTACACTTAGCCCGGTGGCTACGCTCGATACCTCTTAAATCGTCTCGATTCCAGTAATTGATACCTAGACACGTATGTTGCGTCTCTCGCACGTAGCCAGAGATATAGACAGTTATGAAAATTCCGTCTCACCGAGACCCCCCGTACACGTAGCCCGATAATCGAACTCGTGAGTTCATTAGAACCCGAGATTTAACGTCACCTGGATTCTCTTAATCGATAGTAAAACTCACGTCATTTACTGTGCGATCAGCTACGTCTTCTTCCGCGTACACCCCGAGACAAAAACCCCGGGGGAAATTCCATTTGAGACCTAGTGGTACCACGCTTTGTAGGCGAATTTGATAGGAAAAAAGGGGACTCACGATGTTCTTCTAAGCTCCGATCCACCGTGCCAAGTATCTCCCTGTGTTCAGACGCGTGCTACTCGGCGCTCATCTACGAGCAAATCACACACGCGCGTTTTAGTCCTCTCGGATAATTGGTCGAACGGACGCAAGGGTCGATTACGGAACTGGTATCACCGAGACGTGGCCATAACACGCGAAGGCAGCTCGCGGCCGCGCTGTACCACTCACTGTGTCCCGCTGCACTTGGACGACGATGAAGAAACGAGTAACCTCCCGGTCCGCGTGACCGCGGATCTTTATATCGGTGGATCCTACTGGCCCTGCGCCAGTGTGTCCCACTCCCTGACGCGCGACACCAGACGACAGCAGGAGGCCCAACACGCCGCACAGTCTGCAACGTAGTTGTGCAGGCTCTACGCTCCCGGGCTGGCTATAGGGGACCGTGCTACTCGCGGCTCAAGGGACAACAGGCCGAGTGGATCGTGTGTGTCACGAGGTTCTCCTACGACTGCCGCGCCAGACGATCACGTTGTTCCGCTTGCACGCCTCTTTCACCCTTCCTTTTTGCGCCCGACACGAGCCCCTCCCCTCTTCCGCGACGCCGGAATCGGTCCCCCATGGCGGGAACAAGCCGCGATCGCAGGAAAACCGCAGCGATTTCCACCTCTCTGTACAGCGTGGCTGCTCCTACGCGCACCTTACGGTCCTCGTGTCTTTTCTCCGCTTTGGGACCCTCCGTGAGTGTCAGAGAGACCTGGATCCTTTTTATTGTCTATTTTCCAGTGGATGTAAATTAGGGGGTTGAAATGGTCTTATCTAGACTACGCGGGGTGTGTAAATTATGTTTGAAATAGAGGCTCTGGAGTCTAAACTTCTCTTGCTTTTGAGAGACTTGAATTCACGTAATTGGAATTTTATGGGAAAAAGAATTTTGGAAATCATGGTTCACAGGTCAGGGATTATTAATCGTGTCAGAAGATTGGTTTAGTAGTACTATGTTGATTTCCTTGTCGCTAGTGTTGATTTCTATGCCACGTGACATAATAGAGGCCCACAATAATTTATCTTTGAATGTATTTCAAATATTTACAGAAATATTAAATTAATCTATTAAATGCTAAATTTAAAATAGTTTCAGATATCTATGTCTTGATTTCGGTTTAATCAAATTAATTCCCAGTTAGTTACAACGGTGTTCAAAGTGGCCTAAAAGGGAAACTGAGGAATTTCGTGAATCTTAATGATTCGACTTGAAGCTTTTACGTTTGCGTCGTCATCGTTGCCCAGGCGCTCGTGCGTCGGAAAGAAAAAGTTTGAAGAAGTGGCCCGTCGTTTTGTTTTGTTTTGTTTTTGCGTCACTGACACTTGGCAGCTAGTCTACGGAATTCGTATTTTTATGCGACCGCCACGATATGTGTTAATAGTATTCAAGGCTCCGGAGCGCAAACTGTGTCCTTTTCTACGATGTTTCGTCGGCATTGTGAACGCGTTCATACCAAAACAGATCTTCTATTTACATATTATTTATTCGGATCACCGACGGATTTAATTTGTATTAATTAAAAGGCACATTTACAAATTTCAAGTTCAACCGGTGCATATGGAAATTATAATATCGAAACTGAAAATTGAATTTGTTATTCATACCGGCATTTTAATCGTCCAAGCCAGTGGTTTTCAACCTTGCTTCCTAGTACACCACTGGTTTATATGTGGTGTAATCACGTACCATTTTGCGGATTGGTATCTCTCCGTCGTGGTATACTTCGTTGGGAATGATTTCAAAATTTTATCCAATTTGGATCAGCTTGCTACTTGCTACATCCTGAGAACTACTGATCTAAATAATTTTGTATTCATGTAAAATCTACTATTAAACGTAAAACCTGTTTTTAGGAATGATCCTTTTTAATTGGACGTTTCAAATTTAATTCGATGATTTCATATGGCGACAGAAATGATTTCGTTGTATACAATTCAGCATCGTATAATATGTCGGGAAGCTAATTTTAAAGAATGCTAATCGATTGTAGACGTAAAGCTTGTTGACTGGCGAAGGTGAGTAAGCACTGCACCTTTGAGAAATTAGCATGTCGACGGTATGACTCTTAATCCCCGATTATCAGTGTTACCAAACACTTTGGATGTTATTCACCCAGCATTGACGAGATACGGGACTCGCACTGTCGAGTTAACGATTGTCCTCAAATCGGTTAGCTGTATCGCTAAATACCACGTACGTATTCTGAACGCTTTTATGCATGGTCCTAAATTAAACGAAAACAAGATCTTTTTGGTCGGTATTTACGTCAGTTCTCTTAATTAAGCAAATCAGTATCGACAGTTGTATTTTATACAAAGGTAAACGAGCTATTAAGTGTCATTACCAAACAGGATATCAAGCTAAATAAGGAAAGAATTGATTTAGATCAATCGATATTTACATTTCTTACGGTGTAAATATTTATTATACAACCTTTAATGTTTACGTAATTTACATTACGATCATTCCAATTTAATATGTGTTAATACAGCATAATCGTGTCATCGTACCTTTCAATTCGATGGTATTCGAAGCATTTCCGTCCAAACTCTTGAGGAGACTCATATGGAATATTCATTTATAATTTATTGTATAAGTATATTTTTTGAATAACAGAAATTTCCTTCTATACTTTTTTAAATTGTTTAAAAATTGTGTTAAACTACGTCTATTTAATTCAGTTTAAGAATTTAGTAGTATTGTTTCTAACGCTGATTTCAGTTACGTGAAATCGGCTTCTGGATAGCTTTGATTGTAATCATCATCTAAATTAAGTCATTATTCAGTGAACATATTTGCAGCCATTATTTTTTCGATACAGTCACTTCTTTTTTGTCTAGTATCATGGTTCTATCCTTTAGATGCGTAATGCTGACTTGCATTGTCATGCATAACAATACTTCAGCTGACTTTTGTACTATCAGTACAATCGATATCAATAATGTGGTATTTTTAGTACAATATTTACAAGCAAAAAGAATTTCTTCTGTTTAGGATACTTATATCAAATTATATAGGTCAGTTCCTAACCCTTTTGCCATAGTGATACGTCAAGTGTGCACTGTTATGGTCAGACAATAAGATTGTGTAAATGATTAAGTTTTCATTCAAGTTATCTCAAGTTAATATACAAATACAAATTTTGTCATGTCCAAATTTACGTGGAAAATTTCGTAGAAGAAAATACATCTAGACATTGTAAATTAGAGAAACAATGGTGCGATTACTTCATTAGAAATTATTATCTTAAATCGAAGGAATTAGCAACTCGGCTGTTGATTAATTTGAAATTGTAACAGTCACCTTCGCTATAGAGCGAGTTAATCGACCATAATCACCTTCACCGGCGGTATAATAGAAATTCCTTCAAACAGGATCCCAAACCTTCTAAACGAAGAATTCCCGCACTACCAGTCATTATTCCCGTCGATTAAATAATTCCTTTTTCAATTAAATAATTCCCGCAATTTTTTCGATAATACCATCTATGCAACGCGATACGATCGCGTTCCTCGTAAACGGAAACGGAGCTGGAAAAACCTGCTTTTTACCCATCTATAACGCGGTGACTCCATGAAGCAGGCATTCGCAACAGGTCTCCTCTCCCGCGTGGTGGCGCGCCGATATTTTTGCCCGCGATCCACGGACTTGCAAGTGGCCCTGTTACGTCGCGCGACGCGTGCGCTCCTTTACGTAAATCCTTACGTGTCTCTCTCGTTAGGGCCGCGTTCCTTCGCCCGTGTCGGCTTAACGTCTCAATCGAGCGAGCACGGACGGAGAAGGGAGCGAGGAGAGACACCGTCGAGAGACGTAAAATCGTCGAACATTCCACGCGCACGCTTATTAGGCGACCGTGTCAGCTTCGGTAACGAGCAAGGAAACGGAGATACGTCGGACCCCTGGAACAATCATGCCACTCAGGAATCACCTTGCGTGAATGCGTGCTGCATGTTAATTGACGTGGCTGCTGATCTCGGTTAATAATTGTCGCCTGGTTATTCCCCTTTTCCTTCGTACTTTTTTGTCCCCGTCTCGTAGCTGTCAACACGTAGGCGAGGTAACGAGGTAACACTCGCCTCTGACGGATGGAAAGGAAATGGGTTGGGTTGACGTTTCTTCGCATTTCGTGGGCTTTTAAAAAACAAAGTTTACGAGGTGTAAGATAGACCGGGAGCCTTGAGACTTCTGGCTACCGGAGCTTCTGGCTCAACGCGTGCTTTTTATGGTCGTGAAAGGAGAGCTTATATTCGTAGATTGTACTGCGAATTTAGGTTTCGAAGGTATAGGGTAGATGTATAGAGTAGATATGAGTTGGATAGAAAGTAAATGGTGTCAATGAAAAGATAACGGTATATAATTCTACTCTACTGTAAGTAAGGGTCATTTCTATGTGTCATAATTTAGTAATTGAAACTATCCGCTATTGTGAACGAACCCTTGCGGAAGCGCGCGCATCCACCAAATATGGCCGACGTGGCAGTGTACGCGTCGGACGGTTCTCAGGCTTCTATTAATTTTTACTCGTGCCGTGTGATAAAGGTTTCGGGGAAGCATCAGAAAGTATCGGAATCGTCGTTCGGATCAGTGGGGAAGTAAATTTGAACGTCATCGAAGATGCAGGTACTTATTATTTATCGAAACATGTTCAAGTTCTTATGGTTATCGCACGTTGTACTTGTAAATTGCGTATGCAACTTCTGCAGATTTAAACAAATTGTTGTGTTATTGTTAATCAGAAATAACACGGTTTGTTAATTCTACGTTGCATTTCGTGTAATGGAGTGTATTTTTAGACAGCACGTGCGCAGATCTCGATCGGTGCACGAAAGAGCGCGCGAAAATGTTTCGCCATGCTGGTCACGTGCCATAAACACGACGTGCGCGGAAGTTTGGCCCACTTGTCGCGCATGCGTTCACGAAATTTCCATCGCCACCGTAGATAAGCATCGTCGATATATATACTTCTCTACGAGGTCGTTTTCTTCTTATGTTTTAGTCTACTTTCAGACTTCTTGAAATCGTGTGTCTTTAATATTTCATACACCATTGTAGACTACGTTTGCATTATTCTCGGTGATTCCTTTTTCAGAAATGTACGTTGAGAGAGAAAAGAGTCAAAGAAGGAACAATTTTTATTAATTTTATGAAGTTATACTGTTTTTAAAGCGAAGGCACTGTTTTGTCGCTATATTTTATTATTGCTGGAGAGTTACGCGGTATGGTGCTACAGCGAGTGTAAAAGGTATTCATGCAAAGATTAATTTCACACAAAATTTAATCTACAGTTTGTCAATAAGATTATAGACTGTTTCAGAGGTTTGTAAAGTAAAAAATCAATTATTTATACTCGTTATTTTGTAATTAGAATTTAGTGGAATACTTTTTAAAAATTCGCTTTTAGTTTTGTCAGCATCCATTTCTAAATTTTATTTTGTATGGGATATAAAGAAGTAGGAAAGAAAAGAATTAAAGTGTTGCAGATGCGAACTTAAAAATCAAAATGTGATCTGTCAACAAAACACTCTGTGATTATGTGACGTGGCTACTTCCTTTCGGCCCACGTTGTGTAAGAACCAGAGATTGTCGGTAACGACATGGAATTGTTTTGCACGTTCTTATCTCTTCATTTATATAAAGCATTTTGAGAAGTCAAGTGCGGTCCTAGTTTCTTCCTGTAAGCGTGTTTTACATTATTTAAAAATTATTAACACTTTCCTTATTGTCTTTTACGTGGTTTGCTTTGGAATTTAAACGTAAAATATCTCTACCAGGAAAAGGTCCGAGAATGTAAATTACCGGACTTTCTCGTCTTCGTCATTTTTTCTCATAAATCTGATTTACAACTTCTGTTTTTGCCGTTAAATAGATACCGCGGGTTAATTCTTTTACTAAATATTCGAGGCCTTAATTTTTTTTCTACAAAGCTGACAAAAATGTTTAACCATTTACATAACCTGCAATTAATTCGTCTCTAATTTATATAACCAAAATTCACGCTTCCGATATTAATAGAAATTCACCTTGCATTGACAGATTTAAATATTAACGAGTTTTTTGAAATAGACTCAAAATTCGATAATCTTTCCGAAAATCGTTCCGAAAATATATACCGCCATAAATTGTTCGCTAGTCAGTAATCTCTGCAGGCAATGGGATAAAAGTTTCCAGTGCACGGAATATAGCATTATCAATTTTTTCTCCGCGATCCAGTCGTAATCCTTACGCCACAAAATGTACGATCGCGACAACGTAACATCTGCTTCCTTCATACCATTTTAGCACACCGCGAACGAGAACTAAAAAACTCATTCCCAATGCTACGGTCAAAAAAATTACATCCCAGCCAAACACAACAGACCTTCGATCCTACGGCCACATACATCTACGTCTCCTCTCTTCTCGGGTAACCCAATACCCTAGCATCCACATTCCTCAACTCCCTATATAGCATACCGCGTGCATCGTCCCCAAATAGGCTCGAGCGAGTGGAATATCTGCAACAGTCGAGCTTGTACCGTACAAAATTCCCCTAGCCGTGTCGCGATATTCGCTGCATCATTAATGATCCTAAGAATTGATCTCGCGGCCATATTTGGTGGGGCGTCGACTCGATGACCCCTCGATCTCTCTTGCCGTTTTAAGTCGTCACATCCTGTATGCACTCGTGCTACGTCGACGACGATGACATAGTATTCCGGGTCCCTGACGACACCGTCGTGACGCACATCCTGAACCGGTGGTCAGGCTGCTGCACCACTGTCAGGAGGTATTTTTAAGGCTTGATCGTTCATTCACGTTTTTCCCAGGAACGTCTTGAGTCAGCATACACGGTAAGGACGTCCTGAGAAAGAGCAGCCCGTTCGATCCCCGCGAGAAGATCGCCGGCCGCATGAGGATGCGTGTTTATTTCGAACCGGTGTGTCTAGCACGCATGAGTCATCGGAAGA
>NW_016908289.1:1096684-1110766 GCF_001483705.2 Eufriesea mexicana | reverse complement strand
CCCGCCGCTATCAAGGTCGAAAATGGCCGCGACCTTCGCGGTCACGCCGTCGTTACCGATTTTCTGGCGCCATGTCGTGGTCCACCGAATATTTCCGACCACTTTTTGCACGATGCAGACGAGATTTAGACGATGGGCAAGAGAGGGTTTGCGAGATGACCGGTACTGGGAGAAAGTAGACGCATGGATAGATGGATGAATATTTTTATACGGTGAATTCGGAGATTTAAGAAGTGGTTCGAATATTTTTGCTCGACCTGGCGAAAGAGAAAAAGGATGGCCAGTGTCTTTAGAGGAACTTAAGGTTGATTCTGAGGAATTTTACAAGTTAGGGAACGATGTTCAGGGAATTGAGTTGAAAATCTTTGGGGCAGGCTTTTATGTGAGAAATTTGGATATTTGTTCTACAGGTTGGTATTGTGCACAAAGGGATTTAGAGGTTATTATTAGATTGTCTATTTGTATTACACAGAGTTAAGGTGTAAACCATGGGAGTTTGGAAAAGATAGATATTGTGTATAATAGCGAAAGTGGCGAAGAATAAGAATTTAAGTGCTGTTTGTTTCGCGGAGTCTTTTGTCAGACACGATGCTTCAGAAAAAAAGTGGGAATATTTCTCATTTATTAATTCGCTGACACGTTCTATTATTAAGTTACTGCTGAATACGGTTATTTTATACCAAGTCTATAAATCTCACTGATGTCTCGCTAAATATAAGAGACATGTATTATATTTTTTAAATCAATTAGTTACACCGAGTATTTCAAATATTTAAAAAATAAATCATATATATGCGTGTATTATACATAGGAGTAAAAATAATATCTTAAACTTATAATAATTTGTTTGCAACAAATTTTAAAATATAATTTTTCAGCAAAACATTCTTTCTTCTTTTTTAGCATTACCGATTTAAGTATAAAAATAAAATATCAACAACTTCTTGTTCTAATCTTTGTGATTATTATTCGCATTTACTTGAGACATTATTAGTGCAAACTTAATTAAATATCATCTCGCTATTTCCTTGATAAATTTTCAGCAGTTTAGTAGCTTCATCCGTGATATGATAGACGATAATAAATCAATTAAACATCAACAAGTGATCCAAATATATCTACCACGGAAGCAGGAAACGTCCTATCTCTTTATCAATTTATCACTCATTGACTTTACACGTTACAATCAATAACCTTTCAAAAGCCCCACGCTTATTAACCAACACACTTCTCCGCGCTATTAAGATCCATATCAGATCCCTCTAATTACGCCTAATTAACCGCTCATGCGTCTCATAGATGTACTCCGCACGCTCAAACGAAGAGAAGACCAATTTTATGCGCGAATAATACGTCGCTTCCTGATTTTCTTCTCCAGTCTGAATAATGGCCAGGGAAACTCGAGAAATTTTCTTGGTTGTAATTCCGTGGGAAACGACCGTGTACCTCCGGATCGATCTTCTCATTAACACGTCCCCACGTGGCGCTAGTTATAAACATCAGTCACATGGCCGCCGCCATTTTGGGACGAGCGCCCAACAATGAAGCGCGATAAGTTTCGACGTCCGCGAGCTCGTAATTGTATATACCTGTCTGGTATTCTCGTCGTTTCGATATTTTTTCCCTTTTTTCATCTTTTTCTTTACCCACGACACGCGTCCATTGTCGTCGAACCCGCGAGGCGACTATGCGCAGGCGTATTTTCCCGCAATTCCGCACAAAAGACGTGAATGCAGTTTCTCACGCGTCGCTTATCGTGGCGCATCTTGAGAACCGGGACGGGCTGGTTAATTTCAAGATCACGGCGAAAAGGTTGTTCTTCGTAGCGTGGCGAGATGTCACGGCCTTTAACCCTCTCTAACTCGACTTTTTTTCCTTTTTTCTTTCGGGAATTGACATTTTATTCTATTTCAGCTTGTAGTGGTAAACTAGAAATTAGTACACTGTATTATAAGAAAATTCAAAAGATATATATTTATTCAGGAATATATCGAAATTTGATCGAAGTTTAATTAAAATTAAAATTTTTTGGTAAAAACTGTACAGTATGATGCACCTAAGGAGTGTATCTTGCCCCTTACAGGATTGGGGACATTCACTGTAATGTATTTGACTTATTAGGGCCATAAATGTAAATCGTGTCTGCGTGGATGGACGCGTCTTCGCTCCTAACCTCACTTTCGTCCGTCAATCCGCCATGTAGAAATTTGGAAAGAGACTCCATAATTCTCCTTTTTCTTCGTTTTCTGAACCGTCGTGCCGGTGCTTGTACAATCGTTGAGCACGAACCTGACCAGAATAAGAAAGCACGGTCGCGTTCTTCTTCTTGGAATACCTCGTCTGTTCCGGTGAGTTTAACGATGAGACTGGAGACGCCATGATTCTCGAGCAGTTTCCCGCGGTAGAGGGCGCCCTCGTGTATGAAATAATACACAATAGTACACGGACATCCGCCAGAATGCACTTTATCCAATCAGCAGTATGAATAAAAACAATTTAGGAATTGATTTTTTAATATATAATTTTTCTCTTAGCAAAGTGTACTCCGGAATGAAGATAGGATTAATATATTTCCTTTTTACTGCAATTTTATTTCCACTCATTACTCCGGCGCATTATTGAAACGAAGACCAACTGAAACTTAATAATATACACACAAGTAATTCTCGCACATAATTATTCCGTAGGAATCGCGTTTTGTATCAGCATACAAGGTGCACGTACATACAACGACCTTTTTAATATTTCGATCGAATAAGTGGGAAAGTATTTGCAGATATAAATCGTTGTAACTGTGTAATGTAATACGAATCGTTCGAAGAAAAACGGTTTTCGAAGAGTGTATCTGCTAGGATATGGGTCCCTCGAGATGATTGTTGCTAGTTGAATGGTAAGTACAAAATTCATGGTTCGTTAGGCCGCAATTAGAACCAATCCATTTAACGTGACCGTAATTGAGTCAACGACAATGGAACGGGGCACGATGGATCTCGATGCGTGCGCAATTTGCTGATTGCGTGCAGCTGAAGCCACCGTTTCTCTTTCACGCTGCTTGTTACTACTTTTGTTTTCGAATAGGGTAAATCGATATTATAACATTCTTTCGCGATAGATCAAGTTGTACCATCTATGAATAATGATGAATAAATTCGCGGCAAAGGAAATAAAATAAAGATAAAGAAAAAGGAGAAAAAATTCATGAATTATAAGCGCTATAAAATCTGAACCACAAAAATTCGAGCCCGATAAGGAAATGGAAAGCAAACAACACGAGGCGTAAACAGGAATTTACGAAAACAGTTTTACGGCATTTGTCGACTCGAGTTAATGCAAATTTCGGAGATGCTTGCGTAAAATGGCCGATAACACGATAAATCGAAATGTCTTGTACGTTCAGCGGATCGTGACGTTGGATCTGAATAAAGGAAGGCGATCCACGGTGTTGAAAAATCGAGCGGGATCACGCCTTGCTAACTTCTCTTCTCCTCGACTTAACGAAGCAAGGACACCTGCCTAATGAATCGGTATACTACGTGCTCGCGAAGTATGCACCGGCGAAGGATACAAATTGTAAATCATCTTATCGTGTGTTTGCAGTGTACACAAAGCCTACAAAGTTGTTTGGCCAGTGAATAATTACCGATATTCATTAACGCGTGTCGTGCGTGATGCAAAAGCAGGAGGCTCAGGCGATATTTTAAGACCGAGTGAAAAGTCGTATTTATGCAAATACTTTGCACTTGGATATGGATGACTGGTCTTGAATCATTGAGAATCTGAAAAGCTCTTTCGTGGGAATTTGTCGAACGTGCAAATAGCTTTACGAATAGCTCGTGTTATTTTTTCTTAATTATTTATTTTATAGTGGAAAATTAATTTTAATTTTAGTAATTTTTAAATTACTTTTTATTTTTATTTTTTGTTATAAAATGATTTTATATCTCATAGAGTTTGTAGGACTATTTATTTCAATCATTTGTCAATATTCTTGCTCACTTTGATTCATATATTGTGCAGACCAATTATGTATGCCAAGAGTTAATTACGACAGAATTACGCGTATTGCGATAATTATGTTAAACTCTTAACACCTCTTTATTGTATGCTTATCTTATCAGTCGGGGTCTACGAACTGCTTTTCAACGATCCGGTAGATTTACCTAATTCTTCAAGGATCGTGAAACGATGTAGCTCGTTCCCGCTGATATGCAGAATTTAATTTATCATTGCAAATTAATTATAAAACATTGACTATGTGAAAAAGATTATTTTTGCAAAATAATAGAGTGCAGTGTAATAGCGTTAACTATATTTTTTTCACGTGTTAATATATTCCTATTTCACAAATTCCTGAATATACAGCACTTTGTAATTTTAATTGGAAACTTAAATATATCTCATAGGTGGAAATATAGGAATAATACAGTAAACCGCCATAACAAATACTACATGAAATAAAATTTCATTAATAACCAAATCTAACAAAATAAATAAAAGAAAGCAAATATAACCAATCGCATAATTAATACTGTAATACAGTACACGGTCAGAGTATCCCCCAACCAGGTCGCCATTTAATTAGAAACTACCGAAATCATTCAGCTTAGCCAATGTCATCATCCAGATTCCTATTTAGAAGAAATTTCATCGACTCCGACATTCATTTGCTTAAAAGGATACCATGAGCCACGAGTCTGCTCGATTCATCGGTTTCCTTCTCACTTTCCTTCCACCATTTTTCCTTTCGCTAGTGGAATTAGAAATTCGCCTTAAACGCGGCCGCTCTCGTTCCATCGCTCATCGCGATTCTGCCTGCGTCCCGCCTTTATCCTTACACGTGCAATGACCTTCCACAGGTGAAGAAGAACCACCAGCGAAAGTGTCATCGCTTCATATTACCTCTAGCCTCGCTTTCGCCATGATTTCGTTGAGATTCGACTCGTGTCCCTTTCTTTTCGGTGTACCACGTGCTTCATCCTCGGGCCCCGACTGCCCTATTGTCTTTGCGCGAGAGCGACAAGCTTGGCGAATTGTTAGGTAGTGAGGAACAGGAGGGAAAAGGGTACAGTCGGTGCTAGCAATATTATCTACTAGCAATAGTTGTATTTTCTTTATGGAAACTGGTCGGGTTTTTGCCTTGGAAATTGACCGACCGTTCCTTAACCGTTTGTGTCCCAAGCAGCGCGGTCGCGATTTTCAGATTTTGTGTCGAAAAATCCCAGTGCATTTCGAGCGCTATGGACAACTAACGATGCTATCACTGATTGTCGAAGTGGCAAAAGAAGCACAATCACGTTACCTAGCACATATCATATTATATGTGCGAAACATAAATTACGGCAAGGGCTATCGCGCCCATTGGGACTCTTCGACATAAATTTAAATTGCGCACTATTTCGCTGTTTGGGATTTTTCGACATAAAATTAAACAAGCGCTATCGTGCCGTTTGGGCTTCTTCGTATTCGATTAACATTTCGTTGACCGACAATTTTACACAGAAACTGTGATATCACCGGCTATTATTTTGTAATCCAATCTTCAGAATCACTTTCACACGCAATATTCTATATCGCCCTGGGTTTCATAAATTGAAATAGATAATGCAAGTGCAATGACGAGTTAACTCGTCATCTGTCAATAATGTGTTGAGACAAGCACTATACCTCTGTTCGGGGTTTTTCGACCGTGTTGTTTTCAAAGCCTCTGGGACTCAAACGGTTTATTTTAATGTGGCGTAGTAATGCTTTTATTTTCACTAGTGACCAGTGCGAACTCGGCATAAGGATTCGTCTCTCGTCAGGAGCGGGCAAGATGGACATAAAGCTAATTCGCGATCCGTTTTTCTTGAAGTCCCTTCGACGTGACGCGAGCGCCTCGCAGCGCGCGGTTGAGGTTAGGTCAATCTGTGTCGCCATCTTAGGCTTTAATTTACGCGTATACGTCGCTGAGGGGAACCTCGTTAGCGGCGTGATCATAGTGATACTTTAGCATGGTCATTATTGTTCAAGGTGTGTTAGAGATTGAAACGTTCAGCAAGATCTTGAATGCGAGGAGATAAATTATAGATAAATATTGTACGCTATCTTTCTAGTCTAGTGGTTGAGAAATGGGAGACCGTTCGGTGTAAAGTCTAGTGAGTAAGAACTAAAAATAGAATGTGTATAATTGTACAGAGAAATTGTTGAAGTTACAAGTTAGTTAAATGAATGTTATTTCATAATCTTCGAAAGAATTCACTTCCTATGGATTGAAATTCGAAACAACGTATGATTGACTCATCTCCTCGTGCAGTGTTACTACCTATAGTATAAATTAATCTATGATCCCGTGTGCGTGTACACTTCCTATACTTCGATAATTTAACGCCCGCGTTATGATATTAAAACCCCATAAAATTTTCATTGTCGTTTATGCAAAAGCTTTACGAAGCTCAATCCGTAATATCATAATTTCTAAGACGATATTTCAAAACGATTGCTTTTATAAACAAATATTGCATAGTTCAGAAGTTCCATTTAATATTCCGAGATTAATAACCTATAAAATCAGTTTAGTTTTGCGTTTATTTTCGTCACGAATGATATAATATCCCTAAACGTCTAAATTATTTCCACTTTCGTAATACCTTCGCGAAGTTCTCTATTCACTCCCCATCCATGACGCCGCGATTACTAAAATAGTTGCTAAAATGATACTTCGAGTTAATTTCCAGTCATCGGATATCGAAATTGTTCGGAGTCTATAAATGTAAATCACCGTGCTTCTTACGGCAAAAGATCGAATTTACTGGAATATTTTTCTGCATGAGAAACTGGATACCTGATGCACGTCATTGCTGCATTCGATGCAATACGGAATGAAGGAAGAAGAAAAAATACGTGCAGTGGCTATCGGTGAACGTATCCTTAATTGTTCGAACGATATACGTGAAATCTGTGTGTTCGCGCGGAATTCGCGTGGTTCACGTCTGGATATCCGTTTTCCATGTTAGCGAACCTAATAAAATCGCGCGTTTGCAGTTCTCGCTGGGATAACACGCAACATCGATAGCGTTGCAAAAAGCAAAAATATGGGGCATAGCAATTGGTAAAATGGCGTAGGTTATACATTACTATACAGTTGAGTATTGGGGTTAATAGTTTGGAGACAAAAAGGTCTGGACTTTTTAGAAATCAGGTGGAAAGTAATTGGAGAATTGTTACGGTATGGGAAAATTGCAAATTTTTCGTTATACTTTTTGAATTATACATTTTCCTAATTTATGAATTAGCATAAAATATGTATACATAATGTTAACTTAGGTTTTGTTATACTTCAATGTCATACAGTCAGTTTATTATAATTAGAATATAATCATAGTGAAAGATAAATGTCTTATAATAAGTCCATTTTAACACTAGAACTACCAACCCAGTCAAAATAACTGGTCCCAGAATTTTCCTTTTTGCAATCACCGAACACATACACCTGCTTTAATAATAAAATTGGTATCAACTCATATTAAGAAAGAACTGTAATCAGTATATTCACTCATATTCATCGTATCGCTGAAATTACTATAATATGTGCACGTTATAGTTAGGTACCTATTAAAGATCGGTAGTTCTAGTGTTAATTTGTATGTGATACTGATTTCTGTCTTGTTCACTAACAAGAATGTATACATCTTTGCCCCTTTTTAAATAAATTTCTTTAATAAATATAAAAAATTAGTAGTAGGTAGTTTTATTTTTCCCGTGTTTTTACTCTATTTGCAACGCTTTCGCGGTACATAGACGCTCGCGTGCTAGATGGCGCTAGCGCTGCCGCCACCATCTTTCCGCGTAGCTACTCCCTTCTCGCGCGTCTAGTTAGTCAATGACTCACTAGATCCCGAAGTACATGGAAACGTTACCTCGCGTTTCTGCAGATTTTCAGAAACCGATCTCTTCTCGCGGATTGATTTCTCACCGGGTTCTCTCTGTGTATTTCACGGAAGGAAGGAGCATGTACACGGAGTTACGTATCGTTTCGTAAGGACTTAACAGCGAGCGATTTTTCAAACGTTGAAAATAGTACGAGACGAAATGTGCTTTGCATTCTCACCGGGATTATAATGCACGCCGAGCCACGGGCAATGAGCATTAATATTCAGACGGTGTTTCGTCATTCAATTTCTCGTATTCGCGTTCCTTTGTAGCGAAAATGCCTAGGGAACTGTTACGTGGCGGTAATTCAGGGCGCGAGCCATGAACTGAGCGATTATATCGGCCAGAACGATCCGCCTTGTTCCACGCAACGTTTTCGTTCAGGCTTTTGGTGAAACCTCCGAGTCTGCTTCAAAATTCGCTACGATGGAACTTTATACGAACACGCTTCCCGACTACCCACCATTAACGCTACCATTCATTCCACTACCTGTAATTTCTTATTCAGATGTTGCGTTTCTGGACTTTATGTTCATCATATGAATTCGATGAGTGAAAGTCCATTGGACGAGGATTTTGACTAATATTCTAATAAACAAAGTTCTAATTTATAATCAAAAACTTAGTACTATTACCAAATTATTTTTCTTCTTCATTATTCATAACAAAATTTCCGAAATTTTGTGGAATTCGTAATTCGAATGACGTGAGTTTATTGTAAGAAAAGAGGGATGGGAATTATTTTTGTAACGAGAGGAATCTGATTGCTGTAATGATTGCTATAGTAGACACGTATCCTGTCATATATTCGGATTTGATTTAGAACGGTTTAATTAAAAATAAAGTGGCTCAGAATACATAAAATAAAGCAGTCAGAAATATGAATGAGGACTAGGCCAACCCAACGAAGAAATAAAGAAACAAATTTGGAAATAACCAACCAACGAGGAAAAAATTTGGCAATAGAATTTTGAATTTCTAAACAAATTAAACTAAATTTAATTAAATTAAACAAATTATTAAGAAATTATAGAAAAATAGGAGGCGGTTGAGAGTCGTTAGAGTGAACAATGGTCATATGTCAGCCCATGGTACTAGCCGATGACCACTGTCCACTCTGATCACACTTCCCACCCTTTCAAACAAAAATTTAAAACCGTCCGACTCGAAATCAGATCGGGAAATGAGCTGGAACTACCCTCGCGGGCCCTTTATATAGCCGCGGACTGCCGAAGTCATACGAAAATTCCCGATGGTTACCGATTTCACTCATAATTACTTTTCTGCTATAATAATCAATGATTTATTAACTTTTTCCACTTCTATTCTAAATGTATGTTTCGCGCAATTTATTATTAACAATTAATTCAGTTATGTTTATATTTTTTAAAAATTATAACTGCATTTATATTTTTATAATACAAAATTCCACGGTACATCTATATCGTGGAATACATTTAAAGCTGTTATTACTTATAACAATCATAATAACAGCTTCTCGAAACTCTTTCAAGAACCGGATTCGACATTTTAACAGCCCCCCCCCTCCCCCTCCATTAGACCCAACAAAAATGGAGTTAAAAAACAGGAATAAAATTTTATTCTTAACCAAAAAGGGACCAAAAAGATAGTTCTATTTTCGACTCTAAATTTTTCCCTCGTCAAGTGACAAGGATCCACCATCTTTGGATCTTCCATGACAGGCTCTCTCGAATCCCACCCCCCACCAAGTCTTCGTCCACACGACTAGGTCCCATTATCGAATAATGGCCGGGTCTGACGCACAACGTTCGGATGGACGTAAAGAAAAGGGAAACAAAGAGACGGACAAAGCACGGTGGATCGTCGAAGACCGTCCCATCCTACGGATACAGTTTCAAAACAGAAAAAAGAAAATGGACGCGTCGATGCCCTCTCCGGTCTTAGGGATCACGACCTTGCCGCGGCGAATCCGGGATTCGATCACGCTCGCCTTGCCTCCACGGGCCCGGTCGAAACTGGCCTTTTCTTTTCGTGCGTCGATCACGAACCCGGCATGGGAAGTTAACATTCCGGTGGCGTCGCCCCAACGCCAACATTCAGCCTTTCCAGCAGACATAGCCGCGAGAGACCGAACGATACACGAGTCCCTTTCTTATTTCTTCCATGAGCCACGCCTAGCGTTTGCCCCGTGGTACAATTCGCGTACACCCTTCACCGTGTATAGAACACGGCCTGGAAAAGTAGGAGAGGCTTCAGCCACGATGTATCGAGATCGATGATATCGCTGTCGGTTATCGGACAAGCGGTGCCGAAACGAGAGTCGGTGGTGGGGGTGCTAGTGGAGCCATTCCTCGGATAGCTGGCGCTGCTGAGACTAGGGGAGAAAAGGTCACGGTGTAGTTGAATCTGCGTAATGTCGATGGAGATCATACTGAGAGTTTGATACGAGATCGATCAGTTGAGGAGTATATTTTGGTAATGGATGATTTGCATAGGGAAGGGTCTTATAAATCGTACATATATACAATCGCGGATCAGGAATGTAGTACCGTTGGATTCGTTCATTCAGGAAGGATGGTGTGCTATTCACACATGAAAGATAGAGAAATTTTACCGGCTGTATATTCAAATGAATACTCATTGTCCGTAGACAATTGACAAAGGTAGACTTTCTTTGTATCCTGCTTGTCGTGCAGGTATAGTTTGGTGACAAAATTAGCACTCTCTTTCAGCTTGTTTCGCATAGGTGAAACTATGGAGCCAGTCACTCTTGGGAATAGAGTACTGTCTGTGAATGATCATCTTAGAAAATAATTTAGAATTTGGAAATCGGTGGAATTTTATTATAAACCCTTCGACAGTAGCAGAACCAGGAGATCAATCGAGTTGTTTCGTTTCATGGCTATGGATTATCGTATCCCAATGACTCCGTCATCTACATTGTCCCAAGGCTCGAAACAGGTGTTCCGATTGCACGAACCTTGTGTTAGTTCGAGCAGTTGCATTTGCACGTTATTGTTTCGTTGCTATTTGCAAAATCTGACGCAACGTACAGACGAGACCTGGGCAACTGAAATCACGTTTCGCGCGAAATCTATTTTTCACTGGGTTTGCTATGCGCGTTATGAAACGAGAGACCAGTAGAAGTGAATCAGTGAGAATCGATGAAGAAAAGGCGAACGAATTCAGCCTCCATTTGCGTCACGGGCCGAAAGGGGAGAGGCTTCGGGGAATCGGGACGTAACGATGCGTCGTAGTGATGCGCATCAAGGATAGAGGGCGCGAAGGTGTTTCGTCCGATCGTCGCGGAAGGGCACCATTTTTCGTGTCTAAACTTGGAAGCCTGCCCTTTTTAAGATTTCATGCGAGTTCTACTTCGCCGACAGAATCAGATTGTTCTATATGATCTCTGTTGCACGAATTTAGAATCTCATTTATAGAATATAGTAATAACCAATGGATGGGTTGAATGGAGTCAACTGAAAATGCGAAACAAAATTTCTTGGAAATGGACAATAACGTGTAAGACTCGTACTGACACTTAACGCTATAATTACCGATCTTTAACACGAATATAACGAACACACGCAGGTTTATATAATCGGAATTCTATCTCAATTAGAGCCAGAATTAATTCTACTAGAAGCATTACCAGCGTGATTCCAGAAGTTGCAAAAACCAAACATCCGGAACCTGTCATTATGCCAGATCTGACAGTTGTATAGTGAACAAAACCATCGCGGAACGGATTACTATACCAATCTTTCTCTAATTTCTAGTCAGGATAACATCATGGCTGTCAACTTGGCTTGATATTAACAGTTACAAGTTCGTTAAAAAGTCGATCGTTGGCTACCGAAGCGTAACCCAGCACGGCTTCCAGATCAATTATAAATCGTTTAACATCGTTTGTTCCGCGTCGTGTCGCGTCGATTGGCCAGGCCAAGTGGGCATAAAGGCGCGTGCGCAAAAACATCGGAAGCCTAGCGTTCGAATCGTGGGTATCAATAATGAATCATGGTTCTTGACCGATCCGTGAATAACACTGTTCAACGCGAATTTTAATCTGTCATATCGATTGAGCAATTTTCGTGGAGTTTACTTTCCCGAAAACGAACCCGTAATCGAAATTTCTCTGTCATGCACATTTTTCGAAAATCCATTTTTGGCTAAAACGAAGTATTACGCGAAAAGTAAAAGCATCAGAAGGTTCATTCTCGTCTTAGAAGTTAGGTGGGAATTAATTTTTTAACGATTTCGAATTAAGCAGTTATTCGCATTTAGGTATAGGATAACGAAACTGTAATCGATGGAAAGTGTAATCGCGGCTTTCTCGAAGCCGAGCGATGCTTGGATAGGCCATTGGACGTTCGAGAAACCGGCACACGTCGATCGTCAAGCGACCGGTTGACAATACATTCGTCAGCGGCGCGTTCGAACTGTGCACCGGTCACACACGCTATTACGGTCACGATACTCTTCGAATATGTAATTTACGATCGAACCGCGAATACCGCTCGTGTTCTTCGATCTGCATAC
Organism: Eufriesea mexicana; assembly: GCF_001483705.2. Taxonomy (NCBI): domain Eukaryota; kingdom Metazoa; phylum Arthropoda; class Insecta; order Hymenoptera; family Apidae; genus Eufriesea; species Eufriesea mexicana. The sequence goes on along the minus strand of NW_016908289.1, from coordinate 1,098,337 downwards.
AATGACCCGGCGAGATACAACGAACATTGTCGCAATTATTATCGGCGCGCGTGCATCGGTTTCGATTTTTAAATATTTCATATCTGCCTAGGGACTTTTTTCCTGTGTATGGACGTTGGTAACGGATAACATTCGGCCGTGGCGGCGCGCTGGAATCTAACCTTTCCCCCGTTCGGTTCACGAGCCATTGGGTTCATGAAAATGCGCGACTCTTGCTATTATGACTGTGTAACTTTGAGTGTCGATGAAGACAGGTCTGAACGTGGGAATTTGGGCAAGTTGAAGTGTTTTGAAAGTTCAGTCTTATGTGCATATGCAACGGGTAACTTGATTCGTACTGACTATTGTCTGTGAAATTAATTCTATGGGTACGATACAATGGGGTGTCATATTACATGGGACAGTTGAGCTTCGAGTTTGTTGAGCAATCAAATTATGGTTAAATAAGATAGACAATTGAATTAAGAGATTTGTAACTTATGCAGAAATTTTTATGAATGAATGTAATGATCTGTAGTGTAGAGATAGCTACACTGATATTGGGACACTGTAGCTATATGTTGTATAGTCAATGACTGATGTTAGAAAATTGCAGTTATTATTAGTATGGTGTTAGTGGCTTTTAGTACTTCTATTAAATACCTAGTGACCTATGATATGGCCTATCTTTTCATGACTAAATGTGAAGCAGGTGTCGATGAATTGCCAGTGATTCATGGTGATCATTGCACACGAAGGAACTCATCTCTAACTATGTTATCGATACTACTGTACCCTACACAGTGTACTTAGTAGATACCTTTGGTGCGGGCAAAGGCGTCATATACCCTTTTGAAGTTACATCAGCACAATAGATCGCATATAAATCCTCGAACGTCATCGTGATTATCATCATGCTTTCGAGGGTTAGGCTCCTCGGTTACCTATTTCGGTGTTCATTGTTTCTCTATGCTTCCCAAGGCTTATGTCCTTTCTGAACTCTTCTGTGCTGTCACAAACGTTCGTCCATACGTCTATATCATAGATTTACGTATAATACAATTGATATTTTTATATTATAAATGTAATATTTAAAAATAAATATTTTACCTTGCAACTGTAATTTAATTGTTCTCGTATTGCCATTTGTGAGAAATAAGGTTTAAAAATGTGGTCCTAAATGGTACGAGGTTCGAGTTTAATGTGTCTTACAGCGAATACGGCACTGGAACCTTCCCTAAACACTTCACACCTCGCGATCTTCAGATAATTCCGTCAGGCTTGATCAGGCAGCCTTGTAACTCAAATATCCGCCATCGAGAACGAGTTGCTATTCGAATACCAGGATTATACTGTTTTGCCTCTTACATAATAGGTATCCGCATAAATACGTGCACCGCGATTACTCACGGTCGAGCATAATTGGAAAAGCATTGTCTAATAACTTAATAAAGTCGCGGCATTGAGTAACATTCTTCCAAAGTGCGACTGATCCACATGCCATTAGCATCGCGAAGACACGAGCACGTCATCGGATATGTGGTTTTCCCTTTGACTCCTGCAACAAACACGTATTAACAACGCTTGTTAATTTTTATGAATATCCGCGATGATTTCTCGTCGATATAATACAAAGATACTTACTTAAAATTAAAAAAAAAAAAAAAAAAAAAA
>NW_016908289.1:1016339-1096093 GCF_001483705.2 Eufriesea mexicana | reverse complement strand
AAAAAAAAAAAAAAAAAAAAAAAAAAAAAAGAATTCATATGTCACAATAAAAATAATTACAACAATCTATCATGATTAAAATCTTTTTATTATACTCCTGTGATAAGTTCAGAAATTTTCAGAAATTGGAATTGATCAATTTGTTCTTAGGATTATTCATATTTGTCGATTGTTAAATTGTGTTGATCGTGATATAGATTTTTCGTTCAGTGCTGTTTGTTATAGCTGATAAAAATTTGTAGTCAATTATTAATTTAGCTTAGTATCTTTTATTCTTGCATTAATTTCTCGTAAGCTTTATTCTGTTAATTAATATTTATTATAATTTATTATTCTGATAATTATATTTATTATTACAATATTCATTAGAATATTGCGTATGAATTATTAATTATTATTTATAACTATAACTATTATTTCAAGAATCGGTAACGAAGCATATAGAGAATTCATTAGAGATCTGTCTTCGATAATTAAACATTGATAAACATCAGTAAGATCATCATCTGCTTAGACCATTGATTGATTCCATTTCAGTACGCTGAAAAATTCTTCCGATTTTTATTGTAGCATTTGTTCGTTCTGATTTTAAGTACCACAGCTTGTAAATCGCAGATAGTCTCGTATTCAGTTATACTTGAGAAGAAAAAAGATTGCAATCTGCGCGCAACATTGAATATTCATGTTCCATTACCATACGTGTAACAGAGTTATAAGCACCATGTGTTATTAAAAGCGAATAGCACTGGTAACTCCATCATAACTCATCATACTCGTAACCACGCACTGGTACAAAAAGCAACGAATAGCCAATACGATGGGTTACGAAATGAAAAAGTCACCGAGGGCGGCTCGCGTCGCAAGAACGATCACAGAGACACGGCCATTTCTCATTGATTACCGTCATTTCGATGGAGGAGCATTATCGTGGCGTTCCTCGTAATCGACAATTCCTGCATCGTGTATTAATGTGCGCTCTGTTGTCATTGCATTTCCGAGTATCGTGTATTATGGAAAGTGGATGGAGGAGACGTCGATGGGTGATGTTTGTAGGACGATATTATATAATCTGCAAGCTTTTTGCTCTGCTCCCCAGTCATCGATTACCTTTTATTTTAGCTTTGTATCATTCGCTATTAATTGCATTTTTTACCATTTGTTTTCCACTTTTATATAACCTGTTCTCTCGACAAGGTTCTATCACAATTATACTTGTTACTTTTTTCCAATTTTGGTTTTAACTCGACCAGTTGTTCTTGTATTATATATGTATAGGTTTGTTAGTGATGGGTGAAATTTTAATAACAATAAGAACAATGCTTTATTTAATTACAAAGATTATCAAACACAAATATTAAATTTAAATACAATTAATTTATCACAATTACATGCTCACACTTCTTCTCAATATTAACCCTTTGTACTCGGCGATCTTTTCGTTACAGGAAACTAGTAATTCGAAGACTTTCTGCCATAAGGCCGAAGATATTTTTGAAATGGCAACTATGAAATCGTATGCAATTTAAGACGTAGAATTATTTTACTTCGATGTTCCACGTATCGTTGGGTAATTGTAAATTTGATATATTGATTAACATCCATCTTTAGAATATGATTAAATGGTGACTGAGAGGCGCCTCTCGAGTGCAAAGGGTTAAAACTCAATTGCAACTGACCTATGCCAAATCACTCTCGTTTCTTTCTTTCTTCTTTCATACATTAAATTACATACACAATTCACGCAACATCTCAATCATTACACGCATACTTATTTACACAATAACCTGAATTCATCAGATATTGCCATTCCATGCATACTTGTTCTACTCGTCCCTTTCTTACATACATCGCTTATATATATATATTTAAAAATCTGTGTAACCATTACCACATATATTATGTGTGGAGAATTATAATTAAGATTCTTTGTTAACCTTCTTACTATTTCTTTTTCTCAGTTTGGTTACACTTGATTAGTTGTTCGAATATAAGTAGTTTTCATAGCGCGATTAGGCTTCCTTTTTATTCTTTGTCTTTTCCCTGTTTTAGTTCTAGTTGATCAACGGTTCTTACAATGTGGTTATGTCTATAATGATCCAAGATGGAAGGACTGATATATCGCGATTGAAATATCTTCTCGAGTCTTTCTCAAACTTTTTACCATTTGTTTCTCTCATTTTAGTTCTGGTTGCTCAGTCATTCTCATATCGTGTAGCTATGTATACAATGTTATGACTGTTCAATTTCTGGGAACTATGTTCCATCCACAGTGTCTAGTGACGTAGAGGGCGTTGCTTCCGAGATAACATTGCGCAAATTGGATGATTTGCTGCTATCATCGAACGCATCATTACCTTTTTTGTCTCTTAAGCAATCATCTGAAATCATGCTGCGGTATTCTATTATAATCTGAAGTTTCACGTTAAATATTCCCTGTATTTATCTTTTTCAACCTTTATTACTTACGTTGCTAGATAATAAAGTTAAATTTTCAATACAAGCATCTGAAGTAATATTCGAGTATTTCATTGGAATGTTAAGATATTTGAAGGAGCTAACTACAATATGGACGAAACGACGAGATAAAATTTGTGCACGATGCAGGAAAAAGTGGATGCCTCGATCAGCAGCAATCCGGATTGCGAAGCTGCAACTTCCCGAATTCTTGTGCCATATATTAATATACGACAGATTACTATTATTACGTTTCTGAGTATCACGCATGATTCAAAGTGAGTATGAATGATCGTGAACGTTAGCTCGGAGTTCCAGGATCTACGTAGCCTTCGGAGTGATCCTGTGCTACCAGTGGTTATTCAAAACGATTAAGTCTAAAATGCTGTTGCATAATATTCTTATTTTCCTTTTTCGAATTTTTTCCCCTCCCCTTTTGTAGCTTTGAACAGTCGACAGTGGATGCATTGTCGATTAATGACGATCGGTATAATGTCACGTACCGTTGTCGCTACGTTTCCTAGTACCACGTATCATTGAAAGCGTATGGAAATATCGATGGCCATTGTATCTGGTACAGTATTGTGCAATTCGAGGAACTGTCGTTGTCTCTAATCGTCGAATATTTTTCCTTCGATCTCTTTAAGCCAACGTAAACGTGACGATACACAGTCAGTATTAACTTCCCATTGGAAATAATATTTTTAGATTTCAATAATTTAAGAAATAATTTGTAGATACTATTTTTAAATTTATAGAAATAATCTGTACAAACGTGACATCTAAATTTAAATAATTAAATAAACAATTTCCAACTGCTAACTTTAAAATTAGATGAAACGATGAATAATTTATGAATGTTATTTTTAAACTTAAATTATACGAAGTAATCGATCTTTTATTTGCTCGTGAGGATTATTTCTCGAGTATCGTGGCCATGTTTATTATTAAAAATGTATGAAGCAATTGTCCAACTTATGTCTAAGATACGATCATTGTGTATTGTGCTACGTAATGGATCTCAGAGTTACATTATCATTAGTTTTTCCTTTTTTCCTGAATCCTCGTTCTTGCGATGCATTGTGCGATGGATACTGTTTATGTTCTCTATAGGAGCACATTGTTGCGTAACGGTTACGCGATGCCAATAAATTTCGTCATTAAGCTTTATTTTACACCTTTCTCCACTCTCGGTTTCATATAATCAATAATTCCGGTATTGTCTCGTAACGTGTAATGTCCCGTATCATTAGATTTCGGGGAATTGATAACATTAGAAAGACAGGAAATACCGGTGGCCATCTTGAATCGAAAAATTTCGTTACGATTTTATTCCTTGTCAAAATATTCTCGAAGACGGCATATCTGTAAACAATTAAAATCTATTTTCTAAACAAATGTTAGAAAATATCTCTTCGAATCACTCGAACAGAAATTGGATTAAGACAGGCTTAATATAGGTTAGGAATGTTACGAAGTGAATTAATTTTGAAAAGACCGTTGCTTTTTACGAAATTCGAAGAAATCACATTCACCCGAAGTAAACGTCGTAAACGCGGAACGAAAATCGATTGTCTCGATGCAAAGTGGTAAAAGTTGCTGCGAGAAATTACGAAATTTGCCTCTTGCGATTCACCGCACTCTCTGTCAACCATTTGCCTCGAGACTGACAGGTGGCGCATCGTTGCGTGCATTCCCTCTGTCGGCTGTGCCCGCGTACTTGAACTTCCGCCTGTGTCGGTATTCGCCACTGTAGTATCCAAGTATCCTCGTAACAAAAGTTACGCAAGGGTGATACCTGCTCATCTCAAAATTAATAATTCCTTTATTCTTTTCCAATACGCGATAAAAATATTTCGTATTCTTCTCACGAGAGTGTTAATAGTTGAGAGAAAAACTACGCAGTCATTAACCATGGAGTGGCAGAGTGAGGTGTTTGTTACATAACTTATTACCGCGATAACTTTAACGTTATTGGACAAGTGGATGAAGTGTATACTTTGTCTGACACTAAATATAGGTTAGGTTAAACGTGGAATAAAAATAGATGGCATCTATATCTTTCTTGATGGCATCTAATGTGTACAAAACTTGATAGAATTATTCATTTTGTAATATAAAAATTAAAAATTGGATAGAGTTAAAAAAGGTTCTACGTATATGATTAAATTAATTTAACTCGTGTCACACAATGGTGATGTACTGCCGATAAGAGAGATTCCTATAACGAGTCATTACGTATTTTCGTTTATACACTAATTGCTCGAAATTAATTTACGTTTATTTAAGTACAATTTTTAAGTTTATTGGGACATCCTCGTTCCTTTAAAAGATGCCTTGAGAAATACTACGAGATCGTCATTTACTCTTACTTAATACTAATTCAAAATCAGAGTTCGTTCTTCAGAGTCCACTCATCGTAACTTTACCTAATACTATCCTTTTATCGACTATTGAGTAATACATTACCAGTATCATTTGCCCGTTTCCGTGTTCAACTTTCACGTTCACCGAACGAAGGAAAACACCATTGCAACACAACGCGACCATACACGTGCAAGGGCGCGAGGAAATGAATGAAGACAGCAACGCGCTTCTTCCTCGACAAAAAGATTAATTATTCATTACCTGGTTATCCGTTAGTTTATCTTTATGCACCGAGGTAAGCAGCATCACACAGTCGACAACGTGCGAATTAATATTCAGTCGGTAATTTATCGTCACTAACGTAGGTTTCTCAGAAGCACCAATATCGATTTTGATCGCCATTTGCTCATTCTCTTGACGTATTAAAATATATCGATATATTATGCCATTAATCAAGATATTGTTGCTTTTTGAAACGATGAAAATATCTAATACGACGTTGTTAACGACTTTTAATGTATGCGATTATTTACCGTTAAAGGAATGTGCCAAAGAGCAGGATAAACGACAGTGGCGCCATGCTATGGCAGTGAGCGGAAGTAGAATTAATTTTACGATGTTCAAAGCGTTGCTAAAAATTCCATATCTATGGTAAATAATAGATCTGTATCTAAAAACTAAATGTATATTTATTGACTGCTGATGAAATAATGGTTGCTGGTCAATCGGTATACTGAAGATCATAACTTGGATTTTTATTTAAAAAGAAAAATCTTTATATATGAAATATCTTATACATTATTAACTTTCGAACATCTTGACTCGTATTTCTACATAGAATGTTTACAAAACCGGTATCTATAAAAGAAGAATGCAACTGCATTTCCTGAATGCATCGTTGCATTAAAAAATAACGAGCTCCTACAAATGCGAATATTTCGAAACCGTTCAATTTTACCTTTATTCTAACTATCCTTAATCACACGTACGATATATCTTGTTCCACCTGCAAAACACTGCCCATTATATCGTCAGATTTTGTGATTCGCTTTCAACATTGATCCGCGGACATACGTTCACGGGATACGTCAGAAAATTGGAGAAAGAAACAGAGATGGCGCTTTAAGGACACTCGTGGGTGCGCGTTTGCGACAGCGCCATTGGTTAAATCGGAATAACGGCTGTTCCGTGTGCTCGATTGCAAAGATAAAAGGATCGTTTGTAAATTTTTATTAGCCTTCCACTCGCTGTTTTTTCTGTGGTCATCTAATGACTGCGATTTAACTCGAGACACCTTTTTGCATCCATCGACCTTGTCGCCCCCGTAATTTACACTTCTCGGCATCTTACCTAACCTCAATTATTTCACGCGGGTAATCTGGATCCGTCGTACGCGTCAGGTGCGTTTCATATAAAACGAAACCTCTCGATGTCGTATTTTTAAAACGCTGACGATGATGTTTGGCGAGGAAGACAAAAGGGGCACGTTAAATGTTGAATAACGTGGCGTTCAGATTGATCATCGGCCTATTTCTGTGATCGAGGTATACCGTTTTATCGAAGTGACCTGATTTAGAAATATGCCAGATTCTTAGAAACAGAACTCTCAGAGCGAAGAAGAGAAAAAACATTCAAAATTTCTATTTGTAACCGGAGATAAACGAACGTACAGGTTAATTTGATTTTAAAGAAAGTTTTAACTGTATTTAGATGTTAGGTTAAGTTGAATCATTGATACGTTATATTTCTATAAATAGGCTTCAACTTAGCAATAATAAATATTTCTAATTTTATAATTACTATGTAATAGAGTTATATGTAATGACTATACATATATTTCTCCTTTGTAGAAAATTACTTGAATCTAAGGCAACAGCAAAATGGTATCTGTATAATTGACAAAATTTCTCTTTTATAATTAAATATACATAGTTTGTACATTTTACATACTAATATATAATAACGAGTTAACATATCAACATTAACATGTACGTATTATTTTATATCAAATCAGTATTTTTAGCAACACTGTATTTTCCAATTCGAATCCAAAGACACCACGACCTATACCACCAAGAATTTTGCTCCTACTCAAGTTTCAAAAGTTTCTACGATACCGATCGTATCGAATTTGACCAAAGCATGCGAAATTAATTCCAAACTTCGTCGTAACTTTCAGTCGCTTCGAAACATCGCGTAACTTTCAACCGATGGTTTACCTAAAAAACCGACTTTTAAGAGCACAATAAAAATACCCAGCATATATCCAAAAAATACGAAAACACGATCACGTACCGCACACGATCGCCTACCGACATTCCAACGAAGCAACTTCGCGTTCAAGATACATACATCGTGGCCAACAATGTACATTGCGAACCGAAGGGCGTGACGAAGCTACACAAACGAACACGGGACCGCGAACAGTAAATCGGCAATCGCGATTGCCGCGTCACTTTCTACCAGAATCGTGTGAAATTCGTTGGACGCGATCTAAATAGAAATCATCGGTCGTCGGGCCGCGAGTAGTGATACGCCATTTGCATTGGAATTCGATGCGAAACCGACGGTGGCGCGGCGTGGTTCCTTCGTGGCGTCGCCACTTTCGCAACGGGAAGAGTGCTCCGTCGATATTATCGAGCGTTCGAGGCGTTACCCGTGGCGGGAAATCGCAAGTAGAATCGCTTGCCTCGCGGCGAATTAACGCGGGTCAACGCGTATAATAATCGCGCCATGGTAATCGATGGGAGATGGGATTTGCATAAACGTCGTTACGTGCCGGTACCGCCTGTTGCTCCACATTCCGTAGCGTGGTCGTAATACACGTCGGCAAGGTTCCCCTTTGTCAAGGATGAAAAATTCCTCGACTGTCAGCCGCATACCGACCCCTAATTGCCGCCGATATTTTTCCCGCGCCACTCTAACCAATTAAAATTGCCGACCGCTGGATACGGGACTTCTGTAACAAGTTGGATTTACACGGTCGCTAATTCTTTGGAATAGATGTCCCGGAGGCACCAGCCATTGTGATATATCTGTGAGATGTGGGTATTTTCAGAATCAGTTAATAGGAGTCCCAAGCAAAAGAATTAAGGTAAAAGTGAAGAAATTGGGAAAAAAGTGTTTAGGATTTATTTAACACTCCTTTTAACGTAATAATAAAAGTAATAGGGAATTTAGTATATATATATACATATATATAACGCTCGAATTCAAACTAACTTAACCTCTAAACCTCACCATTTATATTTCTGATTCAGATTTATTATATCTGATCTGATATATATATCTCGCCATTTATATTTCTGATTCAGATTTATTATATATGATTTGATTCAGATATATATATTAATATAAATGGCGAGGTTTGGAGATTAAGTTAGTTTGAATTCGAGCGTTAGAAAATATATTCTTAGAACTAGTTTCGTCGCTATTATTAAAAAGCATAATTTTTCACGATAAGATAAAGGCGGATTATAAATATTAATTTAAGAAAGGTGTGCTAGTTAGATTTATCTATAACCTTCGGGCTTAATTTTTCATACGAGTACTATGAATATGGTAGATTTTATTCGCTAATTATTTCGACACTATGAGAGATAACCATCGGTTACGTCGAAGTCTCTGTTTATTTTCTGTATCTCCATTCTTGCCATTGTTTTCGTGTAATACTTTGTCATCGCGAATGATTATACAATTCCGACGGTGGCGCGATGTGTTTAAATACGCGGTCAATCATAACCTCCATTTTTGCTCGCTTAACGAGTAGAAGGAAGGAGATCAAATTACATCCTCAAGGTCGAACCAAACCAAACTAAACAAAATGGAAGACATCGAACGAAGGTGAATAAAAATCTATCATTCACTGCTATACATATATATATTTCTATAGATGCTTTCAAAATTTCTTTCAGTATTAATTTGGACACAGATGCACGATGCTTGAACAATATTGCAGAGACAATTAATTAATTAAGAATTAATTACTTAAACAAGAAAATTTATGATTCAATAAATTGAATGCGGGAGGAAAAAATTATAATTTCAGGAATAAATGAAGGAAAAAATTGTACAAAAGTTATTAACATATGATTAACACCATTTTAGTGTATGTAATTAGTCGAATATTTTACGTTTTTACAAATGCTTCAAAAATTTTCATTTTTCTTTTTAGTATTTGGAGAAATAAATAGTGAAATAAAATTGCAGGCGAGATCTCTAATTAATCGCAACGAAGAACGATTCGTGATGAAAGGAAAAAGAAAAAAAGATCGTTCGGGGAAGTGTTCACGAATTTACGAAGCATGGAGGAGAGCCAGTCTCTCTCTCTACCGCGTTCTAATAACGCATCGACTGTTCCTTACATAATTGGAAAGCGCGCGCGTGATTTTCGTGTTATAAAACTGCATTAATAGGAGGGTAATTAAAACGTTAATGCCCACTGAGCAAGTTAAGTGTAGGGGAATTAGCGCAATAAGCTCGAACTTCTTCGGCCGTCTCGTACACCACTTTCCACGATTAATTATAAATCAGAGTGATCGACGTCTGGACTCGTTGCAAATTTTCATCTAATTAGAAAAAAAAAGTTTTCGTCAGAAGCCTCGATGTTACGAAATTATTGATCTCGTCGATAACGGCGATATTACAACGGGTTCGTCTAACATCCTCGTTTAAATATTTCTACCGAAGTTGCTCGAGTAATTCTTTGCTTCAATTACGATAAAAAAAAGATCCAGTCGAATGTCTTTTAGAAAATGTTACACAGCGCAAACAAATTGTATAGCATTTATATTTAAAAATCCCCAGTTTCAGTAATTTTAGAACGAAGATTATAAACTGCCATAATTTCCTAAAGATGAAAGGTATTACCTATTACTACCGATACAATAATTTTTTTTTTTGTAATTGTAATTATATTTATAATTTTATGATTTGTTCATTTAGTTTGCAATTTATATAATTATAATTTCCAAAAATAATAATTTATTATATACTTCTTTGCTATGTACAATTATTCTCAGAAACAAAGGAAACCGTCTATAGTCTTATCTCTTTTTCTTTCTCTCTCTCTCTTTCTCTCTACGAACTGAAAACCAGAATCGCAAATACGTCCGATTAGGATTGATCGCGATCGCGATACGAACAGGTTCCACCTTTTCCTCCGGTCGGTCGCCGTCTCTCACGGGTAAAGGCAGCACAGCTGCACGTGACCACGTTGCACGCGCGACACGTGCACGCATGCCAGACCTACAAACGGCTGTCAGTAGGTCTGGCCACGACCAGAGGCGAGGAAAAGTTAGAAAAGGCTTTGCGAAACCGGACGGAATCGCTTTTACCACCGGTCGCGGCTCAAACGTTTGACCTTGGTCGACACAGCTCGCGCGAACGCGCGCCGGTAAAAGCGGTGTGTGCGTGTCGAAACTGCGTCGACGACAGCTCCACTGTTCCCGTATTTACCATTGCCGTAATTACGATGGTATTACGGTGTTTGGAAATTCAGGATAAAGGAGAATTTCTACTGTTAGAGACAATTTACTTACACTTGCTGAATAAAGGTACAAGGTGACTCGTAAATTCGTAATAGGAGTCGAATAATCGCACGTTCTGAATTGTCGACTTATCACAATGGAATTTGCAGACATCTCGTGTTTAACGGCATACAGCAAACTTATTTCTTAAATAAGAGGTTAGTCGTCGAAGTGCGACGCAATTTTTCGTCTAGGGAATTTTTGTTCTGTAACTATAAGCAATTTTAAGATGCTCGAGTTAGCAAACTTATATCTGATACAGTCAATGCAATTGCATTTTCTTTTTTCTTTTTTGAATTAAAAAGTCGTTAAAGAAGACTTCTTTAGGTTCAATGACGATATATATGTAAATTTTTTGTTTTATCGTACTTATTGTTATTGACTGTTTTTATTTTCTGTTACAGAAAACCTAGCGCCATCTGAACTGAAGAAGTTGAGGAACAAGCAAAGGAAACAACGTAGAAAGGCTGAATTGGAGAGACAACAGGCTGCCCAGGCTCAAGAAAAGAGGGAACAGCATAATAAATCGCGGCAACAAACCGATCCTGATTTAGAACAGCCTATGCTAGATGAACTTATACCAGAGAAACTGGAGAAGGTTAGTAGATTTGTTCAGTTAATTATTTTCGACATAATGTGTAACTTAAGCAAAGTGATTATTTCCAGGTCGAGGATCCTTTAGAGCAGGCAATCAAATTTTTACAACCACTGCAAGACTTGGCATCGAACAGAATAGAAACGCATCTTATGGCATTTGAAATATACATTCGTAAAGGTACGTAAAAATAAAACATATTCTTTATTCGTAATATATAATTATTGATGCAACATCAGTGATAAAAGTTATACGTATAGTTCAAAGAAAATAAAATTGTCCGATGAAAAAGCTTCTTTAAATTTTTATTATAAGGATGAATAAAGAAACTAACAAGGAATTAAAATTGATCTGTCCCGCAGTAATATAGCAAATAAGAGTATTTTAATGCACAGTAACACGTTAACAGCTACCTTAATAAATATAGCACTCGAAAATTCAATTGAAATAATTTTGTAGTTTTTGAAAAATCAAACAATTTTCGCAGGTCGTACGTTGTTAATGTTGAGGTCGGTAAAACGTGCACACTCTCTAGATCCGAACAATCCAGATCTCCACACGTGTCTAGTACGTTTCATGTTGCACATTAACCGCTCTCCATTGGACGGACCAGTAAGCGAGGTCGTGAAACGGCAAACTTCAGGAATCTACTCGACTTCAACGGCCATTCAATTGAACGCTGAATTCCTAAAGCAAAATCTAAACTCACTGCCGCATCTGCTCCAAGGTGCAAGGATGTTATATGTCCTGGACCCATCCGCTCAAACAAAAGCTCTCTCCCTTGTAACAAATATCGAAGGTCTTGAAGGTGTAACACTGCAGAATTGTACAAAGGTGTTGGAGTCGTTGCGTAATGGTGATTTTGGCCACTGTGACTCGACAATCGCTGACTACATGACGAAATGTCACAAGTACTTCCCGTACGCGACCGCTTTTCGACCCCCGGAAACGAAGGTGACAGTGACGATCAAACATCAAGAGAAAGAAAATTCCATCAAAAATTGATCCAGGCACGCGCTGTCCAGCGTAACTAAATCACTACGTAGTTAGACGACGAGGCAATGAAGGAGGAATGTGCTGAGATACGTTCTGATCTACGTTGAGGAAAAAGAAAAAGAAAAAAAAAGCAAAGAAACTAACGTTGAATGTAAAGCAAATATGAACGATAATGATGGACATACATAGTGAAAGAAGAAGCGAAATTGGCGGATTTAATATTGATAATTATTAAACATGTATTATACACGAACTGTTCCTGGAAGGTTTCATGTAGTGTGAACAGTGCTGGGGCAGTGCTGGATAAACAATCTTTAATAATAAATTATAACACGATGGGGCGTGAGACTGGCGCTTCCGACGCGGTCCCGAATTTTAGGTGAACGAAAGAGGATGGCTTTAGCTAAATATTAATTAACAATTGGAACAGAATGAATTAAACGAGCGCTCTATCGATAGAACGACCACGTTAAAAGGAAGGATTGATAAAGTGTGAAAATGTTTAGTGCACAGATGAGATTGGGGTGGGCTGGGGATACGGGGAGGGATGGGGTGGAGTATAGTGTGTAAAATATATGACGTGCGTAAACTAACATATTGGTACAAAACACAAGACTTGTATACATTCATATGTGCGCTCTATGAATATTTCTACTTGATGTTAAGGTGTACTATTTTCAGCGATGTCTACATATAAATACTCTACTGTGTAGAGTTTAAAAACTTAGACGATCATCGAGCACCGATAATTGTACCACGCATGTTCGTCGCTACTTTTTGAGAATAGACTTTGTTCCAAGTCATATACTAACTTCTCTAGTTCACTTCATTCGCAAAAACCGTTTAAACTTGTCAAGTGAACGAATACGATCTAACGTTTTCCTTCTAGAAACACGATTTTATTCCTGCATTCAAAGCCAGGGTAATAATCTACGTTTGGATTGGAGTCCTGATATTCCATCGAGAGAGCAGTCAATATGGAAGTAGTATCCATTTGCGAAAGTCTCTGTGAAAGTTATTATAAGAACAATAAAAGTGCGTATTGTGTACGCAAATTACCAAAGTATATGATAAATCGAAAACAATAAGTGTCAATAGCAAAACAAACAAATGAAGAAAATATCATGCATCTGTATGTCAACGATTTACAGAAATTTTAATAAAAGGTAATGTTCAAATTTACCGGTATAAATCGAACGATGTTATAATTATCTCGTTTATTTTTTAAAATACCAATACATACTTATAAGTTGTGAGTTTCTTTAAATGAAAAAAGAATTCAACAAGATGCAGATACTACAAACTAGTGATAATGTTTGTACATATTCAGCTATTACTTTAACAATATATATAAATATATATACACACATTTCCTATCTTATTTAAGACATAGAATATAATTTTGTGATTAGTTAATATTATGCCAATGTTGAAAGCTCACTCAAAGTTAACTTAATGGTAATCATAAAAATAAGGTATTTGCATCAAGTGGTATTCATAGTAATGTATATTTAATATTTCAATTCGCTCGTAACATATGCCGGATAAAAATTCACTATGTACGTGCAAAATTAATCGATGGAATAATCTTCTATCAGAATATGATAAACACGATTATATTGTTTAAACTAACACCTTCTGTAAATGCATGGAATGTTTCTCAGGGCTACATAAATAATATCGTAACATAAGCGATAATGTAGATGTTTTACTCGTTCATTTTATTATTAGTCATTTAATTATTGTATAATTGAAAAGAAGTATGACATGATTACCATACTAGTCTATTGATATACGAAGTGGTTTTTCTTATAAACGATTTTTCCTGATTTGTATTAGAACAAAGAATGCACATTCTCGTACATCACTCACGTTACAATCAACTTTTCGACCATGCATCTACCGAAGCGTTGCTATCTTTTAATAGTTTTTTTTTTTAAATACATTATTTACATTACGCTTAAACTTTTGCATAATTATTACATTTTGGAAAGATATATGTATATATATATATACATATAATATATACATATATATATGTATATATATATATTAGTTGCTCCAATCTTTACCGGAGGTTGTTACCTCAATATAAAAATTTCTATTTCGCTCATAACTAATTATCAAACCTTTAAGAAATAAACAATGTTGATTAAGGATGGTATATCAATTTTTAGAAGGTTCAGCTCAGATCTGCCTTTAAATCCTTAATTTAATCATATGGACAAATGATAAACATGGGTACCTCAACCCACATCCTCTTCCACCTCCTCATGTAAATGAATTCATCATGTAGGTTTCAAACAGAATTCTATAACGTGTATGATTAATTTTTAAGATAATTTGTTATGATTAAAGTGATTTAAAAAATGAACAAATTAATACTAATCACAAATAAGTTGCAATTATTTATTACTTTAATTATTCTATCAATAATATACTGCCATTTGCTATAAACTATTATTATGCAGACACTTTAAAATACTATTTAAAGTTTAACATTTGTGCAGGAACAGCCTAAATTTGCACAATCAAAAGATTGCAAGACTATAAAATATACTTTTCAACAACTATTAATACCTGTAGTTATATAGAAAATATCAGCACACTTTCGCGACATTAAATATTTTCCTATATGATGAATTCAATCACCACGTGTAATTACTTTCTTTATGTAACTTTTTTTTATATTATAGTTGTGACTACAAACGTAAGTGAAATAATATTTTAAAGACAAAAACTTGGATATGTATAGTATGTACATAAACGTATTATCATTATCATATATGTCCAAACTCTATGTTCAAATTCTGTTTGTTGTTACATTAATAATGAATCAACACGAAAATATTATATCACGCATCAATAATCGCCCTTCTTTCAATTGTTTTGTAAAGAATACTAAGATGTCATTTTGAGGAAATGATAGACACTTGTTACATATTTTTACCATGCCATACTTTATTGTATCACTGTTTACCCTTGTACAGTATATAGTTTGCAATACAGTTGCAGGCAATATTACCTTGATGACACTGCATATTATCTTTGTATTATTGCTAAATTCTTTTACTTTCTGTACATTGTTTTATTTATTTTCCATAACATTATATGGTTAATGTTATATCCAAAAATAATTAGACTTGTAAAAATTTCAAATAAGAAGTTTCCTTATTTTCCATCTGTACCTAATACAATTTTACATGTAAATAATGGTACCAGATATTTGAGTAAATGAATATCCAGTAAAACCATAAGCCATGTTTATGTTACCGAGCAATTACTATTAGTTATAAATTTAAACCTAGAACTTGTCATAAAAAAAAAATAAATCATGAATACATAGTACCACAAAACTTTTCATTATAGACATTATCATTATTATTACTTTTATTTTTTATTATTATTTTTACAAATACATTTATCATTTATTTTTACTGTCATCATCTACTTCATTGAAATCAATTGTTATTTTTTTAGTTTTTGATATGTATTGGCTGAAAAAAATAATTAATATATGAAGTTTATATTATTATTAAATTTAAAAGATAATAATACAAGTGCAATACTATAAACAGATTTAATGCCAAAATAATTTAGAGATATATTTTGCACATATTAGAAAATATGTACTAAATATTATCAAAAGTCTAGAAATTTTTATTTTAACCAATACATAGAATTAAGGAAACAAATTATGTTAAATGATATAAGTAAATTCTTATGGTCTCTTATCATACATTCTGACATTTATACAAGTTTAATAAAAATAAATATATATTATCCAAGTAACTAAAATACCTGTATGTTACACCTGCTGCATCAAACATTCTTTTCGCAGCTATAGTTTTCTTTTTCATAGCATGTTTATCTGACATGTATTTGATTAACTTTATTCCAGACTGTATTATTACTTTAGCACATTCATTACATGGAAAAAGCACAACATAAAGGGTACAATTCTTAACACTGCTACTGTTTTTGTTTAAAATAGCATTAATTTCTGCATGGCATACTGCAAATTTGATGCTATCATTGTCACAATACAATGTTAAATTATATTGTATAATTTAAATATGACTATTTTGAAAATGAATGAATTGTTATGAACTTACCATAAAAAGTCTTTGTGTTTAATGGATCATCAGAACACTTGCCCCAAGGAAATTCATTGTCATTGCAACCTTTAGGCATTCCATTATATCCAATACCTACAATTTGCTGTTCTTCATTCACTAAACATGCACCAACTTGAGTAATAGGATCTTTGCTACGTTTCGCACTTAAGAAAGCAACAGCCATAAAATAGTCATCCCAATTTAAATAATTTTTTCTTTTTTCATTATCACATGTACTATAAATATATAAAATATAAAGTTATATCGAGTATACAATTATTTATTTTATTAAATTTACTACACGTGATATACCGTTCGGCTTTATCTTTCAAGGTAATATTATTCATCTTATTAATAATATCTGATGCCATTTTTATATCATTATTTAAAACATAACCTAAACTGATGAATTAACACGTTGAGTGCCCCACCCGTCTTGCTTGCCGTTCCGTTCAGGCCCAGACTCGGCCGTTAAGTGGGCCACCAGCGGCAAGCGAAAAGTTGATAAAACTCGGAGATACTGTTCCAATTGTTATAACAGGAATTCCCAAACATTATGTCCAAAGATGGCAAAGAATTTAACACAAAAAGTTACCACCTTTTGTAACAAATGTAAATCTAAACCACACCTTTGTTTATCCTGTTTTAATATATTACATTAAATTTTTTTAAAATATTGTATTCTTTTTCTTAAACCTTGACTGAACAAAAACCGATGTCGTTTAAGCAAAATATTTAGTCTCACAATCAGTGCGCAAGGACAGATACACGTGGTCATGTAATAGGAACCTAAAGTCTGCGGCCGATTCTTGAGGACTGGCCGAGACTGAACGAAAAGTCTAACGTCGGTCCTTAGGGACTGGCGTGGCACTTAACGTGTTAACTGTATTTGAGCTTGGCTAACCTCCTTAAGATATATAAATTGGTCGTATATTGCGATAAAAATAGAGACTTATAGGAAGTAAAAACAATAGGGCGAAGTAACACTAATAATATTTTCTACACAAATGTTTAAAAACTTTGAAATATTTTGAAACTATAACCTTATATTTTTAGGTGCGCACTCTACAGAGTAGTAAATAAAGCTTCAAACAAATTGTACATTACAAAATTAACACATAACTATGTTACATGATTTTTAGGCGTGCTGCGTAGAATCAAAGAGAAATTGACAGATATCAAAATATAGTTAAATAGTATTATGTAGTACAATCTTGTTATATAGAAATTTATTAAAGTTGTTACATTCGTAGCACACGTTTGTAACAAGCGTTATTTTAAATTTAGGAAGGAGCAAGTAAAACTGTCTTATCAAGAATACAGTGAAAATGGTTCTTGAAGTTAGAATGTCAAAAATAACTTTGTTTTGAAGTATGATCAATAAGCTCTGTAATAATCGGTGCATGGTAGAGCTTAGGACAGACGTCTTAGACACGGCAATGGTGGTTCCTGGTACCGATAAATCATGGTTTCAATTTTAAACGAATCTATCTTTTAGTATCTTTTATTATCATTCGTAGTTCATTAGAAAACGATACATGTACCATGATACTTTAATTTTCCGCTGTCATGCTTCTGTATTATTTTATATGAAAACTCATTTCAAATGTTCGTAGGTAGTAAACATTTCTTTGGAAATAACGTTGTACGAACGAGCTAGACAAGTGGAACATAGATAACAAACAGACAACTTGCACGCGAAATCGGTAAAGATGTCAATATACCGTGACATGTTTCGTAATTCTTTCAGTGGTTGAACGGTGCTTATGAGATAACAATGATATTACTTACCATGAAATTTCGTGTCGTCGTCAAA
Organism: Eufriesea mexicana; assembly: GCF_001483705.2. NCBI lineage: Eukaryota > Metazoa > Arthropoda > Insecta > Hymenoptera > Apidae > Eufriesea > Eufriesea mexicana. The sequence continues at coordinate 1,078,219 of NW_016908289.1, read as the reverse complement.
TGTGACACAAGTCTGCAGAGACATATTGATAAATTCATCAATGAAATTACTTGGCTAAATTTAACCTTAAAATTTTCTAACCTTTTAATTTAACATTAATAATTTATCCATTCAATATTAACCGCTGTTTGTACTTAAATATAATTCTACCGTGAAAGGAGAGAGTCTGCTTTCAGTATTTTTATATTTCTTTTATGTAATTAAGCGACATTTTAATTACCACACTTTAAAGCCTTTTTTCTATAAACGATGATTTATCATCGATTATCTAAATGACAAACGAGCTAAACCGCGCGGAACCCCAAGCTGCTGAAGGCTTTTTTAAACGCCTGCTACACAAATGAGTATACTTGGGTGCGGCACTGTAGACACGTTTTTCACCCCCAAGTATACTTAACGCTCACTGTAGAAAGGGCTAATAATTCGTGGACTACGACGCCCTTTGTATAATCAGGAAATTATAATTAGCTCCTTTTTTTTTTCAAAATCATACAAATTTCAACTGACAACTAATTATAAAAAATAGAATCTGGTGTTTATCCAGTGTGTACCTATTTTGTCGCTGTTTCGAATAATTTTTTTCTAATAATAAATCATCTTACCGATGATATTGGTATGTAAGTTTAAATCTCAACGAGAACATGCACATCGTGTGTTAAAATATTCTAACTGTATCCTGCATCGTGTAATGAAAGTACTGTTTTCAATGCACGCCTATTCTAGTCTCGAACACGCCATAATATTTTACGATACATCTGTGCGAGTAAGAGTGCAGCTGCTGAATGAAAAGAGGTTTCTTCCGCCATGCAACGTGGCTAATAAAATAATTCGCAGGATCGCGAGGCTATTCCTCGGGGAACCATCGCACCCTCGGAGCTTTCTTCACGCACAATACATTACCGTTTAATTGTAACCACCCTAACCCCTACCACTTTCGCATTACTTTTTACCCCTCTATTCTTTCACGAAATTACCAACCACAAAGCCATTACAAAAATCAATTACGCACAAAAAGAAAAGGAATCGATGCATCATATATTTCTGCAAAATGCTATAAATAATAAAGAATGAAATTACCGATAGAAAATGATTTATCAATTTTATAACATTTACCCGCCGTCGATTTTTTATTTATCCAAAGGAGGGGAGTAAATTTCCCGAAGCATGGAGCGTGAAGAAGGGAAACACGAAGAATCGAATTTGTCGTGAGCGCGAAGCAGGGGTGATAAAAGCTGTGGACGATGCCAAAAGTTGGTCCAGGGAGGAGGACACGAAGGATAGTACCCCTGGTCGGCAGAGAACGGCGAGTATTGATTAAGGGGTTCACCGGGAGGTATCCTCGTAGTCGAGGGGATTTACTCCGTGAATGCGCGTGGGCCGTGGTGGTGGGAGGTTTGCCGTAGGGTTGAAGAGCAGCGACACAGGCCGTGGGGGTGTTTGGCCGATGTACTTGCTCGGGGGACTGCACGCAGTGGGTGCGTGAGCGACGCATGCGCGCTACGACTCGGCTCTCGCACGCATGCACATTTTTGCGTGTATTTACAGTGCACGGTTGCCGAGCCGGTACGCATTGGCGGTTTGCACGTGGCGTTCCCCGGTGATTGACGTACAAAAGAAAGGGGAGTCGGACTGCAAAAACCACGAAAGTAAAAGGAAAAAAGACAGTAGGAGAGAAGGTAGGATCCTTCGTGCAGTAATCTTTCGGACAAAGATACATCTTCGTATCGGCTCACGTGAGAACGGGTCGTATGTCTCTTTCCAACCCACGGTCCGCAAAGAGATTGGTCTCTGTCAAAGTCGCGTCTCGCGTGGCGTTTAGTGTATATACGCCGGTACGAGAAATACACAATAGTGGCCGTCAGTTCGGAACGCGGCTGGTTGGAGAAACAGCGGGAGGCTCGTCCGTCTCGATAACACCTCCTTCTCGCTCTCCTTTTTTTCCCCATCCGTCCGTCTCGGTCTTTCGCCGTCGCTTCCCTCCCTCTCTTTCTCTCGACCAACAGCAACAGAACCGGCACCGGCTTCGAAGGGCTGCAGTTGCGATCGGATGATCGACGAGTACGCGTCTGTTGTGCGCACCGTTGTGTGTTCGCCCGGAATGTCAGGTGTCTTCTCGACTTTCGTCGTCGCCTATCCTCGGTGAATCGGCGCGACAGCGGGGCTGAAGCTTTGGATCAAAGAACGGGAACGAGCAATGTTCACGAAGATACGCGAGGTAAGGGAATAAACATTTTCGCGAATTCTACGTATACGTAGTGATCACGCCGGTTCGTTCGACGCGAGCGACGCACGTTGAGATGCGGCATTAGTTTACGTTTGTTTCTGAGAAAAGAACCGGCGGGGAGGTAAAACCGGCCGGTAATCTAAGAATGTTATCGAGCTGTTATTGACTGTGTTCTTACGTTACTTTCGGTTTTCTGCGTAGAATCACGACTAACGTGGAATTAACGTATCTCGCGAGTTTGAGTCCCCTTTTGACCGATGTTAAGTATAAAGATGTAACAGGAGGTCCATGAACCGTGAGATTCTCGATTCTTTTCGACTCGGTCGATAATCGCGTCTGAGTCGTCACTAATTAATCGACTAGCGGTATGACAACACGAGGTACTCGACGACGCGAAAGTGGCAGCAATAAGTAAGAGTTATCCAGTCGGTGATCACCCCTTTATTTGCGCGATAAAATGTTTAGACGCAAATTGAATGCAATTGAAGCGAATTACGAAGAGTTGCCAACTGTACGGGATCAATGAAAAAATTGTGTTCGTATACCACGCAGTCTATCCGTATATTTTAATTGACACGACGAGCGTCGTTGTCTATGTGTTAGTTTATTTACCCTGGGCTGTTCGATAGTATTTGTAAGGGAACAGAAGCTGTAATCTCGTCCCCACGTGCTTATCCATTATTGGAGTTGAAGTCTCGCGTACACTTTATTAACACTCATTGTTGGCAAGTGTTTACCTCTTTTGATAGGGGAATACGCATTGATTGGTACTAATTGTCATCGGCTTGTCTCTTATTATACTCCTTTGTGTGATCTGTCAACTTTAAGCAGCGCGATAACTATTTACAGTTAAGAAGGTTGGGGAGGGGTATAAATTGAAATACGAATGGAAGCTAGGTTATAAAAATTCTCCACGTTTGTATCTCCTTCGTGCTTTCGTTTGTGTGCGTAGCTTACAGGAATTTGCTTATTACCCGCGATTGTTCTGTTTGAATAATCCCAACGCGTTGGTTATATTCGAACGATTTGAAATTATCGTTAAAATATAAATTTTATACACGTGTTTTATACGTGTATTGCTGTTTCTAGTTCTATTACTCCCTATAGTTTTTATCTCTATAGCATTAGTATAGTTATTTAGTACATAACGTTCCTCAATTTGTGCAGAGAGACCTTTTTTTCTAATTTAATCTTCTAATCTAATTTTATCTCATCTTATAATCTAATTTCTTATCATTTTATTATAATTTACTTTCCTTCTTATAATCTTATCACAATTCAATTTAGTCACTATAATTCTTAATGACCCACCAAAAGTTTAAAATATCATTTATAACATAATCCATTTAAAATTTGTACTAATTCCTGAATTAGTATTTATCATAACCTTACTATAACGTGTTTTATTTCAATTTTTACAAAATTTTAATTTACGTTAAGTTCATCCATAAAGGAACTACTATAAAAATCATGATTAAACTCCTTTTCGTTTACAACACGCACGATTTATCTTTCAGACTTGAAATCAAATTAAATAATATCTTTTTACGATACAAATCAATAGTGGAATAATCTTCCAACCCGAACATAACCTCTTTCGAGCTTCGAATGCTCCCGACGAGAACGAAAATTCCGAAGGAAAATTGTCCATAGAATACGAAATTCGTGAGTGAAGGGCTACAGAGAGAAAAAGAGCACTGGCCGCGACACAGATACGGGATCGAGTTTGCAATTCGAAGGCAAGACCCGCGCCGGTTCCCACAGCGGGACGATCGGCTTTCGTTCGGCCGTGATCGTGGCGTGGAGGCGGCGCTGCTGCGGCAGGATCGTGAAAAGACACCAGGCGAGAACACGGTCGCGGCGACGAACGTTAAACGTTTGCTCGTGTGCTACGCGCGACATAAAGTCATTAAAGAATTTCTAAGGCGTCGGACAACGGCCTGCCTCCGCGAGCCTCATTACGCGCCATAAGCGAGCGTAAGGCAACGGTATAACAAGTACACGTAGTGTACTTTGTCTCCCTCTGTGATCAAACTTTCCTTTAAATCTCTCGCGCCACTGATAAGTTACCGGGACAAATGTTCGACGAACGGTAGGAGCTATTGAAATTAAATTTCTGATTGCTTCGTATGCACATAGGGTGTCCCGTTTAAATCCGACCCTGGGAATATTACTGTAGCAATTAATTTCAGAGATGTGTTTGATGAGGTATAGGAAAATTTTTGATATAGGTGTAGGAGTATGATATGGTTAATTTTCATTTTTCTCATGTAGTTATATATTTTTATAATATATCGCATTGTAAAGGGTATTTAGGTATGTAGGTTAGGATGCCATTAGTTTGGATATTGCAAATAGCTTGTAACACTAGTTTGTTATATCGATTAAAATAGAAATATTGAATTTAACATAGGAAGATTTGAAAAATGAAATTGATTAAAGAAGATATATTTTAAATCAGTTGAAACAGAGCGTGTCAACAAAATTCTTAAAGATATGTTAGAAAGGGTTAATTAGTCACTTAGAATTAGAGCTAGAGAAAATCTCTGTAGTGTCTGTTGCTTGAAAGGAGTACAATATATATTTTTGAATATAGAAATTATTATTTCTATCGTGTAATATTGAAATTAAAATTGAAAAAATTATAATGACCTTTTAATCAAGTAGTTTCATCTTCAGTGGTATTACTAAACCAAAATTTTGCGTGAATTTGAAAAAGAAAATGGTGTCCACAGCGTGTTCGTTAAAGCTTCGTTTCCACGAGTAGTTAATCCTGTTTGGACACTCGGTTAAGTTCCGTTTTCATGATTCTCGGCGATGAAAAGTTTGGCACCATACAGTTGATCCCTATATAACCGGATTTTTATTTGCTTACGAGAAAATAATTACGGTTGATTACAGTTCCTCATTCTGTCGCGGGATGCAAGGATTAATAGGTGGCGCGAGTAGTTTGCCTGATGGCAAAATAATCGCGCCAGGATAATGGAACAGAATAAGGCCTGGAGCACGATTTAAATATATAGGTATGGAAATTTCAAGTCGCATGACATTATGGACAATTAAGAAGGCCTACCGTGTGTGATGATCGAAGGTCGTAGTTTTGGTGCGATGCAGGTTGTTTTCAAAAGGCTGAGGCAACGGTTGAAAATTACTGGCCCGATATTTTAAATTACTAGGAAATGTTATCATCTGTATTTACTCGATAGCAGATATTACGTTTAATGGACATAACTCTCTTTAATGGTCACACGTTTGTTTCTTTTATTATTAACGCTTTAAACACTGACCACGTCAACCGCCATCTTATCTAAAACTAACCTTACCTACCAAGAGCGTCAATTGGCGTTTCGAAATAACTATATTGCATCTGTAATCGTTGAAACCGTTTTGAAAGCCTTTTCACTCTACGATTTTTATAGAAGATTAGAAATACAAAGATTTTCTGCCATAAAGCAGACGATATCTTTTGGAAAAGTCAATAAAAAATTGCATAGTAATTAATACATAGAATTCTTTAATTTCAAATTTGAAAAAATTTGAAAAAATGATCTTCAAATTTTATCAAATGGTGACTGAAGCTCGGCTTTCGAGTGGATTATTTCTTTCTCAAAAATGCACAAATGGGATGTTCTAAGAATGATACAATGTCGTATTTAACGACTATCATGGAACAAAGCATTCTTCATAGTAAAAATACTAGGTCGATGAGGATATAAGAAAATTATTTATTGCTATCGCGGTACACTATATTATAATAGTTTTACCCTGTTATATTGTTGCATATTTGACAAAATTTGTCTTTTTTCCAAATTTTTTTAATAACCAATGTTTGAGATATCCTCAAATATCTATATGATTAATATATAACAATATCATAATTTATATATTGCAATATATAATTATATAAATATATAGTATACAAATTATAGCAATAATTTTATTATTATTAATAAATAATAATATATAATAATTTATTTGTCAGAATCAAACAGTGATTTAAAAAATCTTGTTATTTAAAAGAAAAAGAAAGGAACTGGAAGTTATCATGATCGTACCTAATAAGGTACCTAATAAGAGGAATATCGAGGACATCGCTGCAATGGGATTTTTTGAATTTCTTTCCACCCATTTCATTAGCTCTTTCTCCATGTCTTTCGAAAGTGGCATTGCATATGCATACAATCGCGGTTTCGATGATTCATGGTAGTTACATTTTCGCAGTCGATTCAACTAAACAGAAGATCTTTTGAAACGGTGTTCCTGGAACCGATGTAATTACTCGATTAGAGGCTCTCGATTAATCAATTGCACAATAATTTCGCTGAAATCGTTGACTTTGCTACATAGGCGTGAGTCCAATGCATACAATTTTCAGATCACAGGTTGGTGAAAGAAATCTTTTTTATTTTCTTTAATTTTTATAGTAGATATAAAACATGAGTATGATTTCTAGTTTCAGAGGCAAAATATGATCCACAGTTAATCGTTTCGTAATTATATCCTCGAAATTAAAAATAATTCCGAAAGATAGAGAAGAAAAAGTTTTGTAAAGACAAAAATGTGAATATTCAAGAATTATTATGCGAATCTCTGAAGCAATCGTGTACTAGACATTTGAGAACATATATGGGGTTTGCTTGAAGACAGGGGTGGGTTGTAGACAAATTCCAAATGAAATTAGAAAGAGACAACGGAAGAAAATTTTGCATTCTGTGACTGTGTTAAATTCGACAAAACCGGTTGTAAGTAAAGACATTCAAAGGTTGATTGCCTGAGATATATATAATTAAGGCAGAGATAAATGTCATAAAATTTTCAAGTATCGAGTTTCCAGAAAATTGCGAGTTCGCGTCTGCGACCAATCAAGAAGAGAATCGTAAACGTCAGCTCGTGTAAAATTATCTTGTATCATTTGTCACAGATGTATCGAGCATATCATTATTATATCAATACAACTGCACGTTCTTCTTAAATGGGACAGTACGGTATCTTTTTTGGCATAAATTGATTCTTCGCGTTGTTCTGCGTAGTGAGAGAGTTAACGAAGTCACGACTTTGAGTCTACATGTTCCAGGTAGGAATGCCTGCTGCATACAAACCGCTGTAAATAATAACGGACACGTTTACGGTGCGAATCGATAAAGCGTTCGATCGTGGAATATGAAGTCTGTGTTTAGCATGTTGTCCGCCACCATGGACACGATAGATCCCGTCAAAAAAATCGAAACATTTAAACCATTTAGAAAATTCTTAGTTCTTAAATCTTGGATATCTTCAATATCCAAATAAGAATAAAAATAAATTAATAAAAATAATATCCAAAATAAGAATAAAAAGGAAAATAAAAAGGAGTTATCTCCTTTTATCTATAATAATTGTTGAAATATATAATTAATTATTATGATCAGTATATGAATTATCTTGTATTAGGCAGTCGATGTGTTAAAGGAGAAAGGTGGAAAAAATTTCTTCATTTCTTTTTATGTCTTTCAGAGTAGAGAATCTGGTACTGCACAGAATTATTCTCACTGTGAGTTGTCCTCTTTGTTCATTGGTCAGAGTAATTAGAAGATGATCCATTTAAATGACTCGATGTTCTCACAAAATGTTTGGTAGTTGGTATGCAATATTTTTTTTTTTTTCAATTAAAACTTGATGAAAATATGGTGAATAATTTTTGAATATATATCTTTCCTTATACTTGTAATTGGGCAAATCAGAAAGTAAATAAATACGAATGAAAAAATAGAAAACGAGGGGAGTGGAAGTAGAATATTTGTTATATGGGATCTCTGATATATGTAACACAAGTCTCATAGGTTAACTTCTAACCTCTAAATCAGTGGGCTCGTATTTAATTGACCTTTTTCCTTTCAATTTGTAATCATGTTTATCTCTGACAAACGTGTTCACTTCAGTGATATCGTATAGGCATTACGAAGTCGAGTCATGTATCGAAGCTGTGTTTAGAAAATTATATATCATATACTTCTTGATTAAAATTTTCATACTACAGATTTAGTAGATTTAATTTTAAATTATAAATAATGAAACTGTTCGAATTTTGTATGAACGTATATAGAAAATTTTATGAAAATATTCATTAAAATCACCGAGAAATTAAATTTATCGCGTTCAGTCGTTAACTGAAAATTATTAAGGATTTCTTAAAAATTATTCGTCGATTACTCTGTTTCGTGTAACGTGTAACAATAAAAAATAAAAGACCTTCGGAATATATAAATTTACGTAACGCCGTGTTCAATCGCAAATTCAAGAATATTTCGTTTCGCGCGCCACGAGAATTCCTAGTGCGCAAGCTCACTGATTAGTAGAACGTCCTGTACCGCATCACACAGTACACGCGCTCGCGATGGTCACGCTCCAAAACTGTTACTTATTACTTCAATCCTATTACCGCTAACGGAGCATTACCGTGCTTTAGAATTATTTCTCTCGGTCCTCTAGCCTCCACTAGCCACCTACATCTATATATTAGGTTAATAGTGAATAAATAGTCGATTATCATCTATGTCTTTATATTGCATATGTACATATAATATATTTCTCATTCATTTTTCAGTTACGTGGTATGTCGTGTAAATGCAATTGTTTGTAAGCATTCAATTATTGTTGTTTCTATGGCAGTTTCTCTTTATTAAAAACTTCCACATAGGTATTAAATATTAAATCCAGAAAACATCTTTTTCACAATAAATTCAAGATTACCTTCTATATTCTATGCAAATGATAAAGGATATTGGGATGAACTTTACTGGAATAACAGTAATATTATGCTAAGGAAAGTAAATTTAAAATTAACCTTCTCTAGATGTAAGGTCTATCTTTGCGTTAAAAATCGTGTTAAGAAGTTTTCATTTCGCGTTAGCGAATTCCAAAATAGAATTTTCTGTTCACGCGAATAACATTGACTCTCGATTTCCCTATCTCTTCCTTACCTCTCTGCCGAGTTACTCTCGAACCGATCGATTTATGCTACGTCTCAGGATACCGCGAGGTAGCCTGTTAAATAGAGATTGATAGAAGTAATTACGATCGAGCAGGTTAAAAGGTTTTAATCGACCTGCCTGCCGGTCATGTTGTTATAAACCGTAATTTTCAGCCGTCTGTTTTCATTCGCCTTTGTCTGACACGTTGGAAGGCGGCTTGAAAGGGCGTCCTAACCTATCCAGCCGCTTTATTTACGCGTAGACCGTAGACTATATTCCTGTCAGCGAGCAAGAGGTATCCTCGTTTTTCCCCCGCTGCTATATACGTACATACGATCTTCACACAAATGCTTCCGATGTAAAATTGTTCGGTAACTATTTCTGGCTGACAGAATTATCCTTGGTTAATTTAATTTCACGTAGCCATTTTGTAACGCGAATATTTAAACTCTATTGTTATTTATTATTCGTTAATCATTCAAATTTCGTATCGGGATGAAAAAGTAGTAGAAATATCAAACGAATATTCAAAATTAAATATTTAAAAGATTCGTGGAATTAAAAGTAAACAAACGAAAAGAAAAATTGTAGCGTAATTGTTTTATCGCGATGATAAAAATCGTTGGATAACGTGTAACAGCGTTCATGTAACAACGTTCATGTAACATTTTAGATCGTGTCTGAGCTATATGAAAACCGTGTTCGTATATTGTGTTATATATATAGTTCGAGTGCAGAAGGTCGTGTCGAGTGATTGAATATCGATTTTAACTCAATGTCTAAATTCAAGAACTCACTTTGTTACTATTCTCATCCTTTCCTTTGTATACAACGTATACAGAAATATTCTCTTAATTTTAATACCAAACCTAGCACGGTTAAGTGGGAAATAGTAAAGATACTATATAATAGTAGGAAATAATGGGAAAAAGTAGAAACTTTACAAAATGGAATAAAGGGAGACATAGATAAAATGACTATACGTGTATTGGAAAAAAATTCGCGAAGACTTTGAAAAATCGCGATAACGTTAAATTAAAGTGATAACGTTGAACGCGGAATTTTTAATGGAAGTTTGGAAAACGGTGATTTGGACCATGGTTGGTATAGTGTTAATACGCAGTCAAGCACTAGTCAACGTTAAAAATGACTAAAGACCTCAAACATTGGTAGCACCCATGAATAATTAATTAATTAATTAATTCCATCTTCACGATACTGGAACGATGCACACGTCTCTCGGTTTAGAACAAACTTAGGTTAACAGCGTTACTTGCACGTGGAACTCGAAACAGACCGGTTTTTGTTTCCAACTAAACTTCCGAACACTTTATTCACACGTATAACTTCGCAGTTTCTCTAACAATGAATAAACAACGAAAGAAACCGAAGGAAACAAACTTAGAGGCACTTATGGGCATCATAACCTCAAAAATGACGCAGTAATCTCGCACGCGTTATAGACCTAACCTAAACTCGTTCACTCCTAACGAAGCCAATAACTGAACGCATGAAACGTCGCGGAGAGGAGACTAGATGGCGCCTGAAACCACGCAGAAGCGTACGTATTCGCGAGACGGTAATTGGACAGGCGCGCTCTGTTTATGCGATTTAATTAGGTAGCCGCTGCGTTTGCGGCTACACGGATCCCTTCGATCTCTTTTCACATCGACTGACATTGAAATAAAAAGTGCGCATACGTGTTCTGAAGCGTCGCTAGCGTACACGTCTGCTTTCTATGCTCCTGAAATCGAACTCGATCGGAAGCCGATGGCGGGACACGGTGAACGCGTTTTTTCAGCCCGATCGATGCGCGTATCATTCAGCTACCTCGAGAATTATTAAACCTTTCAACGTTGTTTCAGGTATATTAACCCTTTCGCAGCCTGTGTAGGCACTTCGTTCACGGAGTGCTTCTCGAGTAGAGTACTATACCGTATGCTTTTATATGCTTTTTAGTTTTTAATACAAATTCGGTATAAACGTACGAACTTCGGCAATTTATTTTATAGATAAAAGCACGATCGAAATTTTATTAAAAATCCGTAATTGTTTTATTAATAATTGTAGATTACGTGATAGCGTATTCAATTTTTGTTTTAATTATGTTAATAATGTACTGGTTCTTAGTAAATATGAATGACAATTTGCAGATTTGATGTTCGTAAAATACTCGAAGAATTGATTGCTTTGGTCTCTTTCCACGATACATTGAAACAACGTCACGCTTTATAATTCCATTTGATTCCTATTTCTCAGATACTCCACGATTTCTTCTTTTGTGTTAACAAGAGATTCCCTGGATATCTAGAAGGTGAATATATTAAGGATCGAGTTATAACCACTCAACACGCTTCAGGCATTAACTCCTACGGTCAGATGTTTCATAGATAATTCCTTTATTATTCAAATCCAGAGGCTTTCTCTAGATTGCCTCCGAATAAGTTTTTATTAAAGACTATCTGACATATTTTACTTTTCTTCTTCCGTTTTGTACCTATTTTACTCTTCTACCAGTAGTCCTTGGTAGTTTTTATGAAGAATCGTGGCACTTAAGATGGTTCTAGGAAAAATCGTTCCTAGAATTTTGATTATTCGATAATACCCAAAACACCTTTACCTTTTATAGTTTCAAATATTAACAAATTATTATCATTATATATCACTAGATAGATAGCATTTAATTTTCCAGTTGTTTCCACCCGTGACAAGACTGAAGTGTTCATAACCTAAAAAGATTTGCGAAACTTTTGTTTCATAGTGAAGGCAAAATTTTAGGAAATATAAGATTCTGGTCCCATTAAATATTTGCAAGTTTTGAAGAAACAAGTGACTTTTCCATTTCTCTCCGTATCAGTTCACTTTGTATCGTCCGCCGCCTATGTAAAAGGATGTTCTTGGATGAAAGTCCGCAAAGAGCGGAGAAGTTCAGCGAGGAAACGCTCCGTTGACGCGGTCCAGTTCGCCCGTTGCATTCAACGTTCACCGTGCTAATTTCAAAGGCATCTTTTCACTACCCTTGCGAAGGAAAACCCTTAATTAGAGCAACCGTGTAATTCTTTAAGAAGCTTGGCATTTTATCTGACAAGAAAAATCGTGTTTAGCAGACGATGGAATGGACGAAATCGCGTGTATGCAGTTATTTGTTATGACGGGTCTTTGGATAGAAGAATACGTGTGTTTTGCATTGTGTTGGAATTTAAATACAAAATTTGGAAATTCCAAAATTTCAGTAATTTAAAAATCTGAAAATTATAAAATCCTAGGAGTTGCAAAATTGGAAATTGGAAATTCAAACATAGAATAATTTTAAAAATTGAATATTGAGAAATTTGGAAAGTGGATAGTTCAAAAATTTGAAAATTTGAAAATTCTGAATTAACAAATTTGAAAATTTGAAAATCCGCAATTAACAAATTTGAAAAATCGAAAATTTGCAATTAACAAATATGAAAATTTGAAAATTCACAATTAACAAATTTGAAAATTTGGACTTTAGAAATACGAATGTGCGAAAATTTGAAGAGTATATTTTCGTATATTGTGCTGGATGCTTTGAAGTAAGAACCAAGATTTCTCTCACAAAGAAGTATCACGATAAAAATTGTTTTCTTTCCCCTTTTCTTTCGCGTTTCTACCGCGATAAAGGCTGTTATTATATGCAATCTACCGGAGCTCGTCCGGGATGAAAACTGACGCAGAATGTGTCGAGCGTGCTTCGACTTTGAAGTTCAAAAGGCAAATGAAATTGCCGCGAAATATTCAATGTGGAACTGAGAATGGGTTAAATAACAGCTGTTTGTATTCTCTCTTAAAGTGAAAATGTTCAAAATTGCTTGGCCATTACGGGAAGGATAATTTCAAATTACTGTCTACACTGGTTGAAAAGTAGTACTTCGAAACTATTGGAAAGTAAGAATAACCCATTAGCTGGCACAATTCCCATTTGGGAATCACGAATATTAAAGGTACATACATATCATAACATTGTTCATGATCATCAAGATGTCTCCTTTTCGTTAAATAAAAGAAATACATATTTATTTAGTATCATTAAAATTAATTAAAAATCGAACTTTGAAAGGCGATCAAAATTTATAAAATTATATAATTTTCATGGAATACACGTTAACATTTAATGCATTGACAGTCGATTACAGATCACAGTTTCAATTTGCATCTGGGAGTTTTAATTTAGTAACTTTTTGATGAGTATAGTTAGACGTTAATAAAATATAGCAGCAAGGAAATAAAATAAAATTTTGTAAATTATAGATGAAGTATATGTAATTTTCAGTGTTATAGAAAGTTGAATATCATTTCCATAAATTTTTCTAACGCATAAATAACTATTTACGTTTGCTCGGAATTTACGTACAAATTATGTTCAAGTTTGGAAAATTACTTCATCGTGTCGCCAGAAATAGAACTAGCTTTATCTAACAGTCTTGTGGTATATACATAGTCATCCATTTAAGATGCCTCTGTTAACGTCACAGACCATTGACCACCCTCAACGAGCTTTTCTAATTGCCTGGCCGATCAATCCCAATAACCGCAACACTTCAGGTCATAACAATTTCAGATCACTATCACACCCATTACATAAAACTTAATGATACTGAAACAAAGAACTTTTCGGTATTTCAAAGAATAAACTTTGTAAAATATTATCTTTCTATTCTTATCAAATTTGATATGTGATTTTATATTACAATTAATTTAAACACGATGAAAGTTCATGTTACGCGACCAACGTTCTACGACACATTCACAGAAATATTATATAAGTGACAAACAAAATATTTTAATATCTTGACGTACTTACAAAACAATACACAAGACCCAAAATTAGTACAGAAATTTAATTCTAGTAATAAAAAAATATTCTCGAATTGGAGATATTTAAATACATTTACAATTAAATTCATTGTACATACAGGTACGTAAATACGTTTGATTATCTCAATTTAATACAAAAATTCACTTCTAGACATCAATTGTATCTCGTACGCCACATTCTGTAAGCCAATCGAATCTGATATTTATTTCGAAGCCAATCCAGTATTTGTTACGAACCAATAATGAAACACAAGTTTCATGAATTTTCTATCTAACAATAAAAAATTAATTATCCCAATTTAATACGAAAGTTAACTTCTACAACACCAACTGTATCTCATACCCCACATTCTGCGAGCCAATCCAATCTGATATTTATTTCGAAGCCAATCCAGTATTTGTTACGAACCAATAATGAAACACAAGTTTCATGAATTTTCTATCTAACAATAAAAAATTAATTATCCCAATTTAATACGAAAGTTAACTTCTACAACACCAACTGTATCTCATACACCACATTCTGCGAGCCAATCCAATCTGATATTTATTTCGAAGCCAATCTAGTATTTATTACGAACCAATAATCAAGTACGAATCGAACGTCTCGCTAATTTTCTATCCACCAATGAGAACCCTTTACAGCGCGACCGCAGCGCCCCTAGCGGCGCGCCCCAGTAACACGAAAGCGACGATCTAAAACCTCTTCACCTTACCACTGCCCGAAACAAAACTGACACTCGACCGAAAGCGTTTTCCATCAAAGGATTCGAGGCGAACAAAACAGTCAGTGGCCCTCTGTTTCTCTTTATTCCCGCCAGTCATCTCCCAACTCGGCTTATTTTTCCCCGCGGTCACAGATTCTCCCGGACGGAGAACAACAGAGGCCGAAGTGGCGCGCTTCCGCCGGATCCGGCCGTATCGCTTTCATCACGTTTGCCCCGGGGGCTGGGCACGCGACTTTGTCGGCGCCTTTTACGGGATTACAACGACTGTATCTTCCCGCGTAATCCACCGCCCACGTGTCCATGGGAATTACGCGGTCGGCCACGCGAACGTAAATACTGAACCAGTGGGCCCGCGGTAGACGTGTCCGTCGATTCGATACGTCTTTTACAAAAGTCCGATTCCCAGCGCCCTCTGGACCGTTTAACGTTGCGCATATAACTGTAGCGTATATACAGTACTACTGGCCCAGCGCTCGAAGATCTACGCACTATAGCGTTCGCTGCTTCCCCTCTGATTCTTGGAACTGCGTTCACGAATATCGTCGATATTAATTTATTACTCTTGCCTATGTGTGTCCTTTCGCTAGAGGAATTCTCAGAAATTGCTTGCCTGAGTAGTCGCATAGACGTGATCCCAGATTGTAACCTTAATGGATAAAATATGAGAGTATTATTGAACGCAAAGATTACCTCTTTCTCTTTGTTTATACCTAATTGTAATATTATGTAAGTATAATATAGCGTTCTTTCCTTAGGTAATTTGCTGTTGGTGTGAGGTTATATTTTCATTGATTTTCATTCATACAATGTTTTTCATTTTGAGGTTAAATTTCAAAATTGTAGTTTAATGTGAAATGGATATAACGTGATGCATTTTCGACTGGTAAGAATTATATTACACTTTCGGTACTATTAATTTAGTCTATTTACATCGAATTTTCTTCGAGTTTCATTAAAAGGTTAAGAAATAAAAATGTCAAGTGTTGTCACATCTCTTAGCTTTACGTCATTATTGCAAGTGCCCTTTTAAGTATATTGCATATTTCCTGAATCGATATGACTCTGTCATTACAATTACTTTGATGTTAAATATCAGACTACAAAAATCACGACTATTTAAAATGTCGACAAATCTCAAATTCCTAGCTCGTTGTCGTTTAGGTTTCTGACATGGAACGGCATAAACCACGACTCGGATGAAGTATACCCTCTGTACATAACGCGCGACGCGACGCGTCCATCCGTGCGACGCTGAAGAACGCACCCGGCTGGCGGGTTAATGGCGCAGAATCGTCTAGCGGTGTCAGTGTGTTACACACGTGGTCCGTGGCGGCGGCTGATCGCCCACGCGCTTGGGCCTCGTGCCCCGCGTACCGGACGTGCGCACGCCGACGGATCGTCTGCGCGACGTGGTTGCTGCTTACGGTGCCGTGTGTTTTCGCCGGTTCAACGAGCAGTCGAGTTTTCTGGGAAGCGTCCGGGAAGCCCGACGACCGATCGGCGATCCAATTCAGCGATTATCCGAGCCGCGGGTACGATTGTTAGCCGGTCGTTGCTCTCCGTGCACGCGGACTCCATGTTACGCTTTTCTGCGATTGAATAACGAGATGACCGCCAGAGGACACCACAGTCGAGCGTATGACGGATTCGTCTAATCTTCGTTCCGCGTAGGGGGTGATCCGGTTTGATCTACGGACGTTTATGTTTAGAGGACTGTGTTGGATTGTAAGTTTTCTTTTTGACTCTTTGAGTCTTTAGAGGACTATGTTGGATTGTAAGTTTTCTTTTTGAGAATCAATCCGGGTTCGTTTGAGTTTATTTCTTTTACAGTTTATACGGGTCTTTTCACGTTTTATGGTTAATCTACTGTGACCTGCGTGATCGATTTGAAACTTTTCGTTGGAAGCTACGTCACTTTGTTTCCTGTCTTTGCTTATGTGGTATCTATAATCGAGTTTTTAATGTATATCTCTTTATCTAAGTTGCTTTTCTTGGTTTCGTTTTTTGGGATTTATATGTAGGCTGCATCAACTATCGCGACTGTCAGGTTGAGGTAGGTTTGATGTTACTTAAATGTCTTTATTCCCTGGTATCCCTCATCATCTGCCTTAATTCTACACGGGAAATTCTATCAATTCAGTATTATTCAAATATTAATACAAAATGCAAAAGTTTGGTTGTAATTTATTATTATATGACATAAGTATTCACTGATTTATTGTCTTTGTTGCCAATATTTTTGCAGCTCGGTTCATTGAACCTATTCTTCGTATATCTTGTGCTTACGTAGTACAAAACCAGCAAATTCTGTACTTCAATTTGTATCAATTTGCTTACTTAAACCGAACCAGTGTTCACTATACTTGCGTTGCACGAATAATCGTAACTATACTTGAGTATTTCATAACGATTTAAGTATCCAATACACATCCAATAAAAGAATATGAATATTGTTCAAGTGTTTGGGGAAGATGTTTAAAATAAATTTACAGAAATATTCGTTGGAAATTAGCGGATATTTGCAAATTCGAGATGCTAAATCGACGTGATTCGAAAGTAATTTAGATTGTACGTAGAAGCATTTATCTTATGCCGGAATGTTACTTTTATTCCTGCATGATGACTTTTGGAAGAACGATTATTTAAGCGAGAAAGTGAAGGGGAGAGTGTGAAGAATTCGGTAAAATTCCGTGCTTCCTATTAACTAGTATTACGCTGCAATTTTCTCCTGGTTCGCGAGGGGAGTGTACTTCGAATACTTCTTTTTTTTCCTTTTTCGAGGAGAAAAGTTGAATCACGATGGTATTCGAGAAGTTGTGGAATAGAGGGAGCGAAGGAGTTTAATTTCGAATTCTACTCGAAAGTGATTCTCAACTGCACGTGCACGTTTCGATGCTTCCAAATTGCAAACTGACGTGACTGAAGCACCTGGAACGTATCGCGTTGGAAGTAATTAAAACTAATTTCCACGAGGTACACGCTAAAACATGTAGTAATTACGCGTTAAATTTCGTATTCAATAATAATTTAATTTCTGTCCATTTGTAAAATCACGATACGTTGCAATCACGAGTGTTGGAGTAATTAACACATCGAGAAAGTCGAAGGGTAAGACACGTGTATCTAAATAATTTTTATGCATGGAATTCTACAGACGAGGGCCTGTGTTTGCACAATTAGTGTAATCTAAATTATCACCTCGTGTCTCAATAATTTTTAATAACTTTGAATTTTAATTCAGTAGAGATAATTTGATAATTTCATGTTAAATTTGAATCTATTTTTTGGCCATGCTTTGGATTAAAGTCTAAATCTCTATAGATGAAGTTGTAGAGAGAAGGAAACATTCATTTGTGAAAATATGATATTCAAGGCACGAGAAAGTAAGGAATATGAGATACTTCAATATGTCTAATTAAAAGAACGCAGTTGCATACTTTCTAAACAATTAAGACCTTTCTTCTGCAAATTCTTTTGCAAAAACAATCTTACAGGAACCTTTTACGTAATGGTAATATTTATTCATCTTGTTACATCATCCACTTCGCGAGTCACAATAATGCAAAACCAGTATATACAATCATAAAATGCTAATAAAGGAATGTATGCAATTTTTTTCCGCTTTCCCATACATTTAGCATGGGAAGAAATTTTTAATTAGCACAGTCTTTCCTTTCAATCCGCTGACGATTACAATCGTTCCTCGAATGCAGCGCTGTCCACTTAATTGGCCACCGATTTGCCGTCTAAGTGGTCGCGAGCTAACCCCACCACTTCTTGTAATCGCCCGTTCGAAGGACCTAACTTTATCCGTGATTAATGTCTACGATAAGTCAACTACCAATGAATCACCGAAAAAGAAAGAAGATAGCGTCTTCAAATTCCTTTCTTTATCGCTGTAAGATTACTATAGCGAAATAGTCGAAATTCTTACGAGCAAAATGATACCAACCACGACTGTATTCGAATCAATATCGCGTTTCTTAAAAATAACGTGTCCAGATATGACTTGTATAAGGCGGGAGCAGGGCTGAATGTTATCCAAACAACAGTTTATGCTGCGCCTCGCTCGCGCCCTCTGTTTCTCACTCTCACTCTCGATGTATTCACGTCGGAGTGACCCGAAGTCAGATCACACTGGTCAATTCGTGGAAGCCCATCACGCCGGGTAAATAGCCACGCTCGGTCCCAAACTATAGCTGCTAAGACTGGCAATACTGTGCCTAAGGAATGGTTTAACCGCGTTTCCAATACATCGCGATTTCGCGCGTCATTCGTGCTCGAAGGTTTAATTAAAATCGAAATAATTTATTCAGCGCGTGGGTGCCACTGGTGGCGCTGTTGTCGATCGACTCGAGTTGAATACTGCGACTATCCCGCGAACTCGGGGGCCGTGTAAATACGCGTAAATACACGTTGCCGCGAATCTGGGCAGCTTGTGTCATTCCGTGGGCGAGGATCACGTGTTCCGCGTTAAATTAAACGGCCACGTCGCGGTAACGAATTGAACAGGGGAATCGTTTCCAGGACTTTGGATCGTTTCGTGTCTTTTGTTCTTTTTCTCGATTGAACTTGAGAGTCGACGGGTGTCTCGCTGGACGTGGGTGCTATAGGATCGTGCACGCTGGAACGTATCGGATAAAGGGATACGTGGTTGCCTATGAGATAGAGTTCCTGTCCCACGGTGATTAAAGGAGGTAAAGCAGGTTGTGAATTATATTCGTTAGGTTTGTGGAAATTGTGAATACAGTCGGAGGGCTGATCTCGTTGGGGGAATAAAAGGATTTGAATAAATATCGGAGGAGATCCGTTATCGTTGGAAATCGTTCTTTAGGAATTAATTCGTTACGCAAAGGGAGCGTTATATGTAGATTTAATTATTTTGCTATTTATAAATTTAGAGATTTAATTGAGTTAACGATTTCATGACTTTTAATGTTTCCAATTTAATTTGTTTAATTATCTTAGGACATTTATGAATATATTTTAGCTTAATATATTTTTATATAATTGCAAATTTGATTTACATTTTTCAATATCTTCGAATGTCTGCGAAATTGTTTGTACAACTGGTATAAAGATACGTAGGAATGAGATGATCGAATGTGAGAATATTTATAAGTCACAAAGAACTAATAAAAATTTATTCGTTACTTTTCAAAAAATATACCATTAATATTGAAACTCTGTTTCGAAAGTTGTTTATTCGATAGTAGGTAATTTGCATGGTTTACGTGTTATCAAATGATGGCCGTCTCGAAAATGTAGTTAATCGTTAACCTTCGAATAAAATTTGAGTATGAATATTTCTATTTACAATTAGGGTATTTATCTATCTAGTTATCACGAGTAGCTATAATACAGTGCAATTTACATAAAAAATACTGACTCACGAATGAACCTTTTCTGATTTCCAACTTTAAAAATTTATTTTTTCCTTTAGACTTTAAACTGTTTATTTAAAAAAATTGTTAATTTAGAAGATATTTTAATTTCAATATTGAGAAATGGTATGCAATTTTAAAAATTCTTCTGAAAATTTTGAACTTACTAAGTACACGAAGTTCCAACAGGACTGTCCTGTATCACGATATTAAAATTAAAATAATTTCCAAAGTGTTACTTATTAACACAAATAATGCCATATTTTTCTACCAAAAAATTACGTATTACATCAATAGCTTAATGAACATTATTACATAATTTCACTTAAAGAATGTTTACTCAACTTTCAAAAAGGAAGAAAAGAAATATGAAAATGCAATTTACAACAATTCCAGTGTCACTTAAATAAGACACTGTGTATATACATTTCTTCCACACATCGCATCGAAGTAGTCAATAACATAATTGTTGCCCCAGTTGTAAGGCCCAAAAAGACGGATTTCCGATTTCTAATTTCTCTCATATATCTTGTACGTAATTCATTCTTACTCGAAAAAAAGAAGTTACGTCTTTAGACATCGCAATGGAGGAGCTCACGCATAATTAAGACACACCAGTAGGAAAGCAAACAGAGGGAACATGTTATCTTGGCTCGGTTGCATGGACGCCTCACCTTGGGGCTGACACGCTCGCTTCTCTGCTCCATTTGTCACGATAACGCGAAAACGCTATTAATTGGCCAGCTGTCGCCGGTAATAATCGATCACCAGGACTGCCTGATTTACGAAGAACTCTATCACACCACTCGAGCTGATACCTCTCGCCCACGTGCTCGTGTCAGCCATGATAGAACTCGATAATGATTGCCCAAGAATTCTTTTTCCATAAGACACCTATGTTAGAATGTCGATTATCTGCGCCCATTAACATCAGTTCGATTTATCATTAGCTAAACGTCCAACCGTATGAATATTGATTTTCCGATGATAAATTATATACCGGGTGTTCTGTTCGACTCGGAGTATTGGGATATTTTATGGAGAATTAAGGTAACTAAATTAGTGTCCTTAGAAGAGTTGTTTGGTATAAAAGTGGATGTTAGTCACTACTAGTCTGCTGTACGAGAATTTTAAATTCATATATCAAGTGAGAATATCGTTAGGCTTGCTAATATTTAGATATGTATACATAAATATAAATATTATTAGTTTCCAACTCATTTATCCGCAAATAAATTTATCAAAATCTCAAAAAGATTATTTTTAATATTCCAGTTATATTTATTTAAAATATATTTTCCATTAATATAAAAATACATGGTAATTGTATTCTTCAAAATCATACATGTATGCACCGTTATACTCGCATCTGCAAATACCAGAACATGATCATTTCGCTTTCATTAAATTCTCTAAAACTGTATTACAGAGAAGCTTCTTATCAAATGTCAACCCATTTAACAGATTAAATTTCGTGCTAACGCGATTGCATCTAGAAACGTCGCATAACCTCATTTTCAATTCTCGCTTTCCTAAATGTCCATAACGACGCAGCTGCCATCTACCGCGTGCTCGGTCGCGTTAACGAATCACGTGACCGTGCAAAAGTACGAGAGACGCGAAAAAAAGCAAGGGAATATCGTTAGCAATGCTGGCTGGACACTGGCGGTCGAGTCGTCACCTGTTTACAACGGATCGCGTTACATCGGACAGAGGCAGTGACTGCGCGTTAATAGATCGATGTCGAAGGACACACGTAGGTTTGTTCGTCGAACGCGCGACCATTATCCGGATTTTCATTTCATCGATTCCTCGCTGCTGGATTTGCGTCAGCCCGAGGCGACGGTGTCCTCCATGGAAGGATTTATGAAGATCTCATTGGATTTTTTCCCTTTCCTCCATTTACCCCCCTCTGCCACGCTTTTTCTACGTTTCCCTAGAATCGTTCGAGTCCCACGCGATGGATTGAGTAAAATTGCGAGGTCTCCGCGCGAGATGTCTCGCGTCTCCCTAGGGGCTGCCGGTGAATGCTAATGGCGGCGTCGAATGTCGTTTAAATACAGAGGCGTTCGCGGACACCGCGAATACGAGGCTGCGTAAAAATTTATGTCTTCTACTTAGATCGTGATCTACCGATGACGAACCACGCTAACTATTTTTATACCGTGGGTCACACGAGTTTTTTATCGAGTTGGAATTAACGATTTTTCTTGTCTTTTTTGGAGGGACGGGGCCATAATGGTTGGTCGATAAGTAGTGTGGGATTTTTATATCAGAGGTTTATTTTTTCCAGCACAAAGTAGTGGACGTAATCAATTAAATATGTATAATATAATCACGTGTAAATTATAGTTATACAGTAACCGATAGAATAATTGAATAGATTATATATTATTGAATTATTTTTATTTCGGAAAAATGACTGGCATTTTAAATATAAATTTTTAAATTTATGATATCACTTTTTGGCTAATATTTATTTAGGATATTCAATATTTTTTAAATATTTTGGAAGAAAAGGTAAAAGTTTTAGATTTAATTCTGTGTTAAATATTTTATTTGTATTCTTTCTTGGGTAATTAATTAATTTAATTAGCTTACCGTTGTTTTTAGGATTGTCGTTAGAGTTATTGGATCTTTAGAATATTCTTGTAAATACATAGGCGCATATGCGGTATTTTTTAAAGTGTTAAAGTTATATTTTTGTTATACTGGATATTACCTCTTTCGTACATGATTTATGAGGCAACTTCAAAGCGTATCACGTGTTTACCGTATCGACATTTAATACCGATGCTTGAGAAACTGATGAGAAAACCGAGAGAAGTGATTTCTGATGGTATATACTTTTCGCAAACAATAATTTAACTAAACCTAATAAATAATACTCTTCATAAAAATGATGAAAAAGAGCTTAAAAAATTTCATGTAATTCATTTTATTTTAATAATCTTATATTGTCATAGTATTATGAAGTACTTTATCTCCAAAACGTCTATTACATCTCTTTACCATTTACATTTGCAAATTTCTCCTCACCTGTAGTCAAACAAAATTCAAAAACACATTAATTCTATCTTCGCACACAGGTTATCATTCTCATAATAAATATATAAATTGTTTTCATTAATATTGAAGATAAACGACTGAGTTTACACAACATTGCTAATTAAGGTCACAGGTCATTGAACTTATCTCAACATCGATTACAATACCACGTTATGAGAGACAGATGTTAACACATAAGAAGTTGTTAATAACATCAGAATGACCTTCAAGAAGACCTTGATTGCATTATATCTTATGATCATTAGAAATACGTTACAAAATGAAGCACACAAACTCCCCTTAATCGTCTATTCATAGTTCCATCATCGGCAAAGATAATTCAAATTCTCCAAACAACCAAGACTCCTTATACAGTGTGCCCTAAAAATCGTGGTGCAGCAAGCAGGGTAATGATTCTGCACGCAAAAATGAGTCGAAAAAGAAGAAGAATATTTTTTCATTTCAGGTTTCATTTTCGAGAAGAAAGAGTTTGAAAATCTGTCAGCTGTGTGCTAACCACACACTAATCGACAGATTTTCAGCCTCATTTTTCTCCAAAACGAAGACTCGAATGAGAAAATCTTATTTTTCTTTTCCAACTTATTTTTTAACGTAGAATTATTATTCGGTGGGTATATCACGATTTCTGGACACCCTGTATCACGAGCATGATCATGAAACGATACAGTTGAGCCGTCTAACAATTTCGCGGTATCCATCGCGAGGTTGAGTAGAGCTGCAGTCTCATCCCCCTCAAGGTTATTACGAAACATTGTCAGACTGGCTCCCATAAACATCTCCGTGTAACATAAAACCCATTCATTCCCGAAAACGCACTCGAAGCTCGTTTTCCTTGCTGCCAGTCACTCTCGTCAGACGTCTCTCGTCCAGCAGCCTCTTCATCTCTAGTCCCGTTTATGGTTAATGCTTGGCGTATGCGCGTCTTCCGGCATTCGTCCCTCTATCGTTTCGATCCTTTCCAACCAGCCACTGTATATGCCATACACCATCCTATCTCGTCTCGTCTGGTCGCGGAAGGCTCGTGGTCCCATAAAGATCCCTCGCTAGAGGTAGCAGCAATGGGAATCTGCCTAGCCAATGCTAAACTCGGTATGGTCAAGTATCCATTTTTTAACTACTGTCTAAAAATCTTGCATTCAACGTTATTTTTTAATTTCATGGCTTTTTTATCATACAAGTATGTAGAATTTTTGCAAAAATAGGGAGAGTTCTATTCGATTATTAGTTTATCTAAAATTTTTCTAAGATAAATAAACAGGTAATATTTTAGGTTTTAATTTTGCACTATTTGTGAGATAAGAATATTGGAAATTAAATTAGAGTAACACAAAATATTCACAATTAAATTTTAATACAGGACTTAGTCACCAAAGCATCTCATTTTTTACTTTTCGACTTTCAAAAAACGAAGTTTCTCATCGGAAATGGTAGTGTTGGAGTCAATTAGTTTATTCAGATATTTGGCTTGAGATCTTATCATAAGTATATATTTGCCAGTAACTTTCTTGGGCTCCGACAGAGGGCACAGTCGAGTTGGTTACTATGCTTATAATGGCTATAGTACAGTGTCTGGGGCAACGCCTATGAGGGTGTGATCGCCGTTTGGAACCTTACAGATACCATTTCCTTACATGAATCTAACAAACATAACTGCTGCTATTACAAAAATTTCTCTCTTAACACCTGAACTTACAATACTAGTTACTCCGCTTTGTACTATTATTTTACTATCTTATTTAAACTCTCTGTCTACAGAGTCCTTATGCATGACTATAAAACAAACTAATACAAATCAAGTAAAAAATTAATTTTCACTTTCACAATTGTCAGCCTGCACAATCTCCCTCAGCGTTCCTAACTCGGCAGTTCTCAACAGTCAAGACTTTACCCATTACATTCCTCCACCTTCGAGCCACCCGACAGTATCACAGACTCTCTCAGGTCTTGCTTCAAATACTACAGCCTTTACGATATCCCCAAGAGGACGCCCCTGCAAAGGGTTAAATACCAATCTCCCTTCTTATTCCGTTTCTCCCGAGATCCACTCATAGTCCTCTTCGCCCACCGCGTGGTTATCTGACGTCGAGTCAAATGACCAGCAGCCCCAGTGCCAAAGACCCCCGATGAGACCAGGTTCTGGTTTTCAGGCTGGCGTAATCGACAGACGTGCCACATCGCACGGGGTCGCCGGGACTCTACAGTAGCTGAGAGGCGCCGGTGAGATTTCCGCGTCGCATCAAAGGAGGATCGGGGTGGTCCAGGAGGGAAAAATTAAGTCTGGTGGAGGAGAGCAGGAAGTGGGGCCGGTGCTGGCCACCGGGACGCTCCTCGGTCTTTTCCGCTTCAGGATGTCGTACGCCAATCGATTCCCGTCCTCGCAGCACACCCGTTATCGCAGCAGCTGGGGTCCATCCTCAGTCACTGTGTTCAATCGAGCCGACGTGCCCAGGCCCTCGCCGGAAGAGGAAGAGTACGCCGAGTTCTATCACGAGCGTCTGCACTCGGCCCAGAGCAGACAGTTGCTGCCGTTGCAGGAGGACCTCGCCGATTGGATCAATAAAACGTTGAGTGAGTAGCTTGTCTGATTTTCTGTTGGGGTCTTGGATAGGGTGCGGGTGGGCGCGGGAAATTTTGGGGTTGGTTGGGTCGGGTGGTAGCTGGAGAAGATTTAGGGTGGCGTGTCTTGATAAGGGAGCATGCTTACGACATGGGTTTGTCTGGTCTGGGGGTACAGGTGGAGTTTGGGCTGATGCTCTGCTGTGTACTTGGCTTAGTGCTGGTGCTTGAGGCAGATACGTGTGGCAAGAATATGTATTTATATCCTATGTTTGTAGTTTTATTTTATACAGGGTGATAGAGAAATAATTTTATTCATTATCCCCTGAGAAATAGTTTTGATAATTGTTTACAAATTTTTGAACAGTTATTGAACATGTATTAGAGTGTTTAAGTAAATTAATGCTGTTTTTTATTGAGATAAAAATGTCAGTATGTTACATTTAAGTACATATTACAGATTGATAGTTCTAGTGTTAAGTAACTTCAACCTAGGTAGCTTTCTCGTGTGATCATAAATAAGGTAACATGATATTTTAGGGATTTCCAGTTCACTGTTCCAACTTGTGTATTTTATAAACGACATATCATATCCGATTTTCATTTCCACAAACATAAAGCTTGATCTTATTCTAATTAAAATGAAATGAAAAATATACAATATAAAATGATAAAGATATATTTATTTTTATATCATGTATATAGGTAGAGTTTTCTAGTTTCATATACGGTATTTTATTTTCCGAGTACCAGAGACAGAAGGAAGGGATTGAGTGTCGAATTAGCTAGAGGCAAGGAGACTCATCCTGTAAGATGATCTTGAACAACGCAGAGAGTAACCTGTTTTCTCGACAGGGCCTGTAATCTTGCCTGTTGAACTGGAAACGTGCATTCTTGATTGGTTAATTCGATAGATGTAATCTGGTGATACGATAATCTTATTTAACGATAGTATCGATATTAGTCGATTCAAAATTTGATATTGGAAATTCGTCAATGCCCTGTTAGTCTAAATACCTCGAAGTTAGGATTTTAGGATTAATGATTCGTAAGAATCGGATGAAGCGATGGTTTATCGATTGAAGTGCTCTGGGAATGGTTCGTAGCACGTGACATGTTAGTCATGGATTGCTGAGGAACAGTGAAACCTCTGAAAGGGACTGTGGTTTTTTCCCTCTTCGCTTTTTATGGGATTTTGTTCGCAAACCGTGAATCTTTGCAATCATGGCCGAGAACCGTGAAGAAATAAACGGTAGGAAATATTGTTTCGGGATTCGAAGCAATTGCGTTCTAATTAGAAATGTGCAGTTTGAAATAATAAGTACAAGAAGCAACTCGAGCAAGTTATTATATAATGTGGTCTAACTGGAATGGTATTTGGTCATTTTATTACGAGGTCTAAGATAGAGTATAGTGCGTAGCTATAATTATTGCGAAATTGTTTATAAGAATTAATGAAAATATGTTTTTCGATATAAATTCTTTGATTATTTTTTCTCGATTAATTTTTTATTAATATTCTGTGTATAATATTCACCCTATAAAAATTGTTCATACTATATCTTTTTCGTGCAATAATTTTTGTATTCGTATTATAACACCGATTCTCAGTTTATTGAAATTGAATTTTTAATTAATTTATTGTCTTATTACGTACAATGTCAGTTGCAAATGTTGACAGTATTTTAGAGAAAAAATAAATATCTGTCGGATCACACTGTACATGAAAATTCAATTTTTGACGGATGGAATAACTTCAGCGATTGAGCTATGCACACGAATTTCCGATAACCATCAGCCAATAATTTTTCTGATTTACGAGGTGCTTCTGCGGAAATTTGCAGCATTCGCTTCACGTAATGCAAATACATTTTCGTTCATGAATCAATGTTTTAACCAGTTTATAAAAATTTCTCATAATTTTAGATAATACTTGCCGGAAACGAAATTTGTTCAAAATTGAAATATTTGATTTTTAGAAAATATTATATATCGTTTATTTAAAAATGCAACGTTCAAAATTTTGATCTCAAATGCTTCGTCTAAAATTTGAAAAGCACATGTTGAAAATTTTGAACTCATTTCCACGTTTTACTCTTCCTCGAGGATATTCGGTTTATTTCCATGAAAACGAAAATTTACTGTAGATTTGAATATTCAACGAATCTCAAACCCATAACTTCCCTACTTTCTTCAATATTTGAAGCAAATCGCAATAAATTTAAATATTCAAGGAGGAATTTCAACTCATCACCGAACTTTCATCTTCCTCGGTCAGATTCGACTGATTTTCATGAAAAAGAAAATTTTCTGCAGATTTGAATATTCAACGAATCTCAAACTCATAACTTCCCTACCCTTTTCAGTATTCCACGCAAATCGTGATAATTTTAAATATTCAAAAAGTTTCCAATTCGTTACCAATCGTTAAACCTATTTCCATGACTGTTACTAACCTCCAGTTCTCGTTCCAAGGGAAAATAAAAATTTAACATTTCCTTATTAACCCTTTCCAATATTCGAAGCCAATTATAATAAAGTTAAATGTTCAAAAATACCCTAAACTCTTCGCCAAGCATTCGATCGATCTTCACGACCATCGCTGACATTTGTTGACAGAAAAAGAAAAAGTTAAGTATTCAAATATCCCGAGCTTTTTCTTATCTGAAACAGTAAGCTTTTATTTTTACGTGCTTCTGGTTGCGAAAGTTACGAGGTGCAGAAAGGAATCGTCGTGACGTAACGAGGATCGGAGTTCCGCGCGTGCACCCGGCTGCTTTTTTCCGTGGCGTTTCCTTCGCGATGCGGGTTCGCCTTAAAGGGTCGGAGGAAAGAGCCCGTCGGGCTGTGGCATACACAGCGTGCGTACACGACTTTCGTAGCGCACAAAAGGTTCGCATCTGGTGCGACGTGGGAAAGGATATTCGTAACATTTGGCCTTTCGTTTCGTCACGTTTTTGGCGGACGGTCGCGCGGATTAAAGCCGAGTTCACATTTTATATTACAACACGTTTCGCATTTTCTAATATTTCATATCTATATTTTAATATCACGTATTATGTCGCGCCTTTAATTTACATATATATTAATATTATATTTTCCTGTCTAGTGATTTTATATTTTCCAATATGTAATGTATTTCTGATCTTGCATTTTTTAAATATTGTATTTGGAGGTAGACGATTTTGTTAGGCAGAGTTCTTGGTAATTTTTATTTAAAACGAAGAGAAAATTATTAAAAGTAGAGGTGAATATAATATACGTACATGGTTATATATTATACGATACTATTGTACTAAACTATGCTTTTATGTTATTGTTTTAAAGTATGGTTTTGTGTTATATTATAATATTGCTATAACTTGAAGTCTTTAATGCATAATTTTAATATAAGTCTCTGTTTTTCCTTATCTTTTTTTATCTTTTTTTTTTACTAATAAATTATGACGTATTTGTTACAAGTTCGTATTCAATGAAGATACTTAGCCTTCGTTTACATGATTATTCGTAGCTTATTTTTAACTTTAATCCTTCGTGTGTTTACCTTCGTCATACCAGTGCTAAAGTAATAGAATTTTGTAATACACGTTTAATTACATATCATAAACCACGCTCGTGGAAACGTAATTAAATTTTTGGACAAATATTGTATCAAATTCTGAAATTGCAAAGCCTTTGTGTCATAAATTTCATAAACCCTCTGGTAGGACAGTAATAGAATTCTTAATGTGAATTTTACTAAAATCTAAAATTATAATATGTAATTCCGTATCATGAACTTTCTAACACAAAAATTTATAATATAATACAAAAAAAATAATAAGTAAATAAGTAAAATTAATAAGAATTTAAAATGAATTCTTTTTTGGGCTCGCGGAATATTTTCTGTTTAAAAATGGCATGCATAATTCGAATAGGTATCATGGAATGTGTTTAATCAGTGACGGATGAAATGTGCACCGTTTAACAGGGATGAATTTATTAGTGAATAATTTGCATCCATAAAATGGAATTCATTATGAAAATGGAAATTTCGTTTGGGCTGCATTGATTAGAATCCTTGAACGCATGCATGATTCAAGAAATCGTATAAGGACAGATGATCGATGTCGTGTCGCGAGGTGGATTTATGTACATCAAACAGGGAAGATAAGAAATCGATGTCGAATGAATTTTTAAAATACTAGAAATATGAACTTATAAACGAATCAAGAAAAATCTCGCTTATAACTTCACACGAAATTTAAATTATCGATTGAATAATTATATTACGAAAATAAATATTAACGATAATAATTATTATCAGCAATTAAAATTCTGTTTATAGAAATTTTTTCACGTCATAGTACATTTTTTATACGAAAGAAAATTTAAATAGAAAGATAGAATAATTTGGTGTAATCGTCTAATTTCTAATTGAAATAAACGAAGAGTAATTTGTCCTTTTCACGTCTAATTTGAGTCAGAAAATCGAATGGAAGTTGAGTAAGACAATAATTGGAATAATCACTTCACCAGTTATGGTAGATATAATGAAGGAACGATTGTAGGATAAAGCAAGCTAATTTCGGAGAAGGAAAGTTTGAAAGGAAAATTCGTTTTAATTGATCCATGTACATAGTTTCATACATGAAACTGCGGCATGAACTAGCCATCGACAGATAATCCTCTAGATCGGTAGTCCGATACGTTAACGAAGTTCGAAGTAGGTGAAAGTTCTCTCCATTAACTGGATTAGACGCGAAGACCACGAAACGGGAATTCTCAGCAGCGATGTACAGCAAATTATCATTGGAAGAACGTTACAATCTCTTTTCCCACCCTCTTTGAGAAAATAGGGGCGAGTTCCAGGGATACCATCATAGTCAATATTTTTACCTAATTTCTACTCAAAATCATAGCCATTTTTTATTATTTTACTTTCACTCGATTAGTTACCAAATCAGTTGAAAAGATTATTTACAGAAAGAAATTAATTTTGGTTTCTTTATTCATTTATTTATTTTCATCCTATTACTTAATTAATTTCATTGATCATCGAATATCAATTACCCTTTACTTTTATTAATTAGTCTAGGTATGTAGACTATATTTAGAGGAGTATTTCAGAGTATATTAGATATACGTTTTAGTGTCGGTTTACTATTTATTTCAAAAAATTATATACTTTTTATCCTGTCTGAAATTTACGAGAGATATTAATGGTGTGAGAAAATGGCTGGAAAGGATGATCTACCGTGGAAATGGACGTTCCTGTTTTTCATGAACCGACACTTCGTGGACAGTCCAAGCCTTTTTTCGATCTCTGGTACTAGTGTGACCGCCTTTCTGAGCTACTACTTTCCTAATACGGCTGTGATACGAGTCGATGCGTAAAATAGAACCGCCCTGATCCATCGAACGTCGCACGGAGTCACCGATCTTAGGCTACACCATTCTATCGAGTAAATAACGCCATTCTGTATCCTACTTTTGCGTTGCTGTATCGGTGGTCTATTCAGATACATCCTTGAAGAAGTCGTTGGCTAGGAGAAATTTGAGTGGAACATTTTTTACTTAAAAATATGAATATAATAATAATTTGATGGTCAGGTTGAATAGGCACTAATTAAAAAGTCTCTGATTGCATAATATATATAATATATAATTCTACAGGATTATACGAAGATTTGTGAAGGAAAGTAGAAGCAAAAATAGATAAATTCAGAATATTCTTTGATTTATACAATTGTGTTATTTGTTTATTTATATCTTTGTGTTAATTACTTGGAAGAATATCACGTACTAATAATAAAAATGCTAGTTCATTTCTATATATTATTTCTATATACTACTAAAATTACTAAAATTTCTAAAAATTACTGATTAAAATTGACTAAAATTGGAAAACCTTATTTTAAGTACGCTGCAGTAAATTTAAATGTAATTACATATTTGTATCTAAAATGAGATACTCTCCATATGCAACCCTAAATCATCGTATCTCTCTATATAAGAACAGTGTGCTATAATTGGCCACAGAAACTTCAATTTCTATAAATTATTATTAACTAAAATATATATCTGAGCACGATAAAAGATAAATTATTAGCATCATCGTAAACTACCATTCCTCCAACCCCATAGTATCCAAATGTTAATGTAAGCCACATTATTCCAATACGATTTTATATCGAGTAACAGTCTTTTGAAGTCATCGTTTAAATTGATTTTCCAATCGTTAGTCCATGTTCGCGTAATTTCGATGGGTCCTGGCCAAGGACTCGATATTCGAAATGGAACGAGTTGCCGTTTCGTCGTTCGATTTTTATCTCGATTACCCACAACGGTGTTATCGATGTCAAGGAAGGTTGTTTCGCCAAGAAACGTCTTGCAACGATCCGCCATATATTTTGGTGAACGGAGCGTGCGGACGATCGCGGTTTCAGGCGACCTCGAAGAATCCAGCCGCAAGATCTGGACCACCATGAAGGATTACGACACGAGCGGCCTCTCGATGAAAAACGACTAATACGCGAACCGACTGGTGCCGTGTCGTCTTTCTGGATAAGAACGGACCGCTTTGAATTGCGCGAAACGCGGTTGCCCGCGGTTTCAATTATATTCGCGACAGATGTCGCCGTTGAGTTATTCGACAGGACGATAGTAGGTTCTAGGTAGACCGAGTGTAATATAGATATAGAGAATGGCTGTTGGAAAGTGTCTGAGTATATCTGATGATTTTACTTATTTAATTGTATATGTTCAGACATCTATAACCAATTAATCATTAGTTACAGCTAACGACCATAGAGCTTACAGTTAATCTCACTTATAAAATCAAACATATCAAGAATCCATAACAAACTGCTCGTGCATCGACGTCTAACGACCAAATAACCTTCACTTAATCTCTCTTCTTAATCCAAACAATTGAAAGATCCATATTCAGTTGCTTATCATCTATGATCTAACATCCACAGAGTTATTAGTGAATCTCCTTTCTGAAATCAAACCGTTCAAACATTCATATCCAATTGCTCTTGAACCAATCTAAAAGTCGCAGAGCTATCAGTGGATTTCTCTTCTTAAACAATTCGAAGATCCATGCATAGTTGACTATCGTCTAACACCTGACAGCTATAGAACCTCTAGGTAATCTCTCTTTTAAAATCAAATAATTCAGAGATCCATACAAAATTACTTATCATGTAACATTTAACATCCAAAGATACTAGTCTCAAACTATTCAAAGATACATATCCAATTGTTCCTGAACCAACATCTAAGAACGACAGAAGTATCAGTGAATCTGTGTTCTAAAACCAAACAATTGAAAGATCTGTACCTAGTTGCTTATCGTCTAACATCTAACAAGAAAACCTCCAATTAATCTCATTTCCAGAGATCCATATCCAATTACTCATGAACCAACACCTAAGTACAATGCCAGTCTTCCACATGCAGTTAATCTCTGTTTCAAGACCAAGTAATTCAAAGACCCGTTCTTTGAGTTACTACTACTCATCTACTGGCCAACGTCCCAATCATCGATGCTTTCCTCGTTCATCGTCATTACCCCACCTAGCCACTCGGAGCAATAACAACAACATCAACAACGATTCCGATAGCCTGCCATTACGTCCCATTATATCGGCTCTCGGAGTACATACGCGTCTAATTATATCGCTATCACGCCTGACACTCTGGCCTACGGCTGCAGCTTCAAAGCTCTCGGACGAGAGAGATAGGTCGGCAGCCTTTGCATCGTACGCGGGGGTACCTCTGCCGTGTACGTTACTATTCTTGTTCCGCCGGTGTACGATTGAAGCGCGCATACCCACGCCCACGCATGCGCAGCAGCGGTGGCCGCTTGAAATGCAGCGTGGCGGTCAGCTCTCTCGTCTGCATTCAACCCATGGGGGAACTTAATGCGCGAGGGTGAGCGACACGCGGGGTGTTTGCGCGCCGGGGAAAAAAATAACCGCGGACCCGACGACGTTTCGCTGTTTGAACTGAATTATTTCGAGTCTGTCCACGGACGTCGCTCCAATTAGCGTTCCTCGTGGAAAGGTAAACGAACGCGGATCGCGGGTCCGACTGTAGTGCACAGACCGATCGTTCACGGTGATATGGCTTCCGTTTTGGTAATAACTGGACTTGTTGTGGTTTTCTCTCCATCCTTTTTTTCCTTGTTTGGGGGGAAAATATACCACCTTTCATGGTATTTTGTAGACTTCAAAATGGCACCGAACTTAGTACACTCAAGATGTTCTTTTTTCAAATTTTTTTTAGGTTAGGTTCAGTTAGGTTAAGTTCAAAATTTTTGAGATAGCTTAGGTGATTTATAATGTATTTCGTTTGTTTTATCATATTAGATATAGGATTAATAAACATTTGATGGGTGCAAAGGAAGAAACCTGTTTGTAACTTATCCAGAGTGGTCATAATTAGATCAAAGTCTCTCTGTGTCTTAAAATTCTGTGCTACAAGCAGTTGGTAGGGGTTAATGGGTAATTTTGATAAGAATCTGGCACTTTATGGGGATAGTACATAAATTTCATTCAGATGTATAGGTTAATGGGAGATCAGTAACTGAAAGCAGCACTTGCTACCATCTTATGAAGTCAGCAGACTATAAATGTTGCGTCTGCCATGATGACTCGTTTGAAGTTGTAGTTTCAAGATGTTGAACCACAAAGATTCATGAAAATAAAAATTTCTTGGTGCAGTTTTTGGGTACGAGGCTGTTTATTCTTTCTTTGAACATTATTCCAGTTGTGTGAAGAAGAGTGATTATGCTAGTGCAAGTTTTGGTCCTCGCAGTTGTAGTTTAAATGTAATTAAATTTCATAGTTAGCATTAGTTCACTGATAAGTAGAAAATTTTAAACGATCTTGGTATTAGTTTGATTATGATAGTGCTCGAAACAAAACCTATCTACAAGCCTGCCCTCTATGAACGAAAATAATTCTGCCATGCATGACTACTATGTCAATAACGGTCACAAAAAGTAAAATCATTATAGATCCATTTATATATAATTTTATAATTAAATTACATCCTGTCAAAAGCAGCCAAGTGTCTGGGTACTTTTAAGTAGCCTGTACGTTGCAGGGAGTGTCGTAATTGGTTGATTGATGTGGATTGGGGTTTGTTGGAAGCTCGTCGTTTCGTGGGGATTGAGCCGGTTTGGTTAGCCAAGATACTTCACTCTCTGTCCAAACTGAATAATACAAAATTATTCAATATTTAAACAATTTTTAAATTCTCTACCACGTAAATTACAAATTAATAACACGATACTTACCCGATCCTCGAAACTTCTTCAAGGTACTCCACAACATCGAGCACATAAATCTATCATGCTCGTAAACCCGTTTTTACAATCGTCTATCGCCATATTAGCGATAAAAATGTTAATTGAAAATGTGCGGGGACCCCAACATCGGTGCCAAGAGAAGGCAGTGTTCGAAAAAGGGATAATGAATCTGTCGCTAGAGAAAATTGATATCCCATTTACAAGCCTGATCAGTGCGCAGGCAATGCAATTGGAAAGCGATTTGTCCGCCTAAGTCGGAAGATCTAAGTCGTAGAAGCGGCGCTCGGTTTGGCCGTTCAAGGTTAACTACGCGAAAGATTAACGATGTGGTGTCAGGCGTGTTGCGCAGGCGCGAAGAGCCACGTTTCCAGCCGTACGAATACTCCATTCGATAAGTCCATTCGTAGCGCCTCGGACGGTCGTTGCGTTAAACTCACACGTTTCAGGAACGACTTATCCTCGAAACAATCAACTATCTTATCCCACACGATCTCGTCGACCAAAGGAACCCAATCGTTTTCAATCATCCACCGTTTAACACGTGTCAGCCATTCGATGAATCATCGAATACCCATTACGAATACTCGCGAAAATCTCGCGGAGTACTCGGCCCACGCGAGCCTCGAACGCCTCTGGTGTCCAGTCCTCGAATCACCGAATTTCCTGCCGTGATTATTAGAATAACGCGAAAGGACAGGACCTTTCGACCCACACCCGCGTCTGCGCCGGCTGCAGAGGTCTGACTCAACCGGAAGTCGACCGGGCACCCCTCTTCCTTCGTAGCACTTCTTCTCCCTGTATAACGGCTACCTGAAGCCGCATTACGCATAATGGGCGTACGCGTAGACAACGCGCTTGCGCGTGTGCGAGGGCTCGCTGGGTCGCGGATGAAAGGTTAGGAGTGGGGAGAGACCGTTCACGAATAGGTCGACCGTTCGGCACGGGCCATGGACGGTTAGCGAGCCGTGAATCGCGCCACTGGCACCCCGCATGCGGGGCTTCCCCGGCCGCGCTGCTCGAATTCACCGCGGAACGATTCAGACCATTCGTGTGACTATGGGCCACGAGGGAGTTGGGAAAAGGGATGGAATGTGAGTTTGATTTGGGGTGGGCTTTCTTGGGCTGTTAACGAACAGTTTTAAAATTGAATACATATGTACAGTGTTTCTCGCGCGGTTGGAAATTATGGTTATTTTGATGGTAGAAAGTTAACGATGGATGTGGACACTGTGTTGATATATTTGTTTCTAGTGAATTTAGGGGTGTGTAAGAAGTTTTTTTTTGTTATGTTGGATGTATCTGTATTTAATTTAGGTGGTTTTAGGGTTAGGTTGCATACAGTCCTACATAATATCGGGGTAGATGATACTCTGTTAACCCTTTCACAACTGCGAACAGATATATGATATCAGTTCGCTGAAAGTAGTAGGATATACATAGTTTTATTCATTTTGTATCATGTATAGAGTATATTTCAAATAGAGGTTTACACGAAAGACACAAATTTTTCATTTGGAAAAATTCTTTTTCTAAAATTCCTATTCAAAAATCACTCTCGTCCTTACTCAACGATGTCTACCATTCATAAGTACCACCTCTGTCTGCTTTTATCAGTCGTGATAGACCCAACAGATCCCACGTTATCGTTCGAGATACGGTATCATATCCCAGGTGGCGCGCGCGTAGCGCTCCGTTTTGTTCGTCCGGGGACGAGCTGCGTGGGGTCCAGCGATGATGAAACAAGAGTTGTCGCGTCGCCTCGTATTTTATGGTAACTGGTTATTGCTGTAATGCATCGTGTTCGAATTAATGCATCGATCGAACAATGCCAAGGACGACATTGGCGGGGTACTCTGAAAAAGGCTCGAGCCGCGGCTAAAGAGGTCAGCTGAACGTTAAAATCGAAGGGTAGCGTATCAAGGATGCGGAGGAAATGGGGGTCACGGTGTACGCTTGTTATCGGCGCGCGTAATCCCGCGTTATTACGCGGGAAGACAGACGGATTGTGCTGTCGATAAAATTGACGTGGAAGCGTTCCCTTTTTATGGAAACAGGGTTAAACCTGGATTAAATCGAGAACACCATTTCGACTTCTCATCTGGTCCTCTATTGTCATTTCGTTGAGGAAGATCGGGAATTCGTTGAAGCTAATAGAAGTGATTTTTCGATACCACTGTAGCATGTTATAGCGAGTGAGCATTAGGGGAGAATAAAAATGAAATTGTGGGAATAACGAGCCGTGTTTGGAGTAACGGTAGGACTAATAGCTACAAGAAAGTACTTTTCCTTTTCCTTATGTAGGATTCAAGAGAATGAGGTAATACTTCAATGAGATCCTTTTTATGTAGATCTTGTGTTACGTGAGAGAAAGAACAATGGCGTGCAAGGAAGTGTCGTAATAACTGGAGGTCACATGTTGGATTGGCAAGATGTTTGCACAAACTGTTTTCTCGAGCTGTTTATTACTTTTCAATCTCGTTGAAACAATTCTGCAAAACTAATTTAAGAACCTAACTTATCAAGTATTATCATTTACAGATGTAAAGATAAAAATGGAAGATTTGATAGTATGAAAATCAAAATTGAATGTACATATCCTTCATCATTTAAGATTCCACGATAATAAACAAAATTTTTAAAATCCACTGATCCAAGCAAATATATACTCCACAAGAAACACCTATTAAGCAATTGTCCAAAGCTACAAAAGAATTGAGTAAAATTACTTCAAGGAATCCCACTGTGAATTAACAAAAATGATCAAACCAATTCATCACCCCATATAGAGGAAGCCACAGGAACCAATTCTCCCTGCAACTGGGGGGGCTAGCATTCCTCCCACACTCGACTTCACACGGTAATCCGTGGTCTAATTATCGAATACCTGAGCGGAGTCTTTCCCCTTAAAGGCGCCGCGTTATTGGCCCGCATAATGTCAAACATAAATTAGATCCACGCTGTACGGTTCCGGGTGACCGAGTTGTTGGTCGTCGCGCGGCTCGCACTCGAATACGCTCACGCCCGTGATCTTTCGCAAGATCGAAGCGAGGGTTAGGCATCCTACGAGCGCAGCCGTCGTTATCACGAGCGCCGCTTGGGTTCGCTATTGTGTCTCCAGGCCATATGCGAACGATATTCGCCAGCCAGATCCGACCAATGTCCGTATGCAAGCCGCGTGTTACCTCCTCACGTGTGCACTGCGCACGTACACGTGTGTGTGTGTCCTACGGTGCAACGTGTGATGGACTTTACTCCATAAGACCGCCCGTTAACAGTTTTTTTCCCGTCCTGCCCCGGGTGCAACCCTATTGTTACCGGGTCGAGTCACGAGCCACGCCGCTGGTTCTCATTACCATCCGTATCTACGAGGCTTTATCGCTCCGTCAGCCCAACCTAGTTCCTATTTCCCATCGTATCCCGGCTATATCTATATAGGTGGCGCACGGATCGTGTCGCGGCGGCCCATCGGATTTTCCTTGGATTCCCGGCCGCGAGATCTATCCAGCAGCGTGGGAGAACCGTGGGTGCTCGTGTGTTATTTCTTTCTCTGTTTCTATACGTTTGTGCTGAATATCCTGATTGCCTGATTGCAGCTCCGATGCCACCGAAGTCTCCATTTTTAGGTTACCGGTGACACGTGTAGGTTTGTTGATGAGGAAAGTTAGGTCATCAAGTTAGACGATTTTTATTCTCATTCTACCACAATTCTTGCGATTCGTCTTGGCATCGGTGTTAAAGAAGGTGGTCCTGTCATTCTGTGACTAATTGAATTTTTATTCACTTTGTTAGCCTTAGGAAGATCTCTTCAAACTTGTAGGTTGTGGACGTCATACGTTGTTATCACGGTTTTCATTTTTATTGCTTCAATCGTCATCTTTTCAGCGTTTCATAGTTAGGTTTACATAAGCTTAGAGATTATGTGAGAGGTATCATCGCAGTATGACTGCATTCTTTTCACTAGGCATCTTCTAGTCTCTGCACAGTAGGTACTTTTAGGTGCTCTCTGTCATGCGCTGATACAGTAACAGGATAAGCCATCGTCGTTTTTATCTTGTTAGTTAATACTCTACATCCACGTTAATGCTTCGTATTGCTTCTTATCCCTCTGTTCTACTTGATCTTGATGTATCCTGTTCGTCCTCTTTGTCATGTGACGTGACTCGTAGACGTGATACCTTTGACCAGTGATAAAAATTCAGATTGCTTCTCATTATGATTATGTCAGGAAGTTCACTTTACTATTTTATGACCTATTAAATCAGCCTCTCTTTCTTTAACAAGCTTCTTATCTTTGCACATTAGATGCGAGGTTTTTGTCCAATCAGGAATATCCATATGTCATACTATGTTATGATCCTGTTACGAATCATGCCCATTAACCATTTTCTCAGTCTTGCGCAGTGAATAACACTTTTAGCCAATAATGCAAATTCATGTAGTCTATCTTCATAACCGTGCCAGGAAATTCACTCAATTGCTTTATGTCCAACCAGATCTGTATCTCTTCTATTAACCAACTTCTCACTCTTGCACAGTAAATGCAACACTTAGCTAATAATGAAAATTCGTGTGGCTTATTCGCACGATACTCCTTTCTCTGGTCAATT
Organism: Eufriesea mexicana; assembly: GCF_001483705.2. Classification (NCBI taxonomy): domain Eukaryota; kingdom Metazoa; phylum Arthropoda; class Insecta; order Hymenoptera; family Apidae; genus Eufriesea; species Eufriesea mexicana. The sequence continues at coordinate 1,038,558 of NW_016908289.1, read as the reverse complement.
TTCCAGCCACGAACAGTACCTACGGTATGCAGCAGAAAAATGATCACAGTGGCGTTTTGTTAGCCTCGAGGCATTCGAAAAATCTCGGCCTTGATCCTGTTTACATGCCGGCGAATGAAATTGAAATGATTTCGTGCAGTCACGCACGAGTTGGCTTATCGTGAGAGTGTCCCGGCTAGATCGTTCCTCGCTTCACCGGGCACGCTACCAAGTTTCTAGCGTTCAGCTTTTCGTGGACCAAGGAAGCAACGTGTACCCCCGTGGAGTTACGGAAGTCTTTGGGGCGAAGGGAAGAGAGGGTACGGGGCTCGTTCCAAAGGGAGATTCGTTCAGGTAGCGAGGTAGACAGATAAATCTGAAACGGTCCACTGAATGGTTTCTCACGTCCTCTGATAGTCGTGTCATCTCGGAGACCTCTGTCGCCTTTGATGAGCCGCGATAGCGCGCCAACGTGCCTCTACAAGGGCTAATTCGCTTTCCCTTCCGCGTGCTTCAGGGCCCCGTTGGATTTTTCAATATTCCATGCACGATGAACTTTTGATTCTCAGGAACACGTGTATAAATTTCTACTTCTTTGAAATCGACGATTACACGTTGAAAACTGGTTTCTGGAAGAAGAATGATTGTTAAAGGTTACGTGTAGAATAAAAATTTTCTTAATGATTATGATACATGGTAATACAGACTCTGATTCCTAAGTTACTACATATTTAATTTTACATTGTATCTACTATCTTGTAATATCTTTTCTATTAATTTATTCGATATTTCAAATTAATTTACTCGCTATCATATTCCTCGATAATCGATATTGCGTCAGCTGTGTTTCAGCTTCACCCTCTCTAATATGTTCCCCGCAGTGCAGCAAATGTCTTATTAGCTATTTCGTCACGAGGAATAGGCTAGGAGAACCAATATTACACTCAGAAATCAATTTCCATGAGCATCGATCTATTCCACAGCGATCAACGCATAATCCTCATCATCGTGACTCGAGAAACGCCTCTAGTTGTAAAAGGATATAATTAAATCTCTCTCTATAGCTCTCTCGAAAGCTTTGAGGACCCTGAAAACCTGTACGCACGAAATTCCACGACAAAGCGAAAGTCACCCTGCTATTGCTCGAGAAGAATTCGATTATAGCGTAGAACCCTAGGGGGCTGCCCTATTGTTTTCAACAATGGCGCCACTCTCTTCGATACTCTCGTCGGCTTTCGAGTGACCGTTTACGCCATGCATTGGGCCGACGTAAGGATTAATACGTTGTTGAGAAAGTTGTTTCGAGGATCACGTGGAGCACGACGAAAATCTCGTTTCTGTGAGCAGTGGTGATGAACGTGGATTCGTGTTTCAGGCTCCGAAATCGTGTCAGGAGACAACTTCTTTGATGCACTGGACAATGGCGTAGTGGTGTGTCGACTGGCCAGGGTCATACAGGAAAAGGCGAGGACGGCGATTGACGCTGGAAGAGCGAAAGGGGTGAGTAATTGCGCTGTCAAATGGCTATTCCTGACAGTTAAAGATGGTTATAGCAAAGGGATGGAGTAGTATCGATTCAATACAAAGCACTCAAAATGATTAGTTTCAAGTACTCCATTTTTCAGTTAGTAAAAGTCCTTCTTATAAAATAGAAACATAATTATATGTACCTGTTGTAATTAGGATTTTTACTAGCTGGAAAAATAAAATATCTGAAACTAATCATTTTGGCTCCTTTGTGTTAAATAACAATGAAAATAACGTAATAAAATTGAAGATAGAAAAATAATTATATGTACCTGTTTAATTTCAGTATACATTTTCATTGTTATCGTTTGTATATATCTTGGGTCCACAAGACCAATTGATGGACCTACTGTTAAATATATTACGGTAGCCCATACCTCTGTGTATAGGTTATGGCTGTGAAATATTAGCTATTAACTAGCTCTGTAATTAATTTAACGAGACTCTGTAAATTGAGTGAAAAGAAAAATTTTCTTCATAATTTTTGTGCCAAATAATTGTAGAATTGATTGTTCGAAATGCAACGACAGTTTCATCTGAAAAATATTAGTTTGATTATTAACGAAAAGTCCTATGCGTTTCGTATATCTATATATTTTATATAAGATATTATGTTTATTTTACGCGATGCAGTATGTATAATCCTGTTAAATATTCCACAATTTTTGTTAATGATAACGTATCAAGCGCCCTCTCGTGATTGGTTTTCAGCCAATGCCGGTGATAAGAGGGCGCTGCTGGGAGAACGCAGCGCGCCGCAGCTTCTTCTCTCGTGACAACATGGAGAACTTCATACAATTCTGCAGGCGTTTGGGCGTCCACGAGAATCTCCTATTCGAGAGCGACGATCTCGGTAAGAAAGTCTTCTCGCTAATCGATCTTAATTCCACGAATTCGACTCGCTTCGTTCTCCCCCACTCTGGACCCTTCGCTGTCTCTCTCGCTTCCCCCACTCTGCTCGCACAGCCCCACCGTAACCCAGTCGATTAAAAGCGAAATCCCGCCAATTACGTTGCGTAGCCGGTTGCGCGTGGCTATGCAAATTCAAAGCGACCGCGAGAGTAAAGTGTAATCGGCGCGAATTAAGCGCGTCTCGCGACGGGAACGACGAAAACGAGAAAACGTTTCTATCACGCCCGACCGACTTCCAATGCAACGAGGAACAATACGCACTTGCGTGACCGCCTAAGTGACGCAATCACGAGGGCGTGATGAGCTATGGGGTTGCGTAAAAATGGTTCATTGAGTCACGTGTCAAGAGGGAAGCCTATGGCGCAGGATTTATGTCGCGGGTGTGAACGTTTGGAAGGTGGTGAAGAGACGGAGGGCAATAATAACGAGAACTTTTTGTACAATTTTATACGATCACACCTTGGACTTTACTATTGTGCAACTACATGCTATATGCTGTAGGATGACTATACGTAATATCATACTAAGGTTATGTTATAGTATACGATACCACGATTAGATCTTATTATTCGATATAATTGGATTTGGGTGGAAATTCATTTTGTTCTAGGATATATCTAATATTGATGCAGTATCGGTAACTTATCGACGAAGTAATTTTTATAAAAATACTGAGTGTTAGTTTTGATTAAATTAATTAGCGTAGCGACATTTTGGAGAATTTAAAAAATATTCTGGATAACTGCAGGAATTGATGCTTCAATTATGAATTTATATGGAATAAATGTTCGATATAAAAATTTTAGCCATTAACGTTGAAAATTTATTTTGCATTTAGCTTAACGTATCTTGAAGTGAAGATTATCTTTTGATAATTATTAGAAAAGTAATTAGAAGTCTGTTTACTTTCATTCTTCTCTCCTAATCAATTTATGAATAGTTTTCGAATTCCACTTTTATTACATCTTTCACTATTTACCATTATGCTCTTCTCTTCTATTTTGTGTTCGTACACGTGTAGAAAAGTCTTGAAGTACCGTAACTGAGACAGAAAAAAAGATCTGTGAAGTTTCGAAGTTTACTTTCCGCTACTTTACCGTCCAATAACTTCGAACGTTCGAAGCTAGTAACCTCTATTCACTTACTTCGAAAGTACTTCGTCATTCCCTCGCGATTGTCAATTGATAACTACAATGTTTTACTTTAAATGCAAAGATTTAGAAAGGTGATATTTAGAAAGTACTGCATAAATAAGCATCACGAAATTTTTTGAAAGGCATTCTTACATTCTCTCATTAATACAATACGCGATATTAACCCTTTGCACTCGACGACTTTTTACAGAAAAATAGTAATTCGAAGACTTTCTGTCACAGAGTCGACGATATTTTTGAAATGGTAAATGAGAAATCAGATGCAAATTAAGACGCAAAATTATTTTTCTTCGATATTCCACGCATCGTTAGGTAATTTTAAATTTTATATATTAATTAACATCGATCTTTAGAATCTGATTAAATGGTGACTAAGAGTCACCTCTCGAGTGCAAAGGGTTAATAATATTACTCAGTATCTCAAATAGTATTTGTACAATGTGATTCGCGTTACAAGTGAGGTTTGCTCATCGCATGTTTCTGTTAATAACAGACATTTCTCGCATATATCCCGTGTCACGCTGATTTCCTACAGTACAATACCTGAAACAGGGCAGCGTTGACATCATCTCAACTTGAACAGCAACGATGCAGACACTAAAATGCGACACGCGTCCGAACCTCGATACACTGAGCCATGTATAATGGCGGAGCTTCCCTTTTTTCCCTTTGTGTCGTGCTGTGGCGCTCGCGTTTGAAATTCTCCTTCGCTGGAACAGGAACCAGTGAATCTAGATTTTCGTGTCATACTCGTCGTCGTGTTGGGAACGTAAAATCGCTGGATATGTTTTTACGCGGGACAAAGCTTTTGTCTCTTTATAAACCGGTGGAGCATAGAAAAAATGGCTCGCGGAAGTAGATGAAATGGATGTAAAAGCACCACCATTTTCTAAACTAAAAGAGTTCTTTCTTCAATCTAGAAAAATTGTTCTTATATTTATAGTAGACTATGTTGACTATGATACAGTAAATTTTCTTTAATCGACAATGTAGGTTAACGAAATGAAACATTTTTTTAGGTTAGAATATGGTTGAAATTTGATTGCAACGTGTTTAGTGGCTGTTTCGTTTAACTGGCGAGATCTATTTTAATGAAGAAATGAGATGTACCACGAAATGTAGGCTGAATTGATCAATTACACTTGTAGGAGTTGGAGAAGGTCGAGGGTGTCATCGCTTGCGCTCTGTAAATAGAATCTACATTTTTGTTCCTTGTCTAGAGTAGACGAGACGGTCGTAAAGAGCCTCTCTCGTGGACTGTTGCAATTTTATGGGTTACCTTATGAACCATGGTGTAATACATAGGACGATACAACAACGATATTATAAAAGGAGAGACAGCTGTATGGAATAGCTTTGATACACCTGATAAATTGCGAATATCATTTTATATAAGAAATCGTATAAATTCTAGATAGAAAGTTTCCATTAAAATGTAAATATTTTCGACATATGTTTTGTTTGACCTTGTATTTCAATTGTAACGATTTTTATGCTCCAATTATCCCTTTCCTTATAAATAAATATGTAACCGACCACTGTATAAACCGTTTCACAGCGCATTTTTAATCGATTCGAACTTACATGTGGTTCCAGAACGACCATCTTCTCCCTCTATCATTAAATGAATATTTAAAGTAATGGAAAATTACCATGTACTGCTTTGAATCCAATTTATCATTGATAATATTATCTACAATTTTTCTTTTGTAATAACTCACATGGTTTTGTAGTTGTTTCTCTTTTAAAACAAATTTAAGTCCTATCCAAAATTTTCTACAATTTTTTGTTAAATACTTCTAATTGTACTTGATTAAAATTTTATTCACAATTTACATGTACATCAGTCCTAATATATATATCGAATATTCCACAATAATATACAATCTATGTATATAAAATATGATATATGATAGCAGATGACCAAAGAGTATGATACCTTTCATTTTATTTTCATCTCAAGTAATAATAATACTTAGATATTTAACTTAAATTATTACTTAATACCCAATACTACAAATGATATTGATTACTGCAAAATTATTATTTATTCTTCAAATTGATAGAGTAATACCGAATTTTGCAGTTCTACACGGACAACCACGGAACGTGGTGTTGTGCCTGCTGGAGGTAGCCCGGCTGGCGTCCAGGTACTCCGTCGAACCACCTGGACTCGTGCAGCTCGAGAGGGAAATCGCTGCCGAACAAGAGCGAGATCTTCACTGTCTGTCCGATAGCGGTATATCCCACAGCAGCCTGGTTTCTTGGCAATTTCAATCACCGTCCCCGACCGCGACGCCCAGACCCACGCCAGAGAAGATCAAACACAGCAGGTACATGCATTTTCATTTCTCTTTTTCTATTTGTATTACCCGACGAGGTCGTTGTCGTGCAATTTGTGCTTCAATCGATTTGAAGAAGCTGTATCGATTAACCATTCAATCCCTGTCCTCTGGTCTGCTGTAATCGTCCTGCGACCACGTTTGTTCAGAACAATCTTCGCGTAAGCTTTGAATAGAACAATTTTTATGTAACTTGTTATAGTTACTTGTTCTAGACAATATTTAATAATACAAATTTTAATAAGGATATCGATATAATCATTTCACAAAATTTCGAATTCTATGGACAGTGGATATTAAAGATGCTGTTTAAATATTGCACTCTTTCTTTTAATTTGAGACGAAGTAATAACTGTAGAAGAAAATATTTATCGTTTCTCTATGAAATTAATAGATTACTTATTAAATTTGTTGATACATGCTACTCGAAACAAATTAAATCAGCGTATGAGAAAGTTTTACAGTACACCACTGCAAATTATTCAGTTTAATAAATCTAAAAACAGCTGGATTATAACTGGCTTTGCTCAAGCCACGTGATTTGGTCATTCGAGGAGGAAACTCCTCTGAAAACTCCCCAAATAGCCTGTAAAAGAAAGCTAAGAAGCTAAGTACAAGAATAAAAGAAACAGGCGAAAAGGATGAGTCATGTCTGAAAGAAACACAAAGATCATGCTACAATCTGCATAGCTATGAACCCTTCTCCTCGAGAAGAAAGTTAAACTTTTCACTTGTCCCAGCTTCCAAACAAAAAATGACCTTAAACAACCAAACCTCCTGACCCATATTTTAAAAGAAACTTGAAAATGTCAACCGTGTGCTATATCCGGGGGAAAAATCGGAAACCCGGGTAACAAAAGAATTCGTCAAGTGCCCGAGTGATTAGAGCCCCGATTCGAGAGCATTGGGAGCCATTTTGGTGCTTTAAAATTTAGGTAACGAGACAAAGGAATCCTCTTCTGTATCGAGTATTCGATCGCTCTTTAACTGAATTTCGGCGATATTTTGCAGCTCAGCATCGGAAGTCGCATTGACGGCGACGAGATGGCTGGACCCGACCACTGATGTGACGCACGAGCCCGAGATGAGAAGGTCGGTGAGCGACAATGGACCAGCGGGTAGCGATGGCGTACCCAGCGACACGACGGAGGACGACTGGTCCCGAGGAAGCGCCGAGGACCCAGACGAGGTCCCATCGCCATCGAGTTCACCTTTGTCCTCGCCGGCCGAGCCGCCGGAACACACGGGTCCCATAACGGAACTCGATCGCAAGGTATGATGGCCGATGCGCTTCTCCGTTCGATATAAAATGACTGCTTCCATAGACCTTCTATTAATTTACAAAGCTAATTTACAGTTGCGATATTGGAGTTTGCTGTTTGGAAGAGTATTTTGTGTGGTGTATATATATATTTGATATATACAGGGTAGTTTTAGTTATTGCTAGCCTAACTTTCCCTGCCTGTGGTATATATGTATATCTATCAATGTATACCAATACATGGTCTTTGTTATGTACAAATATTAATTGTAACAAAAATTCAGTGTTTGTAAATTCATTTATTGTCACTTTTTAGTCATTTGTGTGACACTGTGTCATTTGTAAAATAATTTTGTGTCGATATTCTGGTAATTAAATAATTAAAGATAGTTTAAATGGTTCACCCTGTATGTTCAAATTGGGCAATTCATTTTGATAAAAGTATTTTCTAAATTGCGTTCCACGTTTTTTTTATTATTATACAATTTGCGTGTAAATATTGCAAGAGTTTCGTTATTTTGGGTATTATTTAGGTGTAGAATAGATTCGGTTGTGAATGTGTCACCGTGGACGTGAGGATTCTTGATAGAAATGTTTTAAAGTTTTGATTGCGAATGTCAGTAGAAACTTTTCATTTATCGATTTCATGCTAAATCGGCTGAGATATTCGGGTCATGCACCAATTACTTTTTATTAATTCGAGCATTGTAAGTTACAAATAAAATAGCAATTTAATTTAACACACGTGCTACAGTTTCTATGGTCTTGAAATAAATTCAAACACACCTTGCTCTATTTCAGAATTTCACATTTTATCATTAAAAGGTACATTCGAGTTCCAAGAATAAAATCAACAAATCAAAAAATAACCTCAAAATAAATTCCACGTTAAAATTCTTTATTTCCTTTCATTCTCGTGTTATTCGCGTTATTCTGCAGTAGCAAATTCATAATAAACGCTACAGCCTGCAAGTCAGACTTCAAAATAGAGCACCCATCGTGAATTCCAAAGTGGTTCACTCAAAAACTAACCTCAAACAAGTGTAAAATTAGAACTGCCATTAACCAAGAAACAATGCGCGCTATTACATCTTCTTTTATTCTTATTTCATTGACATACAATACTGATTACGTAACAAGCACTCTGTCTCGTCTTCCAAGGGTTAAAAATGGCGTTCCAGACACTTTGAAGAGGTTAATTTCGCTGTTGCCTAAGGAACGCAAGTAACATTGACCACGAGCATGCAATTTGCCCTGTGCACACGCGTAACTTGCATCGTATCACGTTCGCCATGAATGGCGGTCACACGAGGAAGGGAGAAGAAAAGAACAATGGAGGCGAACGGGTCGCTTTAAGCTTTTTCACGTATGCGTTTGCATGCTCGTGGATCCTCGCGTGTCGGATTCCTGCATGCCGCGCAGCGGATGTTCTGAGAGGCCCCTGCATCGACTTTCCCCGCAACACGTCGAACCGATTTATCTCATCGTGACAGCCGATCGCTCTTCGTCCATTCGAGCGTCGTCTGTCAGAACGCACTGCGTAAAAATATGTCGTCCTGATTCCGTGGGCAACTTTTACACCACGCGACGTGGCCTGTTTGATGTTTTTAGGTAAGGCGAGCCACAGAGGCCGTGCAGAGACTCTGCCAGTGCCCCTCTGAGAGATGTTCCAAACTGAAGGTGCGTAAGGTTGGCGAAGGACGGTACCATATCGCTGGACGAAATGTCTTTATCAGGGTGTGTATTATGTTTTTCTTTCAAGAGCGGAAATTTCTTTCGAATAAAGATTGCATCTACGATTTTCACATTGGATATTACATCTGTAATCAAATTTATTCGCATGACATATTTTATAATAAGATTTATGACATTTTCATTTGCAAGTATTATCCCAGCTATTCGTTTCATTTTCAAATTTATTTGCCATTAATTACCATTTTTAATTCATAAAATTGCAACACTATGACTTACGACGATTCGAATGGAAATGAATTTCCTAGCATTATTAGTCCGCAGCATAGAGTGAAAAACGCGCGACTAGTTACTAATGACAACGCTACGCGACGTGTTCGCAGCTTTTGAAGGGGAGACACATGATGGTCAGAGTGGGCGGGGGCTGGGACACCTTGGAGCATTTCTTGGCGAGGCACGACCCCTGTCAGGTGAGGACCCTCAACCGCGAGAGCACGCCGCCTTCACTCCACGGCAACAAGCACACCAACTTTCTTCCCATTCGCGCAAAGTATCGCAGCCCTCCGCCAGAATCCGTCTCGGCCCGCTAGCCTAAAAGCACAGTGCCTGTTTACAAGTCCACGCTACTTCACGTTCATGCTGCTGTTGGTTCGTTTCGTACAAGTAGAGAGACACACGTGACAGATAGTTCGACAGAGTGGCCAACTTTCGTTCCGTATTTTTGTTCGGATCGTAGAAGCACACGAGACTGCAGGGTTACCATGCTGATAGGCAAACCGCGAAAATATCAGACGCCTAGTTCTTTATGGCGCTCACAGAGGTCGGTAGCGCCTTCGAGAAGTCTCACCTTCCTTCTTTCCAACCGCTGTCAATGGTGCGTTGATGATATCGAGGGATCCGTTAGTTCTGCCAGGTGTCGTTGGAAAAACTATCAGCTAAGGTATCTCTGTGCTATTCTCGTGATCATATACACTAGAACTCGTATCAAGTGCACCGCTGTCTCTCATACATGCATAAGTTATACAGGGGATGGCACTATTTTTTCTTATATGTCATGTAATACGGTTGGGGAGCACTAATGTTTCACGTACCTCCTAACAAGCGTGTTAATATGCCATCTTCTTCTCGAGGAATCTCGGTTTTACGCGATATTCACTGATACTTACTTTATCATTTCCTCTTGTATGAATTTCAACGAATATTATTGTATAGATTTATATACATTCATTCGTTTATTCTGTACACTCACATCGAGTTACGTGTTGCGTTTATGCTACGTTGTATGTACTATGTATGTACGTAAAATGCGATTGGTGTTTATTTGTACTTTCCTATACGTTTACGTAAGTTCACTTAAAAGTACAAGGACTTGCCTTTCGTAGATAACAACGATTCGCTGGTTTGAACCCGTAAACGTTTAAGTGTCACGCATTCCATGGATGACAGGCATATTAACGCTTGATTTGGAAATTGTCTAACAGAAATAGACGGGAGGGCAATGCACCTGGTAGAGGTAGACGTAAGACCGCAATGACCAAAGTTCGTAATGGTATGTCGAAACGATCACGGGCAATAATGGCTTATCGGAATGTCGTTTGCATCGAAGATAACGACCAACAATCTGTCTGCTGCGATTCGAACAAGCTGCTTCGAAGTCGACCCATGCGTGTAATTAGAAGAAAGTGCAATTAAGGACTCAGGTAACATTTTAAATCGAGCTTGACGGGCTAAATAGAACTACAGGAAATTGTGTTTTCCAATTGAACGACTCCGTCTTTTGTAGAAATGCAAACCTTTAAAGGATAGGTAATCGTTTATGAGATTGTGGGGTTACTATCTATTTTATGAGCAAACGAGAAAAGGGTGAAGCAAATATATAATAATTATTACTTATTTGTACTTGGTCATTGCTGCGGCCCACAGGGGCGAATCTCGTAGTGCACTTAATTATCTCTCGCGATAAGCAATGTAAGGCACATAGATTGTAACAAATAACAGGGTCGGTTACATCGATTAATAGTACGCTTAAAATATATGATCATCTATTGTCAGATTATTATAAAAGAGTGTCAATTGATTGACACGAATCATTACCATCGTGTTAGAGGTGTATTTAAACTTCATTCATTATCTCAAAGATAAATTATCTTTTTATACTGTTTTTGTATCTACCGACCCTGGCGATAATTCTTACACTTTGGCACATAATCGATACGTATTAAATCGGCTAACATGCAAAATGCTTCACGATAACTGCCATAATATATGTTTTGTACTTTTATAATAAATACGTAGGATAAGGAGTAACAAAGAACATATTGTATCGAAATTACAAGACGACGTGTGTTTATTCGGTTCACAGAAATGCAAGGACACAGTGTGCAAAGGAATACCAAAGCAAAGAAATATACGACGAGCAATGTCGGCACGTTGAGGCTATTAACGTTGTCGTTCAAAGTTTTTTTTGTTAGACTTTTTCCTTTTTCTCGTCTAAATTGATTTTGTATCATAGCGTTATGTTTCGTAAATTATTATTATTCGACGCGTAGTGTGTAATCTATTTTGTTCTAGGTATTTTGTTCGTATTCGCAGAATGTATTTATTTGTAAATTATAACACAATGAATTGCAAATGTAATAACCGAAAAAAAATTTATTTCATGAGTACGTTTAGTGTCATTATTGCTACGCGCGAATGAAACGATTCCGCCATATTATATTATTATCGTAAACGCGTTACTCGATAAGTATGTTTATAGTTTGGTTAAGTTGTTCGTACCTGCTTTATCCAACGCAGAGTATTCTAAAGAACATTTCAACAAATGAAATTTAATTTTAAAAAATTTTTTTCCGCGTTTTGTTTATATATTAGTTGCTGTCGTGTAAATTTATTTGTATAATGTTACGAGCCCTGCAATTTTTTCCAGAAGTAAGATATTAAATTTACGAAGTTTATGAATCTAATTATAAATTAATCCTAATCACGTTCTGTTTATTTTCTCATGATTTGTAATGTGATATAATCATATTGTACATCCTAATTTCACTTTTTTTTACTTAATGTTAGTAATCAAAAAATGCTTCTGTAAAACTAGCCTATAATCACAGTGCGTATATATATAGCGTTATATATATATAATGCTAATAACGTTAGTTTTACTTAAGTACGATACTATTGTGTTAATTGTTATATTTTGTTGAACAATAAAATATTTAATTCTGAATCTATTAGACATTTGTATAGCAATCATAATTAATTGATTAAAACGAACAAAAAATGCCGGGTGTATTATTTGTAGGTAACAAATATATTTTTATTTTTCTTAAAGTGCACATGTTAATACAAAAAGTAAATTAAATTTGGTAAACATCACTTTTGTTACGATAATCAGTCTGATATAATTAAAATCTATAATTAAAGAAATGCGTAAGAATATAAGTTGTAACGTTTGCGTACGCTGGATAATTTAATTTTAATTTTGGTGGTCAAGTAGTCATTACGTGATTAAAATAATAATACTCGTATGTATAGAAATACAAAATGGGGCGTCGTATTTATTTATTGTGGCATCAATGGCGGACATTTTTATTTCTTCTTGCTTTTACCTAGTGTTAACGTGTGATGCTGAGGTTGTTGTGCGAACTGAGTTTTTCGTCTATTAAATTCTAAAATATCATCCTCCAGTTTCTTTCTACTTTCTTCTAATTTTTTCTTTTCTTCTGTGTGATCTTTCTTGAGTTTATCAAATTTGTTATGAAGCTAAAAAAAAACACGCAAATAAATGAAATTATCGTATCAATAATTTACCACAAAATTAAAAAAAGGATAAATATATTTACCTCCTTTTCTGCGTCCTTTAATTCAGCTTCTTTCTCTTTCACTCGTGCCACAAACATCTGTCGCATTTCATCCTCTTTTTGTTGGAGTTCTTGTAAATGGATGGATCTTTTTGCTTCACAAGTTTGTTGAAAACTAACTGGTTTATTTTCACTATCAACATCACTAAATCCCATCTAGAAGTCATAATTATAAATAATCGAATATTAAGATACATAGAAATTTGTATTTTACAGGATGAATTACCTGTTCTAGACGCTTCTTACGATATAGTTCATAATGACGACAGTGCGTTTTTTCTCTCATATCTTCCATATTTGTCCTTATTAACATTTCACGCAATTTAACAAAGTCACAATGGGACTCATTTTCGACTATAAGAAGAACCAATTTCTAGGTAGTCCATACATTTTATTTGAAATATTTAACTTTACCTTGTACTGTACCCCATGGGTATTGACGAGAGCGCATCATTTTGTTTCCAACTCGAACAAAATCTGTACTACCAACTACTGCAAAAGGTACATGAGCATTCATACTAGAGTTTACTTCTGCAACGCTTTCATCGTCAGTAGGAAACTGATAAATATGGACTCCATTATTTTGTAATTCAGATATAATTTTACTCTGAAACAAATATGTAATGTAAGAATGGAACATAGAAATATTTCTATGTCGTAGTAACTTTTGTCATACTTTAAACTTTTGTAATTCTGTTTTTGATATCGTGTCAGCTTTAGCAATAATTGGAATAATATTGACTTTTGTATCAAGTTTCTTCATACAGACTAGATCGATTGACTTTAACCTACAATTATACATTCAAGCGTTTAGTTCAATTCAGAAGATAATTGTTTCTTGCATTAGGAATATTTTATATTACATATTTACCCATGCCCTGTCGGACAAATAAAATATAAACAAACATGTATACGACTATCATGGTAAGTTGCTAAAGATCGCTTAATCTTCAACTCCTCTTGTAAATAGGCTTCAAATTGAGCATCTATGTAATCAACAACAGCTTTAAAGCTATCTTCCTTATTAATTTGATCTCCATAACCAACTGTATCAACAATAGTAAGCTTTAACCTTACATTACTCTCTTGTAATTCATAAGTATGGGCTTTGAGTTTCACAGAAGGAAGATTATGTGGGCTTGGAATGGATTCGAAACTCGTATTAAAGAGAGAGTCCATAAGAGTGGACTTTCCAAGTCCAGTTTCACCTGTTACAAACACAACGATAGGTACTAGTAGTTATGAACATCATTGTCACACACATTAAAACGTAACATATTTCCTACCGATGCAAAGAATGTTAAACACAAATCCATTCAGAACAGATTTATTCACCAATTGATCTGGAAGACTGTCAAATCCAACATGACCAGACAATTTTAAATTACGTATGGAAGATTCTAACTGAAAATATAAAAGACCCATAAGTATCAACGTCAGTAAGTCGTCCGGAAATTAACAGTACTATCCATATACGGAACGATTCAATAAGACCACTGTTGTTATTACAGAACCAACGCCCTTCAGGCTACAAACATTAAACATACGTCACCGGAGGATTGAACTTATGTTTATATACACAAAAGGATATTTCAATGTTAGTTTCCAACAGACACAATTGTTTGGTGTGATGTAATATAGGCGTAAAACTGAAAAAATGACACTTACCTTGATACGCTCAACATCTACCGACGCCATTTTTACTATTAGTGACGCGTGCGTTACTCATATTGTAGTTTCCTACAATATCGCACACATATGCATCGTAATTCATTATAATCAACAATGTTTATTCATTAAAAGTAAAGTGGAACTAAATATATGCGACAGGTATCCCTTATGCATAAAAATGATTCCATAAATATGCAATATAAATATTCATACAATTTATATATCTTATGAGTGTTAATTATAATTATCAAAAATAAATCAATAACATGTCAATAAATTGCCAAACGTTTTCATGTAACAAACCAAATAATATAAAATATGAACATATATTCTATATAATTAATTTAATGAAAATAATTTGTAATTGTATCGCATTGAAATTTACCTTCCGTTTTTAGGCGTATTATTAATGCCGTATTTAAAATACGAACAAATATAAACCACCTTGCATCAGTTAGTGTTGGTACTGCAACCGCGTCGCTAGGGTGTTTCGCGTTACCGTACTGGCAGACTCCTCATAACAGTGCTACTTTCTAACATGGCAGATCAATTTGTGTTGTATTATCATGTGACGGGGAAAAGTTCTCGTTCATAAGACGGTCTCTGTGTAAACTATCGTAGATTTTCCTCGCGAGGAAAACGTGTTGTCAGCTCAAATCATCGTTGCGATGGCGGACATGAAAAGTCCACCGTTCAGTGACATTAAACGGCCCGAGGAGGTGGTGGCGATGGCGATGAACGACAGCCTGAAATTCGCCGTGCTGATCGGGCTGATCGAAGTGGGACAGGTGTCGAATCGGGAAGTTGTCAACACCGTGCTTCACCTGGTGAGTAACAGTGAAATTTCATAGATCCATCCGGCGTGCCGGCCGTCCGTTTCACGGCCATTCCCGCCGATTTCACGACATCGGACGAAATCTGTCAGTCCGAGCTGTCAAACCGTACACGACAATCAGCATGATGCACGATTGTCGTACATTGTGAAATAATCCGTCCTTTAATGGAAATCAACAGTGACACAACGCTAGTCAATTAAGAGAAGACACGACGCGAATCAGTGGTGCTCCTTTTTCTTACTATTACACTCAACGTTAACCATATAACCTTGTTCAAACGTCAGGCTATTTCTACGATAAACAAATCCTCGCCTACATGGTTTTTTCTATGAAAACAGTTCTCAAAATGTGACCATACGTCGCGTTATCTTTCGTCCTTCAAATTTTAACGTCACCATCCGGTGTAACCGATTCCCTTTACTATTTGAATAGCCGTCAATTAATACATTTCTTTCTCGTCTGTTTGCTCGACTCGTTTTGTTTGCGCTTCTTATCGCAGCCGCTAATTTAACCACGATTTGCATCGATTCACGCGTGTCGCGACAGATTTCGCTTCGTAGGGCAAAGACAAGGAAAGTACAGCATGAAAACGCGGCAATCGTCGAAATGTAGCCGCGGCAAGTTTACGGCCGCGCTTTTATTACGTTCAATCATGCATTTCATAGCCACGGCGGCGCTAGGAAATGCTGTTTACGCGTCAGCGTGCCGCGTTCCCGATATTGTTCTTATTTCTCCAGGGAATTCGGCTCGCACGGCGGACAGACCGTGCGCCACGTAGAAAAACACGCTTATCAGCGCGATCTCGTCGCGCACACCGTTCCCGCGTGGGACGCTCGTTAAAATTTCCGTCCATCGCGTAGTGGTACCGGTTGTACATCGGTCTACCGGTCAACTTTTGATCCTGCGATTAAACGTTCGGGGAATGCTCGCGTTGCACAATCGAGATGATTATTGTCCAAGTTTTTCTGCTGGAATTTTCGTCTAACGGCGGAAGCCATTTTATTGAACGGTTACAAATCGTGTAGAAAAAGATGGACGTAAGCGATCCTGTATTATGGTTTATCGTGGAAATTGTATTGAAATTGATCAACAAAATTTCTAGTGGAGTTATTTTGTTAAATAATTAGAAATTGCGAATGTGATATTCGTGCGATATTTTTCTTGGGTAAATATAGAATCATCGTTTAAATTCCTCGACGGCATCCTAATGGAATGATGGAAGCTATATAATGTTGGAATTTTTATTGCACTATTGGGAATTATAGGGGAGAAAGTAAACGTAGGTGGACGTTGTTGAAATTCTTTAGGATAATTTTTATTAGGACTTTAATCGAATAATTAGAAGAAGAGAGTGAATGAGAAATATTGAGATTTCCAATATTGAGATGTATAGTGTGGTGTATTAAGATTTTAGGATTTCATATTGTATTGAATGATTGGATGGAGAGATGTGGATATGAAAAAGCAGTGAAATTTGGTATATATTATTAAACGTTGATAGTCATTGTGGATAGTTTAGTTAAATGGTTAAATAAATAGTCAGGTAGGTAACTAAGTGAGTCAAGGTTGATATCCTTCATGAGACATATACTTAAATGTTGGTAACCACTGTTGGACGCTAACAATATTCTAGTTAACAGTAGTCTGAACCTAAAATAAGAGATTTAGAATATTATTCTAGTCTTTAGTGTATATTCTACATTTGTAATGTAGAATTTAAAATTGTTACATAGTAACATAATTTTTGACATGAATACAAATTTTGGAGCAGTGTTTCTTTCTATTTCAAAGCAAAGGGAATTTTTACTTAATGTTATTTATCATTAAAAATTGCTATATAGCATAATTTTGGATATTAAATGAAAGTTCTAGAATATTTATTATGCCTGATATAAAGGGAAGTGAAAATTGCATGTAATCCTATCATTGAAACTTGTTATATTAAAAATATTAAAATTTTGATTGAACAAGAAGGGATATATTGATAAATTTGAAGAAATACGAGCGAATACTGGTTGTCAATATTTCAGTTGAGAACTGACAATCATTGATATAAAATTTGTTAGATGAACAAATAAACTGAAACGAATGTATGGATTCTTCTCAAGGGATGGTAATGGAATATTCAATGATATGGATCATCAGTGATTTACGATATTTTCTATCATCGAACCATTCACAAAGTAAAGAAGGGCGTTCTGAAATAAAGTAAAAAAATCTGACAAATATAGTACAAAAATCTCAGTATAGTTCGTATTCCAAAATAAATTGTTTTCAATAAAAGTTTTAAATTTGGTACAACACTAAATACCAAAATTTCTATATATATCTACATATAGATTTAAGTCTGGTAAATAAAATAAATATACATTTATATATGTAAATTTTTTATTTATTAATTTTTTATTGCAGTTTCATTTATTAATTTTGCAATTTTTTTATTTATTCATACTTATGCAGCCAAATTTTTATTATATATTTATTAATCATATTTATTCGTTCTTTCACAAAAACAATATTATCGTACTTGTATTAGTCAGATTTATCAGCTCTTTTGGAAGGAAGATAATACCAGAAAGGCTCGTAAAAGTTGCCGGACAGCCCTTCGTAAGAACTGTGATCAAGTCGTTTCAAGAACGATGTTAGTATTTTGGATGAAGTGGAACTTCTCGTGGACGTGTACGCGAACAGGCGTCTTCGTAATCCTCAGGAACGAAGCTTTTAAGATTTCATTCGAACAGCCTAAAGCTAGGCGAGCAAATATAGATAAGCACGAATCTTGTTAAAATCCTTCGTGCAGGAACTACAGTTCCTGAAGTATCGCGAGAATAGCAGATATAAACAAACGTCTTCGGAATCCTTCGCAAATACTACGATTAACCGGATGGAACTGCTGACATTTTAGTTAAAACATAAATACAGATAAATCGTGAAAATATTTTCAGAGGAATTATAGTCGACTAATGTCGGGAAATAACATTGATATTTTCATTCACATGTTTTCCCATATCTTGTTGAAAGTGAAAATTTGAGCGTCTTAAGGTGGAATTTTACATAATTCTACTTCGAGGTATAATTTTGCACATTAAGTTGAAATCTACTTTCTCTGTAACAAAGATTTAAGATATTAGATTAGCCGAACTTTGAAGATGGATAAATGATGTAAAATATAATATTCTCAGAAGTGTTACAACCGACTAATGTTGGAAAATAATGTTGATATTTTCGTTCACATATTTTTCCATATTTTGCTGTACTTGAAAGTGGTTACTAGTATAACTTTGTGTGGTAGTACACTGTATATAAAACAATATATGAAATATTATATATTATTATATATTATTAATATAAAACAATAAATTATTTTAATGCAATATATTAATATATTTTATTTGTTTATAATTCAGATTTGCTTTTATGGTTAATACAGTGAAAATCAATCCATTCTTGTTGTAAAGTATAATGTAGGTTCCTTGGAGAGGTCTTTTCCAAAATATGAGTCATCGATTATTCCCTGTACTCTGGTATTCGAATGGACAATAAGGACATAAAATTTCTATCACCAGGTTGCTGCATACGAAATGGCCGATTACCTTGCGCGTGGGATCTTCTAAAATTGATTAGCTAAATATGCCGTTAAATGCCATTTATTACATATAGATTCGATACACGAGAATAATCAGATATGACGCGATCAATATTTCGGTAATTTCATTATTACACGCGTATGAAAACGTGCTCAACGTCGAAATAAAGTGTCTTACTTAGTTTGACTTATATTCAGGTTTTATTTAAATTTTTACGAGTTTGTACACAGTGACACTATAAATGGTACAACGCAACAGAGATCGTAAAATTTATACCGCTTTCACAGAAGATTTATCGAGGGAACAGACAACCTCACGTTACCTGAAAAAATTCACGTTGACAAAGAGGAACATAAAGGATAAACCAACAACTCAAACCACGCCACTAACGATCAATTAGACAGTTTAATTTTAATAATCATAATCTTATCTTACGGTAATCAAAATATACTTAATCTGATGAGTCATACTTTGATCAACAGCATATCCAATTCGATCATTTTGTCAGCAACAGCCATACCCGAAACAATTTTTACAAAATAATATCGACAACTTCATTACAGTTAAAATATGACTGGATAAACTATAGAAAATAGAATTTAAAAGAATACCATGTGAACGCTTCGTTCAAACAGTTAGAAACCACAGAAATATGTACATATACATAGATTGTGACAGAAAGTATTGTATAGAAGCAAGTAAGAAGTGATTCTTTATCAAAAAATGAGTTCAAAATGTAGAATAAAATTTATTCATCTGCGGCTTGGCTTTTGAGGAAAAAAATGTTGAAAATCTGAGCGTACGTGTATATTTGCATAACTAACAAGAGAAGCTTGAAATGTGGTCTTCATCAATTTGTATGAAATTTCGGGTATGATGCGTATGACCACAGTAAGTTAAACGTAATTCTCTCTGCAGATATGCAGTCAGTTAATTAGAGAAAAATGTGTGTAAAATTTGACAAAGGTATATAGCATATTTTTCCTGCAAAGACTTTGATGTAGCGACTATTGTAGGGGACCATAAATTTCCGGATCCGAGGAACATAATTTTTTCTGCAGCATAATTACGTCAAATGTTATAATTTTGAAAACGTGAATTATTTCATGCGAGCATTCTCATTTATGCCCTCTCTTATTTATAAATACTTATAACAAATACTGTGTATTTGATTTTCAAGAATCATCAACTTTAAATGAAAAATGAAATACAAGTAAATGCACCTTATTTCAATAATTAAATACTTTATTCATTTAAACACGCACAGCGAGGGAAAAAATTATCAGCGCAATATGTTACAAGAAAATTCACCTAACCAAAAACTTTTGGTCTTATCAAAGTTTATGTGCATGAAGAGCATAATGAGTTCTACATGGAACAGTATTTTTCTAAACTGGATATCTTTTTGAGGGAGTAAAATGAATTCCTAAAGTTTCAGAATATTTTCATAATTTTATGCTTTGGGTATAATTATTACGCTGAATTTTTTTAACAGTGTGATAGAATACTAAAAATTAAATCCTTTGTACTGTTACAAAGTTATCTTTAGCATGAAATTTACGGACATTCGTCGACATTTTATATAAAACGCAATTTAAAAAGTAACATAATTATACGCTATTAACTTATAAACGAAATTATGAGATATATATGTATATAAAATTTATGATATTCGTAGGGATTACTTTTATTTAAATGTAAACGGTTTCTGTAATTTTCCACGTGAAATTCGAAGTATGTTCGTAGGGATTACTTTTATTTAAATGTAAACGGTTTCTGTAATTTTCCACGTGAAATTCGAAGTGTTCAATTCACGCCCCGTAAACCTGGCATTAGAAAGACGAAAGAGGTACTGAATATCCAATCATAGATTTCATCCATATAAATCGACGTGCCCTAAAAAAGAGAAGAAAAAATGTAAAATCTCAGACAAACAAATATAATTCTACACTTTCGACTTATTTTTGTGTAAGGAATTACCTCTTGCCGCTCGTATAACACTTTCGTCCACGCCCTCTATACGTGGGCGAACGTGGTCGGTTCCCGAACTGCTGAAGACAAATAGGTAGCACGTGGCAGCGATTAATGTCGGCCGTCACGGTTGCACGGAGTTACGATCGCGTTCGCTTTTCCGATTCCTCGTTCGTCTCTCTAACGTTGCTCAGAGAATTAGCCAGCGCCGCCGATTTCTGCTCTTTTCCATTCGTCTTCCATCTATGTTCCTACGGTCCAGAGACGCATGAATGCGTCCGCGAACGTTTCATGTACACTTCGCTCTCGACCCTGAATCGATTAGCTTCATCGACAATCGTGGTGGTGTCGCGTCGAGCGTGACTAGCGCCAAGTAGGATCGGCGCGCGCTTACTTTTCTGGGGAACGGTGTCGTGACGGATAGTGAAAGTGGGTGGGGGAACGGTCATGCGTGTCGAGATGAGAGAACGGTTACTGTTCGCGCGGTTTTCGTGATGGAGGAGATTGATTCCAGGAGATGCGTGAGGCGATTCTCTAGTGGTGGGTGAAGATTTATGGATGTGGCTATTCGATGGTATATTTATGGATATAGGAAATTTGTGTAGTATATAGGGAGTCGTGGGTTTTTCCAGTCAAGTCTGTCAGTATGTCCCGTGGGTATAAGTAACGGGGAAGCGTTGTGTATATGTAGGTAGGTCGTTTGAAGCCTCAGTGAGAGGTTATGAACGACGTAAAGCCTCGTTCATACCAGCGAGTCACTTGAATATAAGTCGCTCGAATTGAAGTTATTCGAAAAAGCGTCTTACTCATTGGAGTATTTACTTCTTTGAAGTGAGTCGTTTGAGGAGACAGGAAATCCTCTGAAAAGTAGAGTGCTCTGTTTCAGAGACGAAAAGAAAAGTACCTCTAACCTTAAAGTAGAGGGGTGACTTTAACCTCTTATTTCGAGATTCTTTTATTGGTTTTTATGCTTATAGAAATTCTAATTTTCTTCCTTCCGAATAAAAATCAAAATTCGGATTAGGAGTAAATCTTCTTTCGATTGAATCAAGCGTTATATCTGGCCCATAACCTCGATCGAGTATAACTCGATGTTACGAGGCAAGTGATAAAGGAATCGAACGTTTTGATTGCGGTTAAAAAGGCTTCATTGTTAGTTATTGCCGTGTCGGCATGTTGCATAACGAGCTGCAACGATCATTAATGTCAGTTGTGAATTAAAATAGCCAAATTTCTCTGCTCTTTAACCCGTTACTCTATTACGTTGAGTGCTTCCATGTTTTATTCGGCTATTTTATTTTTAGTAGATACGAGAAATTTATGTACACTGCTACTAACTGAATCTAAAATAAAGTGGCATAAGTATACCTTTAACTGCTTAAATACGAGAATATAGGTAAACTATAAAGAACAGGTGGAATTAACTATAT